>NC_081853.1:21404357-21753409 GCF_963259705.1 Myotis daubentonii | reverse complement strand
TAAAGCCATAAAGCAAGTCATAATCTTTATGCTGGTAGAGGGTTTTGCCTTTGACTTGCGAAAAAACAACAACAATAATATCTGTGAAGCACAATAAGGTGAATCATACTAATATAGGATATGCCTGTCTATATTTTTCTAGTGATGATCTAATTATTTTTCTAAATATTTGTTGGTCTAAATATTTTCTAAATATTTGCTTCTCTAATTTGGTGAACTCAAGGAAAGGCACCATAACTTATTCATCTTTGTATACCAAGTACCTAGCACATTGAACACAAAAGCACTCGATACTGTTGGTTAAGCAAATGAGTGAACATCATAGCAAAATGATAATGGGTGTTGGAATCACAAGGCTTATGCTGAGTTTCTTTATTCACTTATTACATCTATCAGGTTAAGCCAACTTTTAAGTTCTTTCAGCCCTGATTTCTTCATCTCCAATAATAACCTTCAGAGTAATGAGGGCCAAGTAGGATACTCTTGAAACAATAATCCATGAATGAAGGGTTTGCTTGGTTGAAGGCTAGCTACTGTTGGAGTCAGACCTGCTTTTGAATCATTGCCTCTTGCATGACACTGAGCGCGTCACTGAGCCTTTCCGGGCTTCTGTCAGAGTGAGTAGAGTAATACCTACTTTATAAGGTTATGATGAAAATGAAACTTGATAACCTATAAACTGTGCTTGGTGATTGCTTGTATATGTTACCATTACTATCAGGCCAATCCTAGGCAACACTGGGAAGAAGATGGTCTGACTGTGTGTTCCTTTTAGCTGCCACGCCCCTCATCTCTGCACTTACTGCTTCAATATCATGTTATCCTTCTAATCATCGGACCTGACCTTCCTCTAAAGCAGTTCAACTTGAGCATCCCCCCCCCCCCCCCCGCACCTTCATCAAGACAAATTCCCCTGGTGGCTCTTTCCCTCCTGCAAGAACTAAAGTGAACTAAACTCATTATCAACCCCTGATCATTTTGTAAAGGGTGCTAATGAATTTAATAATCTCTCAGACACTATCATAGGCACTTTTCTGGCTACACTGTGGAGATTAAAAGTGAACTCAACAAAGTGGCTTTGTGGAGAGATGTGCAGGCATTGGCCTTGGCTGGTGGGTGAGAGGTCTAGCGGTACTGTCAGCCTCACACGGGTTCTAACAGGGAGGAAGCACTTGCTATACCTCCGGGGGAATGGCCCTGCTTGGAGTCTTTTAAACATTCCCTTGCTTCTCTGAGGCAAAGAGGATTCTGGCCGAGACGCATAGGCATTAGACACGAAGTCGGGATAGTTTCCTTTAAGTGGCGATACTGTGCCCTATCTCTACATTTGTTATTTCCTTCTCCATGGCTTGGTCTTTGCCCCCATGAAATGGGGCTGGTTCCCATCCTACTTTTATTTCTTTAGGGGGCAGCTGTGAAAACCAAAGAAACAGCATATGTGAAAGATTTTGTGAGGATCCATGAAAGTCAAAGATGTGTTTCCGAAAGTCTGAATTTCATGTAGCTCAAGGCTTAGAAGGGCAGTTTTCAGACTCTAAAAATGTAGTCCTTATCTATTTACACTAGCAGAGGTGAGGAACGGAAACTGCCGGACAGATCACTGCTCAGGAAGGGCAGGCGGAAAAGCAGGCTCCAGACCATCATATGCCATTGTGCACAAGAAACACACTCTCAGCATGGGTTAGGTTTAAACGGGCAGAAAGATGTTTTTTAAATTTTGATCCAGGCTCATTGGGACTAGAAAAAGGGAGACATCAATATTAAAAAGCCACTTAAAAACTGTTCTGGAGGTATTCATAACTAGAGGCCTGGCCTGCAGGATCAGGCCGAAACCAGCTCTCTGACATCCCCTGAGGGGTCCTGGATTGCAAGAGGGCACAGGCTAGGCCGAGGACCCCCCCCCCACCTCCCCCCCCCCTCACCCCCGGTGCACAATCAGGGCCAGGGAGGGATGCGGGAGGGCTCCAGGGCTGGACTCCAGGGCATGTCCAGCCATCTCACTCAGTCCCCATCGGCAAGACCCCAGCAGCAAGCTAACCTACCAGTCAGAGTGTCTGCCCCCTGGTGGTCAGTGCAGTCATAGCGAGCAATTGAGTGGCCTTAGCATATCATTGGCATATTACTCTTTGACTGGTTGAATGGCTGACCAGACACTTAGCATATTAGGCTTTTATTATACAGGATAGTTAAGAAAAAGGGGGCTTAGTTCTAGATGTTAAACAAGCAATATGATTTTTACATGCAAGTTTATTGTTATTCATTTACATCTAAAGTAATTAACAGATGATATCAACCTGTAACTATTACTCCAACCAAAACTTGCTATATTTTACATTTTGCCACAATTATCTAAGATGTAGTTCACAAACCTCGGTGTCTAAACAGCATGTAAGTTTATATTTAAGTGCATCTTTAGCAGGTTCTGTAGTGCAATGATCTGAGAGTAATTTCTGATTTCTCTGCATTGAAGGGCAAAGAAATGTCCCTAAGGAACTCTTTCCTTCAGGTCTGGAAACTTTCTTGGGCTTCCTGCCTTAGCTGGTTTGTCAGTGATCTAAGGCTCGCATTTGTCATGTTACAAATTACAGATCCCGTGGCTTTTCTATCAGCAGAAGGAAGGAATTTCAAACCAGAATAAACAAAGGACTCTAACATTCTAGAGATATACTCCACAACTTCCTTTCATAAAAGTCAATTACCTTATTAAAGAGAGACTCATATTTCTGATCTCATATTTTCCCTTTTCTCTCAAAGAGGGCACTCATAATATTTTGTTTCCATAATTGAAAACATTAGATGGGTTTCACATTAATTGCTCCATCATTATTTCTTTGAAATCATATTTTTTTCCTGTGAGTACCTAATTTGGAACCCCTCTGTATGTAAGTTTCAGATTTGTAAGAGAAGTCACCAGTCACAGGGGTATTCTGAGAACTCAATGACTTAAGCGCTAGAAAGGATTTGGAGCACGGCCTAGCCTAGCCTAAGTACCCGGTATGTGCCCTCTACTGCTGCGGTCACTGCTATCTGTGCTGCTGTCGCTGTCACCTTTAATATTCTAGGGCCTTCCTGAGTCATATTCTTGCAATAACATGAAGATCAATAGACCACGTTTATGGAGCAACTAGTGGGATGATCTCTGAGAAGAGAAATACAAGATTTTATTCCAGAAACTTCAGTCTTTGAGAGTCTTCCCCTTGGGAACAGAATGATGAATATTTGGAGTACTCCAAAGCAGAATAATGAATATTTGCGTTTCCTCTCATTTTTACAATTTCCTGAGCCTGAAGCAATAGTGGATTCTGCTGTCATCCTTTTGGTATTCCCTAGATATTCATGTGGGCACCTTGCCTGATTTAGTTATGCTTTATAAATTTTAAAATATGATTGGAGTCTCCATACTACATTATCTCTGAGTCTTAGAAATATAAAAATGAAAAATATAGTGGAAGCCCATATTAGTTAAGATTAGATTCAGCTGTATATGAAAGGAACTCAAATAGAAGCAGTTTAACTAAGAAAGAAGTATTCCCCCCCCCACCCCCTCTCTCTCATATAAAAGATGAGCGGTGGCTGGCAGTCCAGGACTGGTATGGTGATTACACATTTATCCATGACGCGGGCTTATTCTCTCTTTCCCCTCCTCCTTTAGTATGACTTTCATCCTCCAGGTTGCCTCATGGTCGTGAGATGGCTGTTGTAGCTCCAACCATCATGTGCATATTGCAGGCAGCAGAATGGAGGAAAGGAGAGGGACAAAGGTGTGATTCTCCATGGAGTGAGCTCCCTTTAAGGAACTTTGTGAGTAGCCCTACATTGCAACTTTTGCCTGTTATCTCAAGGGAAGATGGGAAATATGGGTTTTTAACCAGAATTTGCCAAAAATCACTTATAATTTGGGGCTGTATCTATACCATCTGCATATCCTGTCCAGGTTGGAGCTATGCCGGCAGTTGTTTTCCACAGCGGTGGGCAGACCAATGTGGGTTTGAACCCCAGTCTGCCTCTTATTCTTTGGATGTCCTTGGGCAAGTCAGGGAACTTCTTTGAGGCTTAATTTTATCATCTATCAAATGGAGATCATAATAGAGCCTACTTTATAAGGGTTGAAAGAGATGGCATATGAACATACGTTTTTTTGTCCAATTAACAATTTTTTAAATGAGTAGCAGAAATTAAATTTTTAGTGCCCCTCATGGGTCAACACTGTGTCAGCTTTTACAAATGTCCGATCTTACCCTCACCGCAAGCTTGGCGTTTTACAAATGAATACATCAGAAACTCAAAGAGGCCAAGTAACGTGACCAAGATTACACAGAATTAAAATACAAGCTGTCCCTCCTTGTTTAAAGAAAAAAAAAATGCCTAGATCTTTATGACTCTAACAATTGTGCATTTTCTTCCAAAGTAGATTATTTATTTCACATCCAGGTTGCAATGAGATATACACCGTAGATACAGGCTTGTAGAATAACACACTGGACTCTACCAGCATTTTCTGCACTGATTATAGTCACTCTGCAAATAGCAGGTGCTGCCAGATGGTGAATTGGGGCTTTAAGCTCCAACTTTGGACTGGTCCTATCTTGGGAAAAGAATAGGACCCTGCTGTGGAAGAGAAATAGGAATGATTTTTTTTTTTTGCCTAAGGCATTGTTTCAAACTCTTGTTTCTGATTCTTTGTTGCCTGGTTACTTACTTAGTCTTTGATTGAACTGACTTGGTTGGGTGGTCAGATCCGTTATTCTCTATTTTGATATCAATTCAGTTTAAAAAATTGAAACGGGGCATCTGCTGTGCTAGTGATAATGTTGCGGTGGATGGACATGATACATCCCTGGAGGGTAGATGCAATGCCCACATGATTTCTGTAGATCAGCGGTTCTCAACCTGTGGGTTGCGACCCCTTTGGGGGTCGAACGACCCTTTCACAGGGGTCGCCTAAGACCATCGAAAAACACACATATAATTACATATTGTTTTTGTGATTAATCACTATGCTTTAATTATGTTCAGTTTGTAACAATGAAAATACATCCTGCATATCAGATATTTACATTATGATTCATAACAGTAGCAAAATTACAGTTATGAAGTAGCAACAGAAATAATTTTATGGTTGGGAGTCACCACAACATGAGGAACTATATTAAAGGGTCGCAGCATTAGGAAGGTTGAGAACCACTGCTGTAGATGGTAAAGTTGCCATGGTAGAGAAAGTCTAGGGTGCTGTCAGTGTCACAAAAGGTGTGACTAAATTCACAGGTGAGGTTCAGAGCAAGAAAAACAATTTATAAGTTAGAAACTGAAGGATGTATAGAGATTGGCTGGAAGAGTGTTTCAAGCAGAAGGAACAGAATGCACCTTTGACGCTGAGCTCTGACTTCTGGTTACCCAATACTTTGATTATTCCTACTCTTACCTACTAATTTTGCCTTGACTCTGCCAGGGCTGGCTTTCAGCCTCACCTTCCAAAGGCCTGCCATCAAGCATGGATGCCACCACTTTAAACAGCATGCCACTGGGATATGTCCACATAAAGCCAATGTTAACAAACCATTCTGCCGGATTGTCCTAAAACAGAGATGGCAAGCAGGCTTCGCTTCCAGTGCCAATGCTAATAGCTTGCTGGTGGCAGCCTGGACTAATTAGAAGGATATGGGGATTAGTGGAAGGCCTCCCACAATTAATTAGAGATGCTTCTCTAGGTTTAGAAACAGAGTCCTGACACTCAGGTATTGGCCTTCTTGTGTCCCAGTCTCTCTTTTCCCTTTGCCATTATGTTTGAATAGAACTAGGACAATATCAAAGAAGCAGCAGGGCACAGGCCAGAAAGCACAGATGATAACACCTCCTGTGTTTTGCCTGTAGCATTTCCAACATCAGCATGCAAATGTTGGCTTTGGTAATAATAAAAAGCTGGCTCCAAGTTCCCTGGGCCATCTCGATGGTCCCTACATTTACATGCTCCTTCATATTCCCAGCTGCCTCTCCTAACATACCCACCAGTAAAATGCCTGCTGTAGGGGTTGCCCTTACAGAAATAGCTGGTGAGAGGCAGGCCTGTTGTCCCTAGTCATAGACTTGAGGTTGCTACTGGCCAGCATGGACTTGATCCTATGACCTCCTCTTCATACACCTTTCCTGTTAACCTACTGAGTAAACAAGCCACAGATAGCAGTCTCCTTTGCAATAAACAAATAAATTGAAAAATTATTACTCTAATTATTTCCCTGCTTAAAACTTTTCATTGATCCCATTACCTGCTTACCAACCATTCTAGCCCCTCCATCTTACACTCTGCCTTCCAGCCCCATAAACAACTTGGTTTTACTCTGTTCCTTGCTATGTTACTGTCTGTGCTCTTGTCCATTCGGACTCTCCCACCCGGAACCCTCTTCAGCTCCACTTTGTTGGTTTAGCTGTTTCTATTCAAATTCCAGTCTTGGCTGAGAATAACCCTAGCTCACTCATTCCACCCAGGTCATTTCTCTCTCGTCAGCCACCTCTGTGCTTTTTATGTACTTTTACTATTGCACATGTCATGTTAGTTGTAAATAAATCATGTGCCTGAGTAGGCTATGAGCTTCCTGTGAGCTTCCTGTGAGCAGGAATGGGATCTCTTTCACCTTCTAACTCCATTTGAGTCAGAGCCTGGTCACTCAGATGTTGAATTTAACATAATCGTTTGGGGGGAAAAACACTAAAATGCTCTTTGCAGCTACATTTTTTTTTTAATTGGGCTTTGCGCATGTCTGTAGGAGTGAGGAAACTTCTGGCTCATCAAAGACAGAGATGTATGTTCATTTCACTTGTTTATCCTTAGATTCTCCTATTTCATAGATGATAGCCAGGACCAGGGAAATTGAGATTAAAAAGTAGACATTGTGAGTTACTCCAGTGTAATCTGGAAGGAAGAGAGGCCATTTATTTTCTCTTGGAATTCTTACCAAAGAGATTTTATTTTTATTTATCGCAACGGGGGGTTTGCCTAGTTATGTTAATTGAATTACTCAGATTGCTCATGAGCTAATATTGTCATCTTATCTCATGCTTCCAGCTCATTAACTAATAACCAAAAACCAAAGTAATTAAGGCATTAGAAATTGCCATTAGCTGCCACTGAATTTTGTCTTCCTGTTGGGTCTGTTGAATAGTTGGGTAGAAAGCACTCAACCCTTGGCTCACATTACCTTCCTAGGAAATGGCCATCGTCCTCTGGCCTCTTCCCAAATGCACTGGGCCAGGTTCCCACACTGTGGACTCACAAGGCTTTTTTCTCATTAACTATTTTGCTGTTTAGAAACATGTTGTCAGGCAAAGGATTAAAAGGGGCAAGATTGTAAGCTCCCACTTATCCAAACATGCTTATTTGTTTGCCTGCTTTCTCAAAGTGTGATAAAGACAATGCTAGTGTTAATCCTTAGTGCCATAGACCCTATCAACCTCCATTAGAGAACAAACTCCTTTAAAAAAATACTCAAATTAAGATGTGTGCCCCCATCATGTCTGACTGCAAAAAGCTGCCTTCAGAGGATTTGATTCCGCAGGCGTCTCTGGACACCCATTGGCTACTCCCACCAGCTGTCTGTCACCAGATCACAGCCCTTTCTCTTCTGCCGGTTGCATCTCACTGTCTCAGGGAGGGGCTGGCTCAGGCTTGGGATTCCTTCTATCACTAGGCCTGGGCCTGGGCACAGGCTCTTTCTTTAAAAAAGATTATTTCCAATTATAGTCGGCATTCAGCATGGTATCAGTTTCAGGTTTGGAGCATGGTAGTTAGACATTTCTAGAACTTAGGAAGTGACCACCCCAATAGGTCTAGTACCCACTGGCACCAGACATAGTTATTACAATGCCATTGACTATCTTCCCAATGGTGAACTTTACATCTCCTTGACTGTTTTTTAAACAGGAAATTTGTACATCTTCATCCTTTCAGCTTTTCCAACCCCTCGTGCATCTGGCAACCATCAGTTTGTTCTTAGTGTCTATGGTTTGGTTTCTGTTTTGCTTGTTTGTTCATGTTGTTCCTAGATTCCACATGTACATGATAGCATGTGGAATTTATCTTTCTCCAGCTGACTTCTTTCACTGAGCACAATGCTCTCTAGGTCCACCCAGGATTTCATGCCTCAGCCTCTCTCTCTAATTCACCATAGAAATAGTGAATATGTTGCAATGGAGGCTTTGAAACAGTGGAAGACAATTGAAGCAGAGACTGAAAATGGATACCAGATGCAGCAGCTCTCAGGGTTCAGAGGCCAAGGCCCCGCCGGAAGACCCACGGGGGGATGTGTTATGAGTTGATCCGTTAAGATGAGGTGACAGGGGCGTGATATGGACTCCTTAATCCAACATGATTGGCTTCCTCGTAAGCGAGAGATGCAGAAAGGAGAATGCCACGTGAAAACAAAGGCGCGGGGGGAGAATGCCACGTGCAGGTAAAGGCAGAGAGTAAATGCTGCAGCTGCCAGCCAGGGAGCGCCAAGGACTGAGGGTCATCACCGGAAGCTAAGAAGCGACAAGGAAGGTTCTCCCCTAGAGGTTTTTAAAGAGGGCACGGCTCTGCCAACACCTCCTTTTGGATTTCTGGCCTCCAGAAATGTGAGGCAACCAATCTCTGTTGTTTTCAGCCACCTAGTTTGCGGTACTTTGTTTCAGAAACCCTGGAACATGGATACAAGCTCCCCTTTACAAGCTCCCAGCCTTTCATAACGTTGCAAAACCTTGCTCACCTCTCCAAATCAGAGTGCTCTGGAGCTGTTGCTGCCTGTCTGAAGACCCAGATCAAGTTCTGGGCGCCTCCCTGTCTAGCCTCACCTTTGTTCTGTCCTAGGCTGACTAGGGGCTGGGGTATCCATTTCCTTCAGGGAAATAATGAAGCAAAGTGTTGGTTGCTCTCCCCCAGGAGCCCCCTGTAATGACTACCAGCAGCAGGACAATATAGGACAACAGGCCTCAGCACGACAGTGGAGGTTTGGCATCATCAATCCAGAGCCTCTTACAATCTCTCTGGCTAACTTGCTGACACAATCTATCTATCATTCTTCCTTTTCTGTGATTTTTGCATACACAGGAATGTACATATCTTCTAAGAATAGACACTCATATTCAGGGCCAGTGCATGACTTAGGAAATGACTGCGTCCCTAGACAAAGCATAATCCATAAAACGTTGATGCGGTGAAATCAGGTCATCTTTGCCTTCTATTTCTTCACTGTAAAACTCTCCTTCGCCTTTGCACACTAAAAGCCACAGTGGGGTGATTTTCCCAAAATAAAGGTACAGTTGTTCTTTTAAGGCAGATTGAAACCCCCACCTATAAAGTGATATAACAAAATATTAAAATTGTTGAAATGGCAGTCTCTGTTTACCTACCTCACCACCCTGCTTCTAGTCATGAAGGTTTTCAAGAAAAATAAAAAGAGACAGAGAGATAGAGAGATAGAGAGATAGATAAATAGGCAGGATATTCTGAGCCCCTTAGGATCCAGCCTTGGCCGGCCCTCCCTATTACCTCAAGTTAGTGTGTGTTTTTCATTTTAAGATTTCAGTTCTTTTTTTTTTTTAAGTATATTTTATTGATTTTTTACAGAGAGAAAGGGAGAAGGATAGAGAGTTAGAAACATCGATGAGAGAGAAACATCAATCAGCTGCCTCCTGCACACTCCCCCACTGGGGATGTGCCCGCAGCCAAGGTACATGCCCTTGACCGGAATCGAACCTGGAACCCTTGAGTCTGCAGGCCGACGCTCTACCCACTGAGCCAAACCGGTTAGGGTAAGATTTCAGTTCTTCCTGCCCTCTCTTCCTCCATGAGTAATTGCTCCTTGGATTATACTTCTACAGGCACGTAGAACCAGAAATTCCATTAAGTGAAAGGAGAAATAGCTCAGGAGGAGTGAGAGGCAGAGGGCACACAGGTTTTCAGCACAGTGGCCATTCCCACTGCCCTCCCACGATTGACTTGTGATGTCTGCCATGGGCAGAGAGGTGGAGATGCACGTGTAGCATGGGTTTTCTGTCCCTGCTCAGTTAAGGATCAGCCAATTTGGCCTGCCACCGATTTTGTAAATAAAATTTTATTGAGTGCAGCCACACCCATTCATTTACATACTTAGGATGGCTGCTTTTAGACTACAAAGGCAGAGCTGAGTAGTTGCCATAGGAACTGTGTATCCCACAAAGCCAAGAATGTTTACAATCTGGCCCTTTTCAGAAAAAGTTTGCAGATCTTTGCTGCATATGGTTCTGGTTCTGGGTGAATGCCCTTCTTGGAACCATTGAGTGGACTGTTCCATTCTTCAGGATAGAGGATTTTGTGTTCTAGTCAGAAATCTCTCAATAGCAGACTACTGAAACGCAAATCAAACAATCTAGAGCAGCGGTTCTCAACCTGTGGGTCGTGACCCCTTTGGGGGTCGAACGACCCTTTCACAGGGGTCGCCTAAGACCATCAATAACACATATATAATTACATATTGTTTTTGTGATTAATCACTATGCTTTAATTATGTTCAATTTGTAACAATGAAAATACATCCTGTATATCAGATATTTACATTACGATTCATAACAGTAGCAACATTACAGTTATAAAGTAGCAACAAAAATAATTTTATGGTTGGGTCACAACATGAGGAACTGTATTAAAAGGTTGTGGCATTAGGAAGGTTGAGAACCACTGATCTAGAGTGAAGCAGTAGAATTTTGACTGGTGAGGGTTCAGGGAAACTGGCTGGTGCAAGTAGATCCCAAGAAGCAAATCATGATTACATCATAAATTATATAATCTCTCCATCTTCATCTCTCAATCTTGCTTTGCTCTCAGGCACCCAGGAGTCTCAGGTTTATAGTTGACCAGTTATCCCAGTAGGCAGTGGCTTCTCTTTCCCAATTAGTCCAGCAGGTCCCAGTGCTGAGTGTGTGAAGAGACCATCCCACATTGTGTGACATTTTCTGGCCAATTCTGTGGCTAACGGGGGTAAGATGTGATGACTGACCTGGCTAGGACCGTGGGTCTTTTCCTGTAATTGGACTTGGAGTCAGCTCTACCCAAGTTAATAGAAATGGTTGTGAGGGGGGAGTTAGTTCTCCAAAGGAAAGTCAATGTTTCTCCCCAGATTAAGAGTGAATAAAGGGCCCTAACCAGTTTGGTTCAATGGATAGAGCGCCAGCCTGCAGACTCAAGGGTTCCAGGTTCGATTCCGGTCAAGAGCATGTACCTTGGTTGTGGGCACATACCCAGTAGGGAGTGTGCAGGAGGTAGCTGATCAATGTTTCTCTCTCATCGATGTTTCTATCTCTCTATCCCTCTCCCTTCCTCTCTGTAAAAAATCAATAAAATATATATTTAAAATTTTTTTTAAAAGAGTGAATAAAGGTGTAATAAGGAAACATCCACTACTCCTGGCTAATGGGACTTCCATAGGGAGGAAGAGAAACAAGGGAGTTAGAGAACCCATCCTTCAAGAACCTGGTCTTCTAGATCTGGCCTGGTCCTTCTAGATCCCTGCCTGGTAGTTCCTGGCGTGATTTTGTGACCTGCCTAGGCATTGCATGAAATAATTAGGGCTTCCCTGTTCCCAGGTAATGACCAAGAAGGAAAGATTGGTGGCTTCTAGGTGTCTACATACCCTCCCAACTATGAATACTTACACAGGTAACATTCGCAGCTCAGCATTGTACACTGTGACCTCACCCCAGGAGTGTCTCCCACGGAGCTGGACCAATATCCAGCTGTAATTGCTGGTGGTGATGCAGCATAGCAATAGACCAAACGTTGGCTAATATGTACCTGGGAGATATGATTGGTATCTTTTTTCCCTCCCTAAAACATGAAATAGTTGTTCATTTAATGGCTTTGTTTGAGAAATGATCATGGTTGACCATGAAGAGAGAAAATTGGCAGTGTGCCTATTTCAGACATATATTTTCCATTGCACCCTTAAGTCAAGTTCAGCCAATACTTTCACTATAAATACTTTCCTAGGAACAGAGTCATAATTTCCTGTCCCTTTGCCTTTTACTTATTTAAAGTAATAATGTCTTAAGAGAGTGCAGCCCTTTAATTTGCAAAATGTCTTCACTTAAAAGTGAGCCTGTGCCCCACCTCTCTCCACCTATCCAAACACACTGCAGAAGGGGTATCAGGCCATTGGCATGGTTTAAAGTTTCCCAGGAGATTTTTAGATCCATTGATCTAGATAGTCTTCCTGCTTGGCACCTCTGAGTCTTCTAAGTGCTTAGCCCGATCCCAGACAAAGTTAACTACCATCTTCTCTCTGTGTCCATTGCATTTTTGTCATGACCTCCTGATCTATTTTGCAATTTTTAATTTACTCATTTTTCTTTCACCAAACTGTTGTAATCATTTCTGTCTCCTCAAGTCATAGACATTAGGTGCTATGTGCAGAGCCTGACTTGAACCTAGAACTTCTGACTCCAACACCATTCTCCTTTCCAGAACATCATTCTTAATGGGAAGTACCGATATAATTGCTGTTATTTATAACTGACTCATATGAAATTGTGGGTAAAAGTAGTCAAAACTTGGCAATTTCATAGGCTTAACCCCAATTTGTTATGGCCTTTATTCAGGATTTGACATTTTATTAAAAGAAAGCAATACTCAGAGTCAAGGCAAATGGACTGAAACTTTCAATGGGTTTAGTTGGTCAGAGCAAATGTAAGCAGAAGGCTGGTGAGCAGCAACTCAGAACCACTGGCTTCTCACAGTACAGACCGTGTGCAAGGTCTTTCAGAGGATCAGTTCCGTTTAATGGCTGTGTGGACATCAGCCTTCTGGGCTGGGGTTTTTCTCTATCCGTTCATGGAGTCATGGGATAATGAAGCCTCATTTCTCATGGAGTCAGATCATTGCGTGAGAAGTTAGAAAACCTGAGTTTAAGTCCCAGTTAAGCTACCACCATGCTGTGTGAACTCACCAAAATCTTTGATCTCAGTGAGTTTCACTCTCTTTATCTGCAAAACGGAGAGACTAACTTTTATCTTGCCAGGTTACTCTAAGGTTCAAAAATATATATTATCCATGGAAGTCCTCGCACACTATAATTTAGTGTACGGCCTGATGATGATTTTATTGTGGCTTTTACATACTTAGAAGGGAAAGGCAAGGGAAATACAGCATTAAAATGTAAATACTTGGATGAAAAACATCTCGATGTCTTTAATGATAATACATGAGCATCCTCTTTTTAATGTAAGTTTCCCTCTGGCAGGAATAGATTGTTACAGCCTGGGCATTTTCCATCTTTCCGGCAGATTAACTACTTGTCTGAACTGGTGAAATAGGAATGATGAGCCTCTGAGGAGATGAAGGGACTTCTGATTAACTCATCTGTTTTCATCTCTTGTAATGAGAAGTCACCACTGTGCCCAGGGTATTCTGCTTCTCTGAGGGGCTGCAATTCTCATTTTGCACACAGTGCCAGGTGGACACTCAGGCCAGCAGTCAGATTGAGGAACCCCCTACCTGAGGCCTCTGGGAAGAAATGACATTGGGAGTTAAACCATCTTAAAAATAGTACTTTCCTGGTGCTATCTCCCTCTTTGTATATTTTGGGCATTCCTGAATGCAACTTTGATAGCATACCTCAGTGGTTCTCAAAGTGGGGACCCTGGACCATCACCATCACTGTCTTCTGGGAATGTCCTAGAAACACAAATTACTGAGCTCTGCTCCAGACTTGCTAAATCAGAAACTGTGGAGGTGGAGCCCAGCAATTTGTTCTAACACACTTTCTAGGTCATGCTGATGCACATTCAAGGTTGAGAAGCATGGTGTATCTTTTTAAAAATCTATCTTTATTGTTGAAAAGATTACAGATGCCCCCTTCCCCCCTAACTCCCCCCTCCCCCGCGCCCCCCTCCCCCCCCCCCCGACACTGACCACCTCCACTCCTCCCCAGGCTTTCATGGGACTGCACTATTGTCTGTCCATGGGTTATGCATGTATGCATGCAAGTTCTTTGGTTAGTCTCTTCCCACCTCCACCCCCTTCCCTTTAAAACTCATCCGTGTGTTGCATGCTTCAATGTCTCTGAATCTATTTTGTTCATCAGTTTATTTTGTCCCTTAGATTCCACATATAAATGAGATCATGTGATGCTTGTCCTTCTCTGACTGGCTTATTTCACTTAACATAATACTCTCCAGGTCCCTCCAGACTGATCTATATTTACTGGACAAATCCATGTCCCTTTAAGTAAGACAGGGATATAGTAGCATAGTAATATAGGAGTATTTACAGTTTATCTACCCCTTCCTGGATATTTATCAAGATTTCTTTGTTGACTATGCTCAACTGTGTTTGTAAAACTTTGTTAATAGGTGTATGGATAGAGAACACTGAGTGGAACTATGGGAATCTAAAGTAATCCAATTTTTAAAAAGACATGTTGTAATCCTTTGTTGAAAAGAAAAATTCTGGAAAGTATAGATGGGGAAAGAAAAAAGGTATGACCAAGACAGCCAAATGAACTGGTTCTTTTAGGAAAAGAAAGAGAGAGGAAAAAAAGGTCAAACTTGCATGCCCCCAATTATTTAAGCCAGAATCCAGTCACTTTTGACTCATTTACTTTTCTTCAATGGTTACATCCAATCTGTTAGCTAGCCCTCTCAGCTCCATTTCCAAAATATATTCTGGACCCATTCACTGTTCCAAATTGATACTGCCACTGCCAAATCAAAGGCATTATCATCTTTCATCTGGGGCATGCCTTGCCTCCTAACTGGTCCCCCAGCTTCTACCCTTGTCAATCTGCTTTGCACACATCAGAATCATCTCAAACATAACTCAGATCATTCACTCCCCTATCTGCTCAGAGCTCTCTAATGGAAAACCCACTCTCCTTACCATGCCCGTTAGGCTCAGCAAGATGTAGACATTAACCACCCAAGCTCATTTTCATTCCCTCCCCAACAATCTGCTCTGATAACATTTTTCAGGCCAGTTTTTCCAACATCCCAGGCTCTTTTCTGTCTCCAGACACTTGCCCATGCTGTGAACTCTGCTCCGCATGTTTTTCCTCCCACTCTTTGAAAGCCAGCTCCTTCTGTGTTAGGTCTCAGTTTAGCTGCAGCTCTTTAGAAGGGCCTTTTAGAAGGGCCAATCTGTCTCAAGTGAGTTTCCCCAAACTCAGTCAGAACGTGGCCTTGATTCCTTCTTTGTTTCATGCATAGGATTTATCACAATTTGAAACTATTGATTTTTTTTTTCTTCCCTCACTTGGTTGTAAACATCTCATAGACTGGGATAATGCAGGTCTTATTCAGTTTTATTTCTGCCCCTACAACAAGGATGGGCACAATAAATGTTTGTTGAATCAGTGAATTGGAGCATCCTTGTGCTATATTTAGAAAGTTTTGCTTTTTGTTCTGTAATATAATTCTGCAGAACTATATTAGAGTGGCTCTTGGTAGCTCAGCCAGAGCTGGCTTTGAAAGAGTGGGAGGAAAACATGCCACGCAGAGTTCATAGCATGGGCAAGCATTTCATGGGAACACTATAATGTCACAGGGGCAAGAAACATGTCTGTGTTTTCTTGTTACCTGATTCATTTGTGTGTCCCCAACACAATAATTCCTCCATTATTGGTCCTATTTCCTTACTCCCCTGCTATCTATAATGTAGAGTGTTGGCTTGTAGGAATGTCTGAAGACTGGTTCCAATCTGATCAACCTTCTGCAGAGTTTTACTTTGTGGGCGTTTGATGGGCATGGCAGCTTGAATACCCAAGTTGTGTCTGTCTTGTACAACCAATTTAAAGACATGAAGTGGCTGCCTCTGACACAAGCTCAACAAAGAAATAAAGTAGAAAATTATTTTCAAGCTTCATCATTGGAGATGTGAAGGCATAAATGTTTTTTTCAGGCCAACTATACTCTTTATTTTTATATTCTTCAATGAATGCTAATAAGATGTACCAGTGCAGACCGCCCTAGGCAGAAATAAACATTATGCACTTGCAGTAATTAATTTATGGCAAGTGTAAAGTGTATTTGTGAAATTCTCAGAGTGCTTGACAGCTTCTCGTTGAAGCAGAAATAAAATGTAGTCAATAAATGGTAAAATGCTGAAGAAAGTGCTTAGTTATCACCACAAGGGTTATATTAAGTAATTTGGGGCATTTTGCCTTTCTACTCAACCCAGAGGTTATGCATTCCTATTGCACTGTGAATGCAGTATTTTGTAAACTGGGCAAATAAAGAGTTGAGTAAAGGGAAACTTCATTACAAGTATTCTTTGAAAATACCTTTTAGCTAACAGTATGCAAATAAGCTTCCAGATAGGTTAACTTTTATGTGGTCTGCACATATTGAGGCGGCAGCAATTTATAAAATCTCATTTCATGGATGTGCCAATGGTTTAGCAGGTAGACGTTAGCATGATGATGTTGAGTATTTCCAGAATCCCGGCTCTCAGGTGGGCAGTTTTATAGGTGGCAATCTCACTGTTGCAGTTCAGATTCCTTGAAGCAGAGCCTGAGATGGGGAAGCCTGTGTAAGGCGTTTATTGAAGGAGTGCACTGCAGAGAAAGGGAATAAAGGAAAAAGCCAAACAAAAATATGATTTCAGGATAACTCTAGCCTCAGCCAAATCCCACAGGGAGCACTGGAATGTGAATCACACTTTAGAGTTGGCCAACCTTGAGGCAAGAAACCCAGCCTTTCGTACCCCCATGTCAGCTAAATAGGGGGTGACTACATATGGGGAGAGGTGGACCATCTCGCAGGTGAGATAGCTCCATTTGGCCAAACATAATTCTTGTTTTAAAGATTTGGAGAAGAGGACATTTGAGATCCAGGACACACCGTAGCTGGGAGTGCATTAGCCCAATAAAGGGAATCGGGGTGGGGCACAGGCCTCACCCACTATACTCACCTTGGAAATGAGAAAAGGAGAAAAAATGACAAGTTGGTTTATGAACTTAAGGGCTATGACAAAAATAGCAAAAATAATGACCTCGCACTGATTGGCAAGTTTTGGCTACCAGAACATTTTGTGTCCTGGATTATTACTGGACTTGTCCTTCCTAAGCAAGTTAAAAATTAATGTAATAATATTTCACACATATCACTGATAAGGCCTCAGCATAAAATATGGCAAAAAAGTAAGTCGATTGTTACAACACTGGGGGCAATTGGCCAGGGAAGAATGGGTTCCTGCACTGGATGACAGACTCAGGAGGAAACATTGAAGTAAACTCATCTTCGGTCATGAGGGCTTACTAGCGTGGTGAGCATTTCACTGCCATTCTCTATATGGGTCTTCTGCAAACCCAAATTGACTCCTCTTATGTTGCTTAGACATTACCTAGGCCAGTGGTCGGCAAACTCATTAGTCAATAGAGCCGAATATCAACAGTACAACGATTGAAATTTCTTTTGAAAGCCAAATTTTTTGAACTTAAACTATATAGGTAGGTACATTGTTATAAACTTAATTAGGGTACTCCTAAGCTTTCCTTTGCTAAAAACGTCCTCAATCTGAGGGAACGTCCTCAATCTGAGGGGTCGACCTCAGCGAACATACCCCCACTTCTTCTAACCCCACTTCTTCAAAATAGACTCTCCCAGGCCGAAAACCGACTTCTGTGCATGGGCCACGAAGTTTCAATCGCACTGTACGTGTGCGCCCACACGTGGTAATTTGTGGAAGAGCCACACTCAAGGGGCCAAAGAGCCGCATGTGGCTCGCGAGCCGCGATTCGCCGTCCACTGACCTAGGCAGCAGCGGCCAGAGCTTTTAAAGTCCCGGCTAACGCACGCTGGGATCTGTTATCAGCCACAGCCATCTTGAGGAAGAACCTGGATGGTGACAATATCCTGTTTGGGAACGCAGGTGCAAGCTTAGGGGGAAAAGGGTTGATGTCTCTTTTCTTTGCCCAATATCTTGCCAATCAGACTCCTTTCAAAATCACAAGGGGCTGCAGGTGTCTGTCTCTGCTCAGTCTACAGGTGCAGGTAGGGATAACCCGTCCCTCTTCTACTCCCCCAGTTAGCTTTGAGGGCATCTAGAACGCTTACATAGACTGGTCCTTTCCTTATTCCCTCTTCATTTTCTGTCTCTCGTTTTCTTCTTTTTCCTTCTGCTCCCTTATGTCCTCCCTTTCTTCTTCTTAGTACTTCACTTTTCTTCTTTATTTTTGCCATCTCTCTGCTTTCCTTTGTAGTCCTCTCTCCTTTCTTCCCTATTTTCCAGCCTTATCCTGTCCCATTTCATAGGTCCAATCCCCATTGCCAATTTCCCTGTCCCCTCTTTCCTACTCTCCCTCCTTCTATCTCTCACCTCACTCCCTTCCTTCGGCTTGCATTTGTCCTCTCTCTTCTCTCTTCTTCCCTCTCTCCTTCTTTGGTTTCCACAGCACAGCTGTGGGTTCCCAGTCAGCCAGAATGCCTGCCATATTCAATCTGACTCCTCAGGCTCCAGTCTGACCCAGAAGTTCATTACAGGGACAGGGTTTCTTATATTTAATTCAGTGAACATGGTACAACCAAATGTTCTAAAAGCCTATGCATAATCATTCAAGGGAATGTACCAGAAATGTGAAGGGCAGGTAATTCATTAGGACTCTGGACTTGCTTCTGAGCTACTTAACACAGGCTCAGCTGTGGCAGTTCCCAGTGTTGTGAATGAACAGATCTACCAGTCTTTGGATTCTTTTTCAGATCCCTCCATTCTCAGTTCATGGCAGAGTTCAAATCATGCAGATGTAAATTCACCATCCCCACCAGCCAGCTTTGAGCAAGATCTGCCTTGACTGCTTCCTCTCATTACACATCCCATCTGCCTCTGATGCTCCTTTGGCAGGCAAAGAGCTTGATGCATCGTGCATCTCAGAATGCATCTTACTACAAAGATTATATAGCCACCAGGCTAACAAAAGCAGAAGACCGGACATGATGGGAGAATCCCTTTCAAGGAATCCTCAGTCTTGATGTCATGGAGGATAATGGTATTGGTTGGAGAATTTTAAATGGGAATAAAAATACACAATCAAAACATAAGCATACACTCACAGTCTCAGCCATTCTGAGCGTGGTTGAGAAGGATGGAGGATTGACTTTGTCAGCGTGGTTGAGAAGAATGCAGGTATTAAGTATCTTTTGGCAAGAGCCTTCCAGAATCATTAACCAATGTTGTGATTCAGCAAAGGCCCATAAATTGTTAAGGGTATTTCCAGAGAGATGCAGTTATCCTATATAATAAAGAACTAATATGCTAATTACACCGGATGATGGAACGACCTTCTAGAATGAACAGTGAGCAGGGGGCAGGGCCACAGGGCCACCAGGAAGCCAGGCCTGCAAGGGCCAAAGCAGCTGGGGCTGCAAAGGCCTTCTCTTGCACAAATTTTGTGCATCAGGCCTCTAGTGCATAAATAAATGAAAGTAGAGGATACTATATCTTCTATGGGTGATTTAATGATATCTATAGGATGAGATGTTAGCCATAGAAATTAGTGTATAGAGGGATTTAATATGAGTTGCTTTCACATTGTTGATTTGCTAATTTGACTAGTGATTTTATGCCAAACTGTGTGTTGGTTACCTTAGGAAAGTATCATGCCATGCTGCACCTGGCTCATTTGATCATTCTAATTATTAGAAAAATTCAAGCAAAATAATTCACAAAGACTCTTATTAGCAGTAGGCATGAAAGAGTTAACTCTATGGAACATATGGCAGATGTCATGGTGCAGAGCATGAAGGCCAGGAACTCAGAGGAGTGGGAGATCAGAAAACCTGACAGGTGGCATTGAGACCTGAATAGCCCAAACACAACCCTAAAACTCCAGCCTAATTACCTTATATGGTTGCAAACCCTTTGTGCATTTGCTACATTATATCCCATAGGTCTAACATTCAGGTGGTGAAGTGGTGACTGTGATTTAGGGATTTCTCATAGAATTCAGGCATAGAAAGTGTGTGAAGTGTCTGTACTTTGGTCTCCTGCAGTTTAAGAATGTCATGTGGAGCCAAAGCAGCTTCATTATTCATCTTCCTCTGGAGACATAACTCACTCTCTCTCTCTCTCTCTCTCTCTCTCTCTCTCTCTCTCTCTCTCTCTCTCTCTCTCTCTCTCTCTTTCTTAACATTTACTTTCAGAATAGGAAAGACCTTTACTTCTTCATTTGCACATGAACTATACCCCATAAATGGCACCCTTGGCCACTTATTCCACATCATTTTACAAGTCTCCTTACAAATCCAAATGTTCAGTCTGTCTTGACCCATGTGCCCATTATCAGGAGAAAACATCTGATTGGCTCCATGTGGGTCATCTGACTACCTCTGATTCAATCAGCTATGAAAAAGAGGTAGAGTCATATGGCACATATATAGCTTGGCTCATTTATTTAGTGGAGGGAAGAGTAGTTGTCAGAAAACGTGGAAGTGGCTGGGAACACCAAAAGATGTCTTTCACATTATTATCTTAATAATAAAAGGCTAATATGCAAATGGCCATCACCCTGTGATGCCATAATGACCAATCAGCAGGGACCTGAGGCTGCATGGTGCCTGGCTGGGGTGAGGGACCTGAGGCCACAACCCCTGCCCTGGCGCTGGGGTACCTGAGGCCACACCCCCTGCCCGGGGGCCAGAGTACCTGAGGCCATGCCCCCCTGCCCTGGCGCTGGGCCGGGGGACCTGAGGCCACACCCCCACCCCAGCACTAGGATGTGAGGCTGCATCCCTTGCCCAGCGGGGCTTGATGGGGGTGGGGCTGGCCAGATCTTTGTGTCACCCAATGGGGATGGGGCAAATAGCAATATTAAAATAATTCCTCTAATTAATTCCCTTTTAATGTGCATGAATTTTGTGCACTGGGCCACTAGTAATATTCTAAAAGTTGAGATGAGGAACAACACCAGAATGATGGTCATGGAATGGAATTGTAAAATATTAATGGACCTGTAATCATATCCTAATTTAAAAGTAATGTTCTCTTGCCCTAGCCAGTGTGACCCTGTTGGTTGACCATTGTCCCATGCACCAAAGGGTTGCCATTCCATTCCTCATCAGGGTATATGCCTGGGTTGTGGACTCAATCCTCAGTAGGGGGCAGGCAGTAGGCAGCTGATAGATGTTTCATTTTCACATCAATGTTTCTTTCTCTCTCTCCCCCCCTCTCCCTTCTTCTCTCTCTAAAATCAATAAAAACATAATTTTTTAAAAGTAATATTCTCAGAGGCCTTAAGCTCTACAAAAATATGAGGATTGCCCTAACCAGTTTGGCTCAGTGGATAGAGCTTTGGCCTGTGGACTCATGGGTCCCAGGTTCGATTCTGGTCAAGGGCATGTACCTTGTTTGCAGGCACATCCCCAGTAGGGAGTGTGCAGGAGGCAGCTGATTGATGTCTCTCTCTCATCGATGTTTCTAACTCTCTATCCCTCTCCCTTACTCTCTGTAAAAAATCAATAAAATACATAAAAAATATGAGGATTATATACAAATTTTAATTTATAGCAATTTAACACAATCTTCAAGATTATGTCCCCAAAGGCAAAAACATTTCTATTTGACATTAAATCATACAGTATAGTTTAAAGTAAACAAATCTATGTAATACCTTTAAATGAATGTACGGTGTTGCTTCACTGAATTAAATGTTTTTTAACCAAATTAAAAGATGAATACTATTTTCAATTATTTGATTCTGCTTTTAATAGAAAAGTTCTTATTTTTTCAATATATGTTAAATTATATTCTCATTCCCCAGTCCTCCACTTTCCCTTTGAATAAAATATGTCAAATTTTCTATTTCAGGTTGACTTCCTGCTGTGCCAATAACACTTAAAATTACAAAAGTGACCAGCAATAAACCCTGAGATGTTATTTTTATAAGTAAAATCTATATTTCTGTCATTGCTGCCACTCATTCAAGTGTACAAACCTATAACTCTTCCTTCTCCAACCAAAACTCGTCAGTCACCAAGTCCTGCCAATTTCTTTTTCTGGATGTCTGTCAAATCCATCTCTCTCAATATCTTTTCTTTCAATCTTTTGTGTACAGTGCTGCTCCCACGGTGCACTAATGCCTTTGTCTATCCTTTCTGCTAAAAAAGACTTTTAATGGTTCACCCTTGTTTTCAGAACCATGTCCACTTTAGTCACTCTCACATTTTAGGATCTTCCTACTTCTCCACCTTTACTCCCCTTTCTCCCCAAATATAATGTAACGTTTAAAGAGGAGAATAAAAAAGAAGAGGCAAAATCTCATGTGAAGTTATGTGGCTGGTTCAGGCAATGAAACTAAATTCCCTCAGCCAAATAGGAAACCTCCCTGCCTTTACCCGGTGAGGTTGTTTCATGATCTTGGTATTCTTTCCTTCTCTATCAATGTATTGGTCCCTGAAATGGTTTCACAGCCCCCCCCCACAACCTCCCCAGTACCTTCTGAATGAGCCTCTGCACTGCTTTGCCTCCTTATCCGTAACATATCATGTTGCAATGTTAGGGGATGAATCAGAGGCAAGAGTGCTAGGTTTTATTTTAAAAGCTTTTCTGCTCCTGCTCTTAAAATTCCAGGTTCTATCATAAGTGCGAGTTTGCATTTGTTTATAAGGGTATTTTATGGAAGGGGACTATGAAGTTATTTCAACATTTTTTAAAGAAAATGGATTTTGATATCCTTGGCCTCATATTGTTCTTCGTGTACATTTCAAGTGTTTTAAAGAAAGGAAAGGTAAACATACAGAAATAAATTAATATATACTAGAAAGGAATTAGAGTCACAAATGGCCCCTGGCATCTGGCTTGAGGTGGGGACTGTATCTGTTTGCTCTGGAGGCATAGCCACAGCTGGTTCCCAACCCTTCCCTCTTGGTGTGTGTGTGTGTGTGTGTGTGTGTGTGTGTGTGTGTGTACGTGTACGCACAATCACTGTGCAGACAACCTGTCTCTGGAAGTTCCAGGTCTCCTGTTTTTGACTTCCTAGTTTACAAATCTTGTAGAGTCAATAGTGTCTAAGACTATGATCCATTCAACAAATACTGACATTGAGCACCTACTCCGTGCCAGGTACTCGTCTAGGCACCAAAAACAAAGGTGAAGATGGTCATGGGAGAGTTGAGTTGAAGTCTTACAGACTCATCCTCAAATACCAAATTTAGTTTTTCAGTTGTTAATTGAGTTCTTAACAGGTTGTTTAAACACTCTCAGTGTATCTATGAAGATGGGGATTAGGAATAAGGTACTAGCCTGGCATGAAAGTGCCTGATACACAGCATCTAGCTAAAACATGACAGGGCCTTCTGCTTTTGCTTGTCCTGAAGTTTCTCTATTAGTGACAGGGCTGGGAGACAGAGGTTGTCCAGGTGTACCTCTAAGCAGAACAAACATACGGAGCTAATATCACACTGGATGCTAGAGATACAATGAGGAGCAAGATATAGACCCTTTCTTTAAAATTCTCACCACCTACTGGTTGCATGGAGGGAGGAGGAATAGGACACCTGTCTATAATAATAAAAGTGTAATATGCTAATTAGACCAGATGTCCTTCTGGAGGAAGCCAGGGCTTTGAGGGAAGTCTGGGTCCCGGGTGCCAGAGGGAAGCCAGTGCCGGCAGCTGGGGGAAGGAAGGCCTACTCTTGCATGAATTTCGTGCACCGGGCCACTAGTACTCACACATAAATGTGTGAACCAAGATAGTCTCCCCACCCTTCTTCCTTTCCCTTTCTCTCTATCCTTACTCCTGGGGGTGGTGGAGTGACTTTTAGCATAATAATCCTTGCAAGGTATCATTTGAAAGGTGATCAGTATTTCTAACACTTCTAATATGATGAATAATGCTAATAATATACAAACAAATAACAGCTAACATTTGTTGAGCACTTACATGTAAGGTACTTTTCTAAATGTTTTATGTATATTACCTCATTTATCATTATAGCTACTCTATGAAGTATGCACTTTCTATTATTCTATTTATAGTTAAGGAAGGTAAGAAGGAGAAACGTTAAGTAATTTGCTCTGTAATTCAAAAAGAATTTGTCTTGTAAATGTGAGGCTCAGCTATTGCCAGCCTTCGACACCTGAGGTCAGAGGTCTAGCTGCTCTCAAACACAGGGGTGAGGGTGTTGATGAAGCCAGCAACCTGGGTGAGGGCACAGGGGTGGACTCATAAGGGAAATGAGGGTAATAGACTGAGTAGTACCCCTCCAAAGTGAGCCCTGTCTGGTCCGAAAAGGATTTCCATAGAAACAGTAGAGAAATCCTTAAATTTGGATGCCAACTGTGTTTGAGCTTGGCTGGAACTAAGAATTACTTCTCCCTGGTGTTGTGACACATGAGTGGTATATGTCATCCAGCATCCGAGCTCCCAAGATAGAGCTTTTGAAGAGAAGCACAGATAGAGCTTTTGAAGAGAAGAAATAGTTTTACTTGATTGGGAGTTTGGAGATAGAAAAGATTATTTTAAGTTTAAGCAGAATCTTGGAAGGGAAATAAGTATTTACCAGGCCAAGGAAAGGAAAGGAAAGGAAAGGAAAGGAAAGGAAAGGAAAGGAAAGGAAAGGAAAGGAAAGGAAAGGAAAGGAAGAAGGACATTTGTGGTAGAGCAGAAAGCATAAGCAATGCATGTGGATAGGCAGCCATCTTCAGAGAATCACAAGAAGTGTAACTTGGCTTGAGTTACCCTGCGGGCATGGGATGTTAGAGCAGCAGAGGAGGAGCTGCTGAGGACATCTTAGCAGAGCAACAACCTGGCCAGGCTTGGTTTGTAAGGCTCACTCCGGCGTGACCCAGAGGTGGCTGGAAGAAAGATCTGTCATGCTTCTGAATGTCTCCCAAAGTCACTATCCACATGGAAATGCGAAGTGTAGCTCTCATATCCCTTTAAACATACCCTGAGCAGATGATGAAGAAGAAAGAGATCTCACACATGTTTTTGTGCCTTTGAACTTCTCAGGGAAATGACAAACTGTATATTGCTCATGGAGCAGATGGAAGATCACTTGTAATTGATATTTACATGGTGAGAAATCTTGAGGATTGATCGGTTTAGCCATCCTTCTGTCGTGTGTGCTATAAAAATCCATTGGCCGAATGAAATCTCAGTGCTGATTATGAAAACAAAATGTGCTGCTCTAGGTCACTATTTTTTAATTTTATTAACAAATATGTTAGTGTTTACCACATGCTGAATGGATGTGTTATACTATGCCCTGTAGGAGAAGCCAAGGTTAATACAATTACTAACGCTACTAATATTAACACTACAAATACAAATAAGATGGTAGTAGCCAGCATTTATTGAATGATGACTTGTATCAGGCATTTTGCTAAATGCTTTACATGGATTACCTAACTCAATCCTTACAAAAATACACACAAAACAATAAATGTCCCTATTTTTATTATACTGATGAAGAAATGTATCCAGAGAGATACAGGATGAAATTGGACAACTAGTTAGAGATATAGCTGGGCTTTGAAATTTGTCTGACACCAGATTCTGAGCTTCTAATTTGACATGAAAAGAATTTAGATTCTAATTGGTGATATGAGCCAATGAAATGGGGAACAATGTCATAAGACAGATGCTTTTCTGAACCCCGTTTTTTGCATTTTGGGATGAGCAGGGTAAGCTGTGAAGCTGTGTGTGTGTGTGTGTGTGTGTGTGTGTGTGTGTCCAGGTGTGGGGAGGGTGGTGAGAGTACTTGGTTTCAGGATGGGTTTGTCAAGAAGCAAACCCACCCTGAGACCAGGACTGAAGAGTAAGTAGTTTATTTGGGAGGTAATCCCAGAAGTTGGCAGGGTTGTGGGCAGGTGAGAAGCGAAGCAAGCCAATAAAGTACTAGTACAGGTTCCAGAACAGGTCTCCACTGTGGACACCTGAGGTTTAATCCCCCTGAGGACCCTAGGAGTCAGTGCAGAACATGCTTTAGAATAATACCATCCACCGTGTGAGGCAGCTGAGTTAGTTATATTCTTCTTCCAATCTTTTATTGACGGAAGGATGCTCCCAGCTCCATTAACAACTAAGCATGTGCAGCGAGCCCCAGGCACATGCCCTCAGGCAGTGAGGTCCAGTGCTTGCAGGCAAATGAGGTTGGGATGCACTAGAACGGCTGCTGATACGGAGAAATGAACTGGGCACTGGTAGCAACAGCTGTAACATTTGCATTGTGCCCACCCCTAGATGTGAAGGAAGCAGGAGGCATAGGCTTTGTTCTGGTCAGCTGTGTGCCCAGCTAAAAATCTCAGGTTCTCCTTCTGAAGAAGGAAAGTAGAGATGTAGGGAAACGACTCACAGTGTCTGCACCAGTGTTGCCGGTGGAATGGTTCTCAGGGGGATGTGGCCTACATAGGAACCAGGGGTGAGGGTGATTACCTTGAAAAAATGTTAACTGACTTGAGCTCTGAAAGCTGAGATCAGCCCAACGTGTGTGTGTGTGTGTGTGTGTGTGTGTGTGTTGGCAAGGATGGTAATAGCAAAGTGCTTGAGGTAGAGAACATGATAAACTAGAGCACCTAAAAGATAGGCAGTGTGGCAGGTGTGTGGGATAGTTGGGGAAAGAACAGGGTGCAATGAGGTTAGAGAATGAAGGGAGGTGGGGTGCCAAGCAAGGCCAGGAGAATGTGAACTAGCCTGTGAACCTGATGCACTTAAAATCCTGCCCCCACATAATGTGTTACTTGGACCTTCTGACAATCAGCTTATGCGAAGATCATTAAGGATAAGCGCAGTTATAAAACCTTCAGGCGCGGTAGCAGGCGGTGGGTGAGATATGGGTGCAGTCTGCCATTCAGTGCCCCTGGAATCATACCAGGTGAGTGGTTACCTATGTTCTTGACGATGCATTTGGTTATAAAGAAACCATGACTCAGGTTGACTTAAATGGAAAGGAAATTGATCTTCCAGAGAGAGAGAGGTGAATAATTATGCTCCAGCGATGAGGGCTTTGGCTAGTTCCCTGCTGTTCTCTTCACTATCTCTCCCCCTCTGTATCAGCTTTGTTCTCAGCTTGGCTCTCTGCATGGTCAGGAGTGCCAACCGCGACTGGAACAAGGTGCTGCTTTGTTCCAGTGGGAGAGAGATAATCCATCTCTCTAACTACAGGATAAATGTGCTTCTTTTCAGTGTTATTAGACTAACTTACAAGAACAGACTGGCTGAAGCCTGCACCCCAATCACATCAGGAAGACAGGAATCCCACCATTGTCCTAGAGCAGTGACTTTCAACCGTATGCTGCAAGGATTTTTAAAACATGCAATACCTGGCAACTTAGTCACTGACATCCTTTCCCTTACATTGTCAAATGTAAAAAGGAGAAAGCCAACACAATAGCTGTCCGGTGTGAATGGATCAAAATTATACCTATTTTGGGGCATCAGTTTGGCAAAAAAATATAATACATTTTTGGTGTGCCACAGAATTTTAGTAATTAGAGTAATTAGTTTGTGTTCCATAAGATGAAAATGGTTTAAAATTGCTGGCCTAGACCAGTGGTCGGCAAACTCATTAGTCAACAGAGCCAAATATCAACAGTACAACGATTGAAATTTCTTTTGAGGGCCAAATTTTTTAAACTTAAACTATATAGGTGGGTACATTGTTATTAACTTAATTAGGGTACTCCTAAGGCTTAGGAAGAGCCACACTCAAGGGGCCAAAGAGCCGCATGTGGCTCGCGAGCCGCAGTTTGCCGACCACGGGCCTAGACTAATCAAGACTCACTTCTGAGATGAAGATGTTATAGTCTTGGGAGTAGAGTGGAGACCTGATGGAATAATGATTTTGAAAGGAGGGAGAGAAGGAAAAATGATGCTGGCTCTTCACCAAAAATGTCTGCTCCACTGCTAATTCCATGAGTCCTTCAAAAGAGCCACAGGAAATGCCGGGCTAATGGCATACATTTCAAAGCATAGATTCCTTAAAAATACGCGTTTGGAGCAACACTGTATGAAGTTAAAAGCCTAGATTGTGGACTAAAATATATATCTGTGTCTAAATCCAAGCTCTGTTCATTACCAGATCTGTGATCCTAGATAACTTACATCCTTGGATATTATTGTCTCTGCATTCAAACCCTGATGATCATCTCTACCGCTAAGAGTTGTGCAGTTGCTGAAATTAGATGATGTTTGTAGAAATCAACAGGATTTCTAGGCCAAATCCTGGAACAAGATTTCTAGGCTCATGATTAAGAAACCAATATATTTTAAGCTAATATTTTTATTGCCTCTTTGCTTAATACAAGATGTTTCTTTGCCAATTGTACTAAAATAAAGCAAGAGCTTGTGATGTGATTAAGGATTTCTAGCTTATAAACATCTTTGGGAATTGGTAATATTGGCATAAATTCATAAATGGCTCCTTCTAAGTGTCCAGTTTACAAACCTGGGTTTTGAGATGCAATAAAGGCATTAAAAAAGAGCTTATGTGACATGAAAGCATAACCAGGACATAACATTTCCATGTAGAGACACATTACTGAGCCCCTTTAAGGAACAGATGGACTGAAATGTGAATGAATGAAGTGATAACCGAGGTATAATTAGTGGGACGGATAATGACAGTGTTATTAGACTGGGGATGGGTAGAACGAGAGAAGGCTCCAAACACCTATCTTTCATCGCCCAAAATTATTCCAGGAGGGTGGGGCTGAGGGAGCGAGGGCCACTTGCTTCATAAGGCTGATAACACTGCTTATGCAGAAACACATCCAGCCAGTTTGTAGTTTTGCAAATCTCTCTCCTGAGAGGACGAGAAGATAACTTGCAAGGCAGCTAAGCCCACGTAGCCACTAAAATGAAAGTGGAATTAATGGAATAGATTTTATATTCCCTCTCACACTCATCTATAATAAATCACAAGAAGCCACAGCTTCTCTGCATGTATCACACATATAGTCCCTTTCCTCCTCATGGCCATACTTCGGTCTTTAAATACCAGAGAAATCGATTATTTGTCTAGAGTCTGGAAAAGGCAACATTTGCTCTTAAATAGTTATCAAAGAATCATGCCCCGGCCATCCAGCTGCCATTTACCGAGGGGCCTGCTGCGCAGGGAGAGAAAGTTCAAATGAGAGCAGTGCAGGAAGGACCCCTGCCCCGACCTCCTTGCTTTGGATCCACTCAGAAAACGGAAGTGCACTCTTCTCTCCTCAACATTGTGTGCAGAGCCACGCAGAGAGGATGTGCCCTTCCTCTTCCCTTCTTGCATAGCTTATATTGAAAACGGAGAGCGGATGCATCAGCAGACTCAGCGGCTCTTGAGCAAAAGTACGTTAGTCCCAAAGGAAACAAAATGGAAAAGCTCTCTAAGAGTGGAAAGTGTTCTTTGTGCTGAGATGCTACTTGTTATCTGCAAGCTGAAAGCACTTTGTAAGAATGTCGTGGCCATTCCCCACCCAGAGGCCAAGGAAAACCCAGACACACAGGATAAGAGGATTCTCTCTTGTCCTTTGTAGTCTTTGGAGCCTAAACTGCTCCTTTGTGGAAACCAAGCAAAGGGAGAGAGTTTCAGACTGGAACGTAAGAAGCGAAATCACTGAAAATGGTGGTGTTTGCTCAAGGCTGTGCTTCCCTAACTCAGGGGCACAGGTTCCCTTGGGTTCTGGCCTGGTGTGCCTGGCGATGCACAAAACCTCAGGACAAAGTCAGATCTATTGTAGTGGGACATTGGTTCTACTCGAGGGTTAGTATATCAATTAGGAATACATTTGGCTTCAATTAACAAGAACAGTGGCTTAAACAAAGAGGAGTATAATTTGCTTACATAACAAGGTCTCCAGCATTAGAAAAGGGGGCTTTTCGGGAGTATTTTTTTCACCCTTAGCAGCCATCTTTCAGCCACCTTTGCACATCAGCTTTTGTCCTATTTCTTGCACCCTTAGTGTTGTGATACAGCTGCCGTACTTCCAGGGATCAAGGTGGAGAGCAGGGAGCAGGTGACGGGCCCAGTGTCAGCCGCCTCTCTCTCTCCTTTTGAAGGAAAGCAACCACTTCCCAGGATCCTCTCCCTAAAGACACCACTTCACTCTCAGCTGCCAGAATTGAAACACATCCATCCCCACTTGCAGGGACGATTACACAACAGAGATCAGAATCGCTTTATTTGGCTTCGACTCTTTACGATCCTGTATTTGGGGCTTATGACATTGCCATCTTCAACACAATTCTACTTCCATTGTCAAGGAGAAAATGCCTATTTGTTAGTCAACTAATGAGGTTAAACATAGCGAACCATTGAAAATATTTTTAAATATTAAAACAAATAAGAATATATTGCAGAAAAAACCGAAAAATTTGTGTTAAATTTTAAGACAACATCTGAAGACATTGTTTGCTTCAGCACGCACTTCAAGCCTGCCTTAGCATGTAAGTGACTTCCCCCATCCCTGCCCTCACCCAGTTCTATTTCCACATAGCAAGAAGGTGGTCTTTGAAAGGTATGATCTGAATATGTAGTCACCTGGCTTAAAACCTCTTACTATAATCCCAACAGTGTTGGGATAAAGTCTAAAGTTCTTATTGTGACTTTGAAACCCCCTCAGAGTCTCTTCTCTGGCCCTGTTTCTTGCCACACCTCCCCTCCCTGCTGGAACTTTTGTTGTGCTTGTTCTATTCTTCAACAGAGCCAAGCAGTCTTGCCCTTGAACCTGGTGTCCACGGCTCTTCTCTCTGGATAACTCTGCTCCCACCTTCTGCACTTCCTTTCTGCTGCCTAACACCCAGCCATCCTTGTAGCTGTTACTTCATCTGAGAAGCCTTTCTTGATGGCTCCTTGCAAATTCTGATGGCTCTACATATTGGTCCTTTCACACCTGTGGTTGCATTTAGAGTTTTGTGGGTGTTTTTTTTAATTTTTTAATCAGAATTGCTATAAGTTATTCAATATACAGAATTTTCCTCTCTTATCTGCCTTGTTGACTGTTTTATCCCCACTGCCTAGCATGTTGTCTGGCAATGCCTATGTATTCCATAAATATCTTGATTTGGGGCTTGTTCCCAGTTTGTTGAAGTTTGTTAAATACTCCTAACCCACTTATTAACAACACATTCATTTTACATGGGCAACCCTATCCCTTCCCACAAAGACTGACATACAGACAAAATCCAGGCCTGAAGAAAGGGAAATAGCTGACCTCAGTACTTAGTCCATCAGGAAGATTCATCAGATTACCAGAATGGTATTGCAGCCCTTCCTATGGGAACTGCTATTTTCTTAAGTGAGACTTTTATTTCGTTTGTGACTTATTTTGCAAAGATGCCTGTCATTTCATATTTAAGGCTCTGTTGTTGTTCATTGTGTTTTCCTCCAAGGTTACAAACAAGAGGGAGGGGCCTAGAATACTTACTAAGCTGGCTTTTCCTCTCTCCATTCTCTGATCCTTGGTGGGTCTTGTTACCATCTATCTCAGGCAGCCTGGAACCCGGCAGCAGGAAAGACAGCACCTGGGTGGCCCAAGGGACCAGCCTTACTATTGATACCTCCAGATTCATGGCTCATGTTCCAGAAGGAAGACAAGCAGAGAAAGGGGTCATCTGACTCCCAGATCCTGCCATGTGTGAATCTAGAGGTTCCCGTGGACCCCTAGGTGTGTACAGCAGTAAATGCTCTTTCTGCTTAAGCTATTTTGGGTTGAGATTTGGTCTTTCACAAATGCTTAGTGGATATAGGATTTGGGATTGGAAGCCTAATAGTGGTGAGCTACAAGTATTATCTTAATGCTGAGGCCAGTGGTGAGAGGAGTTATTCTCACCTAAACGACTGACTATTTTATGATTAGAAAAGAATGGAAAAGCCCAGAGAGAAAAACAAAACCCAAAGGTGTTTACTTTGTCCGTATCACATGCCCCTCTGTCACTGCAGCTTTCCCTAAATTCATGAATTGCCTTTATTTCTGAGATTGGAGCTTTCCTTGGGATGGGTGGAAGTGGACAACTTTCTGAAAATTATTTTTGCAAGTGTCATTTGGCCAAGACTCGTTCACTGAAAGCCAATTTGCCAAACGTAAGTTGTAAATTTTAAATGAAATGCAAAGCATATGAATAAATCAGAATTTAGCCAAAATACATCATATAATAAATTAGGATTAAAGGAACACTCCCATATTAAAACGGATTTTAATTCCATAAGGTAAACTATATTTTTTGAAATATTGTATTTAATAGCCAAGGTTGAAAACTTCCATTAAAACTATTAAATATTGTATTAATTTTTATAAAATTACAATGAGCGCACGGACAACACCAAACGCTGGCAAGGTTGTGGAGCTCTCATTTGCTGCTGGTGGGAATGTAAAATGGCACAGTGCTTCGGAAGACAGTTTGGTGGTTTCTTAAAAAGCTAATCACACAGGATAGGATCCAGGCTGTTTGCTGTAACACAATAATATGCCACCAAAAATTTCACTATTTAAAGCCTGAAATTAGCTAAGATACATATTTATAATGAAAAGTGGCAGTAAGTTATAGATGTCCCAAGGTATGGAAGGTTTAGTTCCACATTTATTGTCACTACTTGAGACAGAGTTATAAAAATAACAAATAAGGGAAAATAAGCAAAGCTTAACCAATCTTTTGGAGTATTTATAGTCCTAGACATGGGTAGCAAATTTCAGACTCTTTGCCTATAATTTCTATCTACAGTTGGCTTTATTATTTCATAAAGAGAAGATCAGGGGCAGGTAGAAGCAGAAAGAGAAGGGAAGTTTAAGGAATCTTATCAAACATTCCCTTCCCCTTTAAAAAATACATTTTTTTATTGATTTCAGAGAGGAAGGAAGAGGGAGAGAGAGATATAAAAACATCAGTGATGAGAGAATTATTGATCAGCTGCCTCCTGCACACCCCACACTGGGGATGGAGCCCTCAACCCAGGCATGCGCCAACCTGGAACTGCACCGCCACCTCCTGGTTCATAGGTCAATGCTCAATCACGGAGGCAAGCCATCTGGGTTCCCTTCCCCTTTTTGATTTCCTTCTAATTGAGAAGGTCATGTACCTTCCCCAATAAAAAGCGGTTCCAACAAAACAGCAGGGATAGCACTGTCTCTAGTGAGCAAATTTAAACCTAAGAGAAGGCCCTAGCTGGGTAGCTCAGTTGAGTAGAGTGTCATCCGGATATACCGAGGTTGTAGTTCGATCTCTGGTCAGGGCAACTACAAGAACAATTCATGAATGCATGAATAAATGCAACAACAAATTGATGATTCTGTCTCTCTTTCTCATATAAAAATATAAAATAAATCTAAGAGATAAGATGGCAAATATCTCTCACTTCTTACTTGAAATTCAATTCACTGTTACTGGCTGTCCAGAGGCCTCAGGTGATAAGGATCAATATGGGTTCCCGAGAAAAAGCACTGCAATTGATTAGCAATGTCTGCCACTGGTGAAAGAGTAGTGGACAGTGACTGCATTTGTCATCCTGATCTGAGCCTTTATCCTGGAAGCTCTTCTCTGCAGTGCCAGGAAGCATTTCCCTTTGTGGAACTTCTTAAGAAGCATTAAAAGGGTAGTGAGCATTTTTTGTTGTTTTTTTTGTTGTTGTTGTTTTTTTTTTGAGAGCGTCAGGAGGTTAAAATGCTGATGAAATGTAGAGAAACCTTTGAGGAAAGCACTTCATAATGCTAGGACAGGTGTGACGTTAGTTCCATGTCTTTTATGCACTTTCACTGTTGGAGATATCTTTTATTTCTGTCTTGTGGCAGAAGAGCAACAATGATATCTGGTTCAAAAAGAACCTTTTTATTCAAAGGCCTCATACTGTAATGGGTAAAAACTTGGAAAATGCCTGCGGGAAATTAGCAGTACAAATTGCTTACTCTCTTTCAGCCTATTAATATCACCCTGAATCTTATAAACCGAAGGATGTCATTTTTCCCCAAGGGTCTGCTTCTGTGTTGCTTCGGCTCTTAGAAGTAACCGAGCAAAGTAGGCAGAGAGGGAGGACTCCTGAAAAGTTTTGACCAAGATGCAAAATTCAGTTACCTTCTTTTATGATCATTTCCTTACAAAGGCCATGGCTCATACCCCACTGTTCTTTCTGCAGAACAGTGGAGAATTGCCAGTAATTGGGACGATTTCCATTTAAATGCCATCGTGACAGAGGCAGCTTTATTATATTATAGGGGGATGATTAATATGTGACGGGGATTAAAGATCGCATTGCAGGAGTAGGCCTCCTGTCTGCGCTGTCATTTCGCTGATTACAAAGACATGCAAATGATATAAACAGAAAAATGATTTTCTTTTATGCTAATTTTAACCAAGCCCACCTGTGCATTAATGCATTTTCAATTAACGGTGAAAGGTGATTATAATAGGTTCACTGAGGTAAATTCCTGCCTTGTCAGCCCACCCCTTCTGACATCAAAGGAGATTTATTATATTCTTATTTCAACCATGGTTTTAGTCCAAATTTTAAAAAAATTCTCACATGAGGATATGTTTTTATTGACTTTTTTAGAGAGAGATGGAGAGAAACATTGATGTGAGAGGGAAACATTGACTGGTTGCATCCTGTTCGCACACCCACCTTTTGGTGCTCAGGATGATACTCCAGACAACTGAGCCATCTGGCCAGGACTGGTCCCATTTTTTTTTTTCTTTTTAAAAAGTTGCTCTTTTTAATTCCTGGAAATAGGCATTTGTAAGCAAATAATGTGCGTGAGCTGTGGAGATTTAGGAGGTGTTGTGACAAGTAGGGTAGCGGCTGGGCTTGTCTTCTCTGAGAGCTGAACAAATGAAAGCAAAGTTCTTGGCTTCTTGAATATTGTAATATTTTTGTTTTCCAGGATTGTGCCTGTTTGCCAAGAATCTTTCATCTTTTTAGTTGCATATAATATCAGTATCCTTCTTTGCCTCTGTCATAGGCCAAATCCCAATGCAATTAGGAAAAACCAAGTTTCTATTTATTTCCACTGGTGCAAGAATAGGAAATATCATCTCCAATGCCAGCTTCAAGCAATTGATGATGGTTTCCTGGAGCCTCCTGTGACCAAGTCCAGTCATTGGAAAGATGACTGAGATCAATTAGTTATGTCTGCTATGGGCAGGGAAAAAGCATTGGTGACTTGAAGTGGGGTTACTATCCTTTCATTAGAATGTGCAGCCTCCTATTAGGCCATAAGCCTCTGAGGGCAAAAACTTTATGCAACTCCTTGTGTGGCCTCAGTTCCAGGCACACAGTGGCTGTTTCACCTAATAGTTAACGGGATGTTGGGTCTGGAGTCAGACTGTCTGGGTTTAATGGCCATCTCTGTCACTTGCTAGCTGAGTGACCTTGGCAAGATTTTAACCTAACTGGCTTCAATGTCCTCTTTTGCAGAAAGGTTATACAATGAGTTCTAAATTAATAGGGTTATAAGGAGACTAAAATGAGATAATAAAATAATAATAACAACACATATATAGAGCTAAGCATAGTGTCTGGTACATAATAGGTGATCAAGTAATGCATGCTTGAATTAGTAAAGGAAGGGAAAACATTAATGTATCTTTAGCTCAATGTTCAATTTTTATTTAGAGCAAAGAAATGGAGGGAAAGATAAAAATAGTCCTGCTCGTGTTTACAATTCAAAAATCCTCAGTTTCTGAGATTTGGGTCACAGACTTATTATTCCAGGTTGTTAGCAAATGTGAGGCCATTTCAGAGTTCGGAGCAAGAACAATAAACGGAGGAGGTGCCAAAGGAGCTGGGAATAAAAACTGGCTTCCCCGGGAAAGTGTTTTCCATGGTCATCCTCCTGTGCTTATGCCCAGATCTGATGCCACTGTGACACAGGTTTGTTCTTTTCTTCTTCGGCAACAATGAAACAGGACAAGCATGCCAGCGAGGACTTAAACCACAGCTTCAGGGATTGTCACCCCTGCCTCCTCTCCCCGTAGCTAGCCAACCCTCTCACCGATAGACCCTGCTTCGTGCCACACACCGAGCCTGCATTTTATGTGCATCATCTTGATCTCTCTGCAACCCTGTGAAGTGTGCATGGTTATCTTCCCTTTATGAATTGGGAACCTGAGGCCCAAGAGGAGAAGCCATGTCCGCTGTTCAAGGACCTATTATTGCCAAGTTCCAAGTGGCTGGTGCTTCCTGCCACAGACACGGCGAAGCAGCTGGTAGTCAGAGCTCTTGGCAAAGTGGGGCCCCAGAATAGTTCTCAGGTCCCCTGGGACCTCTTGGCCTCAGTGTTGAAGGCAGACAGCCCCTTCCCTGTGAAAGTTTCCTATGCGTTCAACTCTTCATCTGAAATAGGGATTAAGCGGGTTCAGTGACATTTTAGATCAAGTTATGAGCATTTGAGTGCAGAACAGTTTTTAGAAACGGGGTTCTGTGGTTTAGCCTTGGACGTGAGTCAATGCATTGCACACTGTTTCGTGCATCAGAATCACCCGGGTATCTTACTAAGCGCACGTTGATTCAGAGGGGTGGGGCCTAGACTTCCCTGCTTTTCCGAAAAGGTTCCCGGGGACGCTGATCCTGGTGAACAGGGAGCACACCGAGTGTCCAGGCCTTAAGTGAGGCCTCCCCAAAGGGCTTTCCGCCGCTGCCTTGTACCCGAATATGCTGAAATGAAGAGTCTGTGTCCGGAGGTTTGAGGAGAGACCAGCGAGATCTGCCAGTTTAACAAGCTGATCCAGGTGGGCTGTGACATTAACAAAGCGGTGTTTTGCAAACTTGCCACATCATTGGAATCACTTGTTAGTTACAATCCACAGACTCCCAGGCTCCCGGAGATTCCGTTTTAAAGATAAGGTTTTTCTCCTGTTGACCCTCACAGCAGCCCAGTCTTCGGCTCAGGGAGATGCAGCATTTTGTCCAGAACCTCAACAGTGAAGAGGAGTGGTGAGCCTGTGTGCAGGCTAATGAAGAAGAAACGGAGAAGAAATAGTGCCCGTGGCTGCCCTGGAAGGCTCAGTCCCTGGGCCTGCTCTGGGAAGCTGGCTCACCCCACGGGAGACTGCAGTGGCCTCTCCGCCCGGTGCCCCGTCCTCAGGAAGACGAGAGGCAGCCCTCCCTCCATTTCAGACAGGTGAGTGGAGGTGTGAGCTCCAGAAGGGACAGCCACATCGATTCCTAACCGGCTGGACAGGGATTACAAGTTTCTAGGGTTTCTAGTGTTTGTCATACTGGTTACCCTGGTCTTGGGTCCTTATTGGACAAAACAAACAAATGAAAAACCTGCATCAACCATGTCACAGGAGGTCATGTTCTGAAAATATGACTTCCACAGTAAACCTCTAGACCTCTGTATAAGCTGCTTTAGTCCTTTATAATCACATTTTTCCAGTTTTTACACACCCACCCACATGTACACATGCACACACATTTTTCTAACGTTGGTATGAGTGTTACTTCAGAGAAGAGTTAAAGTTCCAAACGAGCCTCAGTAGATTGAAGTTATTAGGAGACAGATGTTGGTGGACAGACTAAAGGGTAATGATTAAAAATACCAACATGAGAATCAATTAGACCAGAGGTAGCAGAAATACTTCATCTTTTATGCTAACCCCAGTCAATGATCAGCCGCCTAGAGAACCGAGTGGGAAGGATTCTGAGCTGACGACTGGACACAGAGAAGCGTGCTGTGATTGTTGAATGCTGTCTGCCCTGGGCTCCTGTGACACATTTCCTAGGTTAGACTCATTAAAAATAACATACATACAACATATTTTTTCATTGTGGGGTGGCTAGTAGAATGAAAATGCAGAGCTGTGTTGAGGAACGTCTAGTCCTTTGCTGTTAAGTTCTCTTCTATATCATTTTCATAGCAGACATAAAAAGACTTATTTCTGTAAACATCCAGATAGTAAATATTTCAGGCACTTGGGGCCATATGGTCTCTGTTGCAACTACTTAACTCACTTTGTCGAAGGAAAGCAGTAGACAATATGATGTAGATAAATAATGGGCATGGCTCTACTCTGATAAAACTCTAGGCCAGTGGTTCTCAACCTTCTGGCCCTTTAAATACAGCTCCTCATGTTGTGACCCAACCATAAGATTATTTTCGTTGCTACTTCATAACTGTAATGTTGCTACTGTTATGAATCATAATGTAAATATCTGATATGCAGGATGGTCTTAGGTGATCCCTGTGAAAGGGTCATTCGACCGCCAAAGGGGTCGTGACCCACAAGTTGAAAACCACGGCTCTAGGCACAAAAGCCAGTGGTGGGTCAGCAACGGCCCAGGCACCACTGTCAGCTGACCCTGGTGTAAAGGTTTCTCAGGGAATTGCTACCACCCTAGGGACAGGCTGACTGGGATTAGGGAGGTGAGGGAGCTGATGCAGGGGGCGCCTTCTGCAGAGAGCCCCTCAGCCTCACATTTGCCTACCGTCCATGGACGCACACATTACCATGGATTCACAGCGCGTCATGAGAACTGCCGGGTTTTCTAGGTCAGGCGCACTGTAGAAAGGCAGGAGTGGGCAAGACTGTTCTGTCCTTTGGCTCTGCTGGTGGAGATTTTGCAGCAAACATCAGTGATATCTATCTGATGGGCACTGAGTGAAAATAGTAAATGGTGTAACAGACAAATATTCACTTTTTAAATAATTCAGCTTGTCAGTCAAAGAGTTTCCTTATTGATTTTTCTGTCTGTAGTACTTTTTTTTGAGTCTGAATGCTTGCAAATTGCAAAACAGAATGAAGTCCCTGTTACTATTTACATTGGGGTGTGTGTGTGTGTGTGTGTGTGTGTGTGTGTGTGTGTGTGTGTCAGTTTGTTTGTTTTGGTGGCTTTATTCCCTAAGGCAGTTTAGAACTATTGTGTTTAAAGTGTTTTGGGGGATGGGGTGTGGAAGAAGGTTTGATGACTCGGGTGGCTATTCTTATTGCTTACAAAGTTCTTAAAATTGACTTTAAATGAATGATTTTAAATCAACTTTAAAAAAAGACCCTGGCCCTGCTGGTGTGGCTCAGTGGTTGAGCATCAACCCATGAACCAAGAGGTCCCCAGTTCGATTCCTGATCAGGGCACATGCCCTGGTTGTGGGCTCTATCCCTCTATCCCTAGTAGGGTGTGTGCAGGAGGCAGCCTATCAATGATGTTTCTCCCTCTCATCGTTGTTTCCATCTCTCTATCCCTCTACCTTCCTCTCTATCTAAAAATCAATAAAAACATATTAAAAAGACCTGGGTGACTAAGTCTTTTGTGTATTGGGTATAATAATTGTTTCAGAGTTGTTTTCTGATTGTACTCTGATGGATATGCACATGATTCTGGGGGAATGTGTATTGATATGCCTGGAGATTTGGTGAGGAGGGACCTGTCATTCCTGTTTTGTTATTAACACTCCAGATAAAATTTGTGTTGTCATGCTTAGGGGTTTAGTGAGATGGTGGTTATGGAGTTTAAGGAAGGCAGTAGAAAAAACACAGAGAGAAGGATTCTATCACACACTTTTCCGGAGGGAGAAAGGGTGAATGAGATCATGCTTCTTGGCTGGTCTTATTCCCCATTCTCCATGGGACCCAAGGTACCCTCAACAGTACACAGATGACTTTACATTTGCCATCTTGAATCTACAGCACCACGGCACCTGCAAAGGGATCCAGCTTGTCAGGTAATGCCCATGCCCTTTATTCTGTCTATCCTGACTCTTCCGGCTTATCCCTCCAGCCTCATCTCCCCCAACACCCCCCACAGACCCACCTTGCTATGGTCTCCTACTACATTTGTCAAGTTAACTTGCTCACCCCAAAGGATGATCCAGATCTTTACACAAATCAATCCCCTAGTTTCCAGTATCTTCATTCTCTCCCACCTTCAAACCTATGCATGCGATTCTGGCACTCAGTTATCTTTGCAAAGTTCTAAGCCTCTTTTCTTTGTGATTTATGCAAAATTCAGATTCAACATCAATTTTAGAGGTAGGGGGAAAACTATTTGTATTCTTAAATTTGACGTGTTCCTATGTATTCTTAATTTTATGAAGTCTAAAATTAATCAAAGTCTTTTCTTTTGGGCAATACAGAGAACTTAGGATGTTTAAATTCTTATCGCCTCTGCAAGGCTTATATACTAATAACTAGAGGCCCAATGTATGAAATTTGTGCAAGAGTAGGCCTTCCTTCCTTCCCCCAGCTTCTGGCACCAGCTTCACTCTGGCACTCGAGACCTGGGTCTCCCTCACAGCCCCGGCTTCATCCGGAAGGTGTCCAGAAGGATGTCCAGTCTTATTAGCATATTATGCTTTTATTATTATAGACTAGAGGCCCAGTGCACAAAAATTTGTGCACTCGGGGGGCAGGGGAGAGGAGGTCCCTCAGCCTGGCCTGTGCCCTCTCGCAGTCTGGGACCCCTCAGGGGATGACCACTTGCTAGCTTAGGCCCGCTCCCCGGAGGATTGGGCCTAAGATGGCAATCAGACATCCCTCTGGCAGTCCGGCAGCCCTCAGGGGATGTCCACTTGCCAGTGGAGAGCAGGCCTAAACTACAGTCAGACATCCTTAGTGCTGCTGAGACGACAGAAGAGGCTCCCACCACCACCGCTGTACTGGCAGCCATCAGCCTAGCTTGTGGCCGAGCAGAGCTCCCCATGTGAGAGTGCCCTGACCACCAGAGGGCAGCTCCTGCATTGAGCATCTGCCCCCTGGTGGTCAGTGTGTGTCATAGTGACCAGTCATTCCCAGTCTTTCTGCTGTTAGGGTCAGTTTGCATATTACCCTTTTACTATATAGGATAGAGGCCTGGTGCACGGGTGGGGGGCTGCTGGTTTGCCCTGAAGGGTCTCCTGGATCAGGGTGGGAGTCCCGCTTGGGTGCCTGGCCAGCCTGGATGAGGGGATGATGGCTGTTTGCAGCTGCTCGCACCCCCTTCAGGGTGGGGGTCCCCACTAGGGTGCCTGGCCAGTCTGGGTGAGGGGCTGAGGGCCGTTTTCAGGCTGGTGGGTGACTGAAGCTCCCAACCTCTCCTTTTTTTCTTTCTCTTTTTATTCTGGGATTTATTTACCTTCTATGGCTGTCACTGGAGCTGAGAGCCGGCTCCAGCTTGAGGCCCCGGCTGCTGAAAGCAGGTATCTGAGGTTTGTTTAGCTTCTATAATTGAAATACTGTTGCAGCTCCAGCTCTGAGGCCCGGCTGGCTGAAAGCAGGTATCTGGGGTTTGTTTAGCTTCTATAATTGCAACATAGTTGCTTAGAGTGCAGCTCAGAGCCTGGCGCGGCAGGTAGGGAATCTTGGCTTCCTCCATCGCCGGGGCAGCCAAGTTTCAGCTGCGTGGCTGCTGGCCGCCATCTTGGTTGGCAGTTAATTTGCATATCGCCCTGATTAGCCTATGGGAAGCATGCCGGAGGTACGGTCAATTACCCTATTTGTCTTTTATTAGATTAGATATGCATTACCCATGGTCACAGACAATAGTGTAGTGAAGGCCTGGGGTGGGAGGCAGGGACAGGCTAGAAGGGGTCTTTGGGGAAAAAGAGGGGACATATATAATACTTTCAACAATAAAGATTTTAAAAAATATATCCAGTTCTTGGTGTCAAGCAACTCTTCTTACTTTCAAAAATTTTAGACAACTCCAAAACATTTATAGGGTAGAATTAGGTGTTTCCAATGCCAAGTATTCTTTTAAAGGGCGGGGGGAGGGGGGATAGAAGCATCTACTTGATGTGCATACTTGGCCTTTGACCTCTTTGATGCCCACTTTGAGATTCTAGGTCCCTTTGATTCCAGCCTCTCCATACTGATAGGACTGCAGTAATTTCCCTTGAAGCCTCCATTCCTCATCACATCCACTGACATTGATGAAACATTGTAAAATTTCCCCCAAACATGAGGGAATCTGCCATTTGGTTCGGTTTCAAAAGAAGAAAAGATGGTGATGAAAAAAATAAAATAAAATAAAAATATTTTTTTCTTTTTTAAAGTTGGAATTATAGAACTATTTAAAATTCAAAGAAAGCTCATTTTATACTTTATTTAAATATGCATTAGCATACCTGAGCTACAAATGAGTATCATCATTTATGCATACACATGGGATTCAATTGATATTGGAAAGAGCTCAATCCTAGGAGGAGAGATGCCTGATTTCTACCTTTGTCTTTGACTGCTAACCAGGCCTCAAGTAACTTAGTTTCCTTGAATCACAGTGTCCACATCTGTTAGTAAAATGTTTAGGGTTTACAGTCTCTGAGATTTCTTCTTCAGCTGTATTCCAATGCTATTTAAATAAAGATTTGCATATTTTTGCATAATAATTTCTGTGCAATCTATAAATAACTGTACATTTTGTCCAAGCTGAAATTATGAATTTTTCAGAATCTCCTCTATGATTTTTATATTCCTTTCTGTGTAGTAAGTTTTCTCCAGAAATTCAACACATTGCTTTCATGATTTCATGCCATTACTCTACCTTTACTTTCGGAGTGTGTGTGTGTGTGTGTGTGTGTGTGTGTGTGTGTGTGTGATGTCACATACAGATTGGTCTGCATGATATTCAGAAAACATACTGACTGCCTGTGTTCTTTGTTGTGTCATTGATCTTTGCAAATCAAGTTGACAGTGTTACCCAATTGTCTATGCATTGTGTGAGAGTTGGGGGTAAGTGCCACATATAGAATCTACTGATGGGAACATTGCCCACAGGACATGGGATCTGCTAAGGAAAATATGTCATGTGCATTGAAACAACAGCTTTACTTATTATTATATAGGACAATCATGGTGGTAAGGGTGGACTTTGAATAAACTCTCATTTGAAACTTGACTTGCAACAGCTTTAGATGGAGAAATAGAGATATGGTAAACTTACTGAGCAATGACATCTTTATATGGACGTAGAAGTAACAAAATCTAATTTTGCATGAATGCTATAATGTTAAGTGATTTAATAAATCATAAGAAACATCTCATGTCTGGTGGATAGCCAGTGCTCAAATCCTTTCATTTTACCCCTTAAAAATCACCCATGACTCTGGTCATCAATTATGATTATTAACAAAGCCTTCTCTTTCTTTTTGCAAATGGATTGCAGCTTTAGATGGTCAGGTTTCTTCTCCTGAAATGGTATCATACTATTCAAAAAGTATAAGAAAGAGAAATCTTCTTGGAATTCACTGAATACTGAGAATTTCGAGGTTACATTGGGAATGATGCAGAACTTGACTGAATAAATGTAACTCAGCATCACAGGAACTAAAATTGATCAGGTGACTCCTTTCTCCATGTCTTCTGGACCACCCACTCTGTCTCTTCTTCTCTTTGAGACAGCTCTGTTCTCCTCTTTGAAGATCTGAGTGAGGCACAAACTGTTCTCCTTCTTTTTTTATTGTTGTTGTTCTGTTGGCTGTTGCCATATTTTTATTTTATTTTTATTTTTTGTTTGTTTTGTGTGTTTTTTTAATTTTGTTTTATTGCTTAAAGTATTACAAAGAGTATTACAATGTCTCCTCTTTTTTTTTTTTGACCTCCTTCTTTAGCACACATTCTACTCTTGACATCCATGACATAACTTTCTTGTTTTTTCCACTTTGCCAACATCATGGTTTTAGTATTTTTGGCTGCATTCTTTACTTCTGACAGACTTGTGACTGTTGCTATGTCCTAAGGGCTTGAGATTTCTTCTTATTATTCTCTGAACACAGTTTCCTTAGAAGATTTGATCTAGTACTTTGCCCATTGCCTTTCAAACTTTTTTCTGCACTCCCTTGTCCCTGAGGGACAGACCAATATATATAACCTCCTATTTGATATTTGTAACTTGGAGGTCTAACAGGCCCCTCAAATTTAACCAGGCAAAATAGAATGCTTAGTCCCACAAGCCTAGTTCTCCTGTGAACAACCCTTATCATCCTTTCTCCTTTCCTCCCCTCACGATCCACATGTAACTCACCAGCCACTCTTGTCCTGATGCAAAAATGTAATCTGAAGCCTTTTACTCTTTTCTATCTCTTCTATAGTCACTAATATGGACAAAATTATCATTATCCATCACCTAGATTTTTACTAGGAGCTCCTAATTTATCTCCATAATTCTATTCTTGTTCCCTTAGCAACTTGTTCTCCATGCTTCCCTTACCAGGGTGATAGTTTAAGAATAAATCTTATCCTTAAGGTGCTTCTAACTCTTCAGTTGCCTCCTATTGCATTGAGAAAAATAACTTAAATTTCTAATTCTACCAAACAAGGTCCATCCTGATAGGGTTTCTTCTGATTTCTGCAACCTGCAGTACATGGTCCCTCTTCTTTCCTCGTTAGAATGCTCTGGTCCTGCTGTGGGCTTCCATTTCATTCTCCCTCTCTTCTTTCTTTTAATAAGCCATGCTCTTCACAGCATCAGAACGTTTGTACTTGATAGGGTCCCTGCCTTGAATATTGGCTCCATTGTTCTTCGCAGAGTTGTCTCCTTATATCATATGAGACCATTCCAGAAAACCCTGAACTGTGAAAGGATAAACTAAATTCAAGGATAAATCAAAAAATGATAAAATGTTATCCAAAGGTGTGGTCTGAGGGCATAAGTGCATAAGTGAAACCACTCTGAGTTTATTTTTAATATTTTTACTTTGAAACAGGTAAATTTAAAAATAGAATGATGTCACTGGCCAATGTAATTCCTAAAATGAAAAGCAAGAAGCTGCTAACAATAAACAGTGGGGGAGATAGGGGAGAAAGCAATTATAAGGACCCCCACTTCCAGACATGATGTGGTAAGGCAGATGCACCATTCTTCTTCAAATAACAAGACAACAGAAAATATGCAACAACTTGTCTCCTTGTTATACATTGCAGGACTGTGAGGCCTGAAGAGAAATGGTTGAGGTGAGCTCACCTGCCCACAGGCAGTATCCAAACAACAGCACAGGGGGTGGCATTCGGGAAGGCCAGAAAAGCAAGAATTTGTGAGACCAGAGCACCCAACAAGATGATGCTAAACAGAAAGGTCTGGTGATTTGCAGAGGCAGCTCCTCTGATCTTTGTCTGCGTTCTGGTCTTTGAGTGCATGAGCGGAAACTACCCAAGGCCAGCAAGAGAGCCCCTGGAAGCAGTAGGCTCATGGCTACTGTCATAATATTTACTGTCATAATGACCAATCCACGGGGCATTGGTTTGAGTCTTCAGAGGATTACAACCTTAATAGATGGAATAAGTTAGCCCTGGGCTAAATGCCGATTCAGACCTTCCCTAACAAAGCTTAAACGCAAGCCTTAATAGATTAAACTGATTCAAAGTAACTTAAGTGAGAGCCAGAAAATAGCCCAATGCTATTTAAAGGAATAAACCCAAGTCCAACAACTAACATAAAATATCCAATATTCAGCATTCAATAAAAAATACCAAGCATTCAAAGTAATAAGAAAATATAATCTATAACAATGGGACCAAGTACTCAATGACGATATATCCAGATATAACAGAGATGAAAAATGTAGTGGACAAGTATGTTAAAACACCTACTAGAAAATATGTCCCGTATGTTCAAGAAAGTAGGAAGAAAAACATGAAAATTATAAGGAGAGAAATGAGTATATAAATAAGTTATAAAGTTAAATGCATACTTATCACATGATTCACCAATCCTACTCTTATCCAAGAGAAATAAATCTTAAGTTCATGAAAATCTGTACTCCAATGTTTTTAGTAGTTTTTCTTTTTAATTGTTTGATTTGAGAGCGAGAGAGACAGAGACAGAAACATCAATTTGTTGTTCCACTTAGTTATGCGTTCATTGGTTGATTTTTGTATGTGCCCTGACCAGGGATCAAACCCACAACCTTGGCATGTCCAGGACATTGCTCTAACCAACTGAGCTACACAACCAGGGCATATAGTAGTTTTATTTTAAAATCTATAATCTTGGAACAATGTAAATATTAAGCTACTGGTACATAAATACACTCTGGCCCATATATACAATGGCATACTACTCAGAAATAATATGCAATGGAATACTGATGCATGCAACAATATAGAAAAAACCTATAGGTACAGAAGAAAAATCAGTAGTTACTAGGAGCTGGAGTTGGGAGAGGAGTTGGCCACAAAAGAGCACAAAGGTATTTACTGTGATTGTAGGTTTCTATATGTTGATTTTGATGTTGATTCAATGGATATGCATTTGTCAAATATAAATGCAATTCCCAAAACAGTGCATTTTAATATATGTAAATTATATATTACTAAATATGATTTTCAAGAATGCTGAAAATATCAAGTGTTGGCAAAAATGTGAAGCAACTGGCACACTCACTCATTCTTGTTGGCAGAGTGGAACTGTATAGCCACTTAGGATATAGTCAAAGGGAGTTTCTTACCAAGTTGTGCAGAACCTTACTGTACAAACCAGTAATCGCACACATATATATTTATCCAACTGAAATAAAATAGTCACACAAAAACACTTACATGTAAGCCTTCATAATAGCTTTATGCCTAATAGCAAAACAAACCAATAAACCACACACAGTAAAAGAGCAAACAAAAATAGAAAACCCCAGATGCCCATTGATGAATGGATAAACAAATTGATATATCCATATATTGGAATACTACTCATTAATAAAGATAAAACATATTGTAAAATTTTATCTATGTAAGTTTCAAGGGAAAGAAAGCTAATCTATAGAACCTGACAGTAAATCAAAAGACCAGAATGAAGTGTGCCTGCAAGGAACAGGGATGACCTTGGCAAGATGGAATTGTTCTGTGTTTGATTGTGGTGATTTCAGATGTGTGTTTATTTGTTAAAAACCTGTCAAATGTGTAAAGTTCAAATGGGCTTGTTTTATTATTTCAAATTATGTCTCATTGATGTTGATTTAGAAAACATAAGTAATTATAGCTAACTATGTAAAAGCCACAGAAAGAAAATGATTTCTAGATGACTTCAGAATAGATTACTTTGACCACATATCATGAGTGGGATATTTTTTGAGGTCTCTAAAGTTGAAAGTAAACTAGAACATATAAACAAATGAATCTAAGTATATAAAATTGATAACATATTCACAAAGAGAGACTATTTCAAGTGATATAATAGTGACTGTATCCTTTAGAGAGATATAATTTAAAGACCAAATAACTGCAAAACAATTTTAATTAGCACAGAGTAGTTTTGTTTTTAGAAATAGAATAGTGTTGGTTTTTCTATTTTAAAACCATTTTATTTAAATGAGAGGGTAAAGTAAATAAACAATTATGTTGTTATAATTTGAAATCATGACTTCCAATGCAAGAGATAAGTACAACTATAAAAATTTTAAAATGTAAACATTTAGGGCTTAATTTTAGTTGGAAGTCTCAGTATGTACTTATAGCTTTTTTTGAAAAATTACCTTTATTGTTGAAGTATTACAGATGATCCCCTCCCCTCCTATTGACCCGCCCCTCCCAGGCCTTCATCAGACTGTTGTCTGTGCCCATGGGATATACATATATGAATATAGGTTCCCAGGTTAATATCTCCCCACCCCTCACCCCTGCCTTCCCTCTGAGATTCTACAGTCTATTCCATGCTTCTATGTCTCTGGATCTATTTTGTTCATCAGTTTATTTTGTTCTTTAGATTCCACATATGAGTGAAATCATATGATACTTACCTTTCTCTGACTGGCTTTTTTCTTTCAGCATAATACTCTCTGGGTCCTTCCATGCTATCTCAAAGGGTAAGAGATATTTCTTTTTTACAGTTGTATAGTATTCCATGGTGTAAATGTAACACAATTTTTTTAAATCCATTCATCACACAGAAGGCCAAGAGACATATGAAAAAGTTCTTAGTCACTAATTATGGGAGATGCAAATTAAAAGGACAATGAGGTATTACCTCAGAATGGCTATCATCAACAAATCAACAAATGACAGGTGCTGGCAAGGATGTAGAGAAAAGGGAATCCTAGTACACTGCTGGTGGGAATGCACACTGGTGCAGCCATTATGGAAAACAGTATGGAGGTTCCTTAAAAAATTAAAAATGGCCAAAACCGGTTTGGCTCAGTGGATAGAGCGTCGGCCTGCGGACTGAGGGGTCCCAGGTTCGATTCCGGTCAAGGGCATGTACCTGGGTTGCGGGCACATCCCCAGTGGGAGATGTGCAGGAGGCAGCTGATCGATGTTTCCCTCTCATCGATGTTTCTAGCTCTCTATCTCTCTCCCTTCCTCTCTGTAAAAAATCAATAAAAATATATATAAAAAAAATTAAAAATGGAGCTGCCACTCAAGCCAGTGATCCCACTTCTAGGAATATATCCTAAGAAACCCAAAACACCAATCAGGAAGAATGTATGCACCCCTATGTTCATAGCAGCACAATTTATAGTAGCTCAGATCTGGAAATAGCTCAAGTGCCCATCAGTAGATGAGTGTACTTATTTTTAAAAGATAATTTTGTCAAGTAGTGTTCCATTAAAAAAAAAAAGAGCCTTCTCTTCTCAAATGAAATTGCAGTTTGCAGAGGACAGGCAGAATAAATACCTCTTTGCCTTTAAATCTCTAATGGATATTTTATTATTGTCATAATTTGGCTTTGATTTGGATTTCAATTTTTGACAATGACTATGGACTCATGTACTTTCATGTATTTAGTATGCTAGAATGAATTATACATATTCTTACTATTATTTGAGTTTAACACCTGTAGACACTAAGCCCTTTAAACTGGCTCTGTGTCTTTTCAAATGACCACATTAGTCTTTAAATATTCTTCGCTTTCTAGTACATCTAGGACATCCCAGGAACACCTAGGCCATTTTCTGCACCAGGAATCAGTCATTCCTCCAAAGAGCCCTAAATTCTTTTAATGGAAAATGGTATTTAGAGAATAAAACATAAATGCCGGGGGTATTTACTCATTCTGAGAAGTTATTGCTTCCTAGCTTTTTCAATGTAGAGACATAAAAATTGTAAGTTATAAAGAAATTAGAAAAATAACCCTTTTGAATTGCCTGATGGAGTAATTGAGTCAGTCAAGGATAATCAATTAAACCATTTAATCAACGAAAGATGATAATAAATAGTATATGCAGGACGTACCGTACTATCTCTGTGTATACCACTTGCTGGTTGTAAGTCAGGAAATGTCATGAAGACAGGATCAGGCTGTCATCACCTCAACCCAGAAAGCTGAAGGAGGACATCCGGGTGAGCTGTGCTTTCTGACGTGATGTGATATGAAATGCACAGCATCGCCTATCAAGCAGGCTTTGCAAAAATGTCTAACTTAACTCTACTCAAACCTTTACAGCTAACTTCTTGTTTACATAAAGAATCGGAGAAAGAACAGGCTGAATAATATCATGAGAAAACTGTTAGGAAAATCCAGAACTAGCCTAATATCTTTAACTTGTCAATGTCATGGGGAAAAAGAGGTGAGGGGGCACGATTCTTATAGATTAAAAAGACCTAAACTATTGTAAATATTGAACCTTATTTAACTTGTTATGAACAAAAGAGTAATAAAGACTTTCAGGGGACAACTGAATTGAATATAGTGTGGTAATTTGTCATTAGGAAATTATCAGTAATGTTTAGTGTGTTCATGTGACTGTGTTTATGTAGGGAAATACCTTTGTTTTTCCAATTTACTCAAGTATTTAAGAGATGAAATATGTCTATAAATTACTTTTACTCAAAAATTAAATGGAAGCATATTTGGCAAAATGTTCTCTATGCTGAGCCTTCAAAATTGTCTTAACAAAAATTTTGAAATATCCATTATTTTCCATGAACACCCTTTTTGCCAATTACTCCATCACATCACTTCACTGGCAGTTTGTGAAATGTTTTATTTTCTGAAAATTCTGACTTCCCACTAAAATGTTGATGTGATCAAGACAGGAGCCTTCTCTGCCATTATTCACCTATGTAGTCCCAAGAATGATGCCTGACATATAGCAAGTCAAATTTTTTTTTTTAGTCAATTAAAATAGAGGAAAAAACTCTGACTGGATAAATAAGTTAGAGGAAGATTATGAAATGCCCAGAAGGATAAAATACAAGAATTAAACTGTAGTAATTAGACAGTGAGATGCCTCTGAAGACTCTTCAGTGGGGAAGGCATGATCCAAATTACAGCATGGTTTTCCCACCCTGCAGAGACTTTGCAATCCTTTAGGATCCAGTGCTTTGCATAGGTTCATGGCAGGCAGGCAGCAAGTCTTTATGAATTGCCACCATGATTTTGTGAATGACAGGTAATATTTCACGGGACCATTTAGCATTGTGTATTAATTCATTGTATACATAACCTATGCAAATAATAACCTGAAAGGGACTTTTGGATTTAAATTTATTATTAAACTAGAGGCCCACTACACAAAATCGTTCGAGACCCAGACCCGGTGCACGCGCCCACAGCCCAGCCCACCTTGAAGACAGTTGTGGACGGAGATAAGAATAGTTTCCTGCCCTAACCTTTCCTTCTCAGGAGCACTTAAATTGGCCTTCGTTGGAAGATGAGAATTGAACAGAACAACACTTCCTTGTTCCCATGAAGAAATCATATAACATTCAGCAGGTGCCTTTTGGCGTTTGGTCGTGACGGCGTCACGGCCACGGGCCTTTTATAATAGAGATGTTGCTATAAGAAACAGATTTTATCCTAACATTATAAATCCAGGTAGAGTTTCAGAAGTTTTTTGCAGGTAATATTGGTCCCTTGGGATGTTTTCTTAATTTTGTATAGTTATAAATGCCACCTTCAGTACCTGCCCCAACGTACTTTCAGTTCTCATTCAAAGATTCTTCTGAGCATCTGTTACTCATTCTGTTTCTGTGTGAGTACAAACTGTCTTCTTGGTCCCCCTTTTTTATTCCCATCTGACCCCATCTACGATCTTTCCTTGAGATGGTAGATGTGTTTGGTACATCAGAAAGAAAATGAAGTGTACTTTAGCCTAGAAAAAGAAAAGAATAATCTTCTCCATCTTTACTTTTGAATTTTAAGATAAATATTCTAATTATTTATTGCTGTATAGAAAATCACTCTACTATTGAGTGGCATAAATCAACCATTTAATTATGCTCACAATTTGTGCATGTCAAGACTTTAAAGAGTCTATACAATAGAGAGGGCTATTCTCTGTTCTCCAATGTCCAGAGCCTCAACTGGGAAAGTGTAATGGCTTATGGTTGGAACCATCTATGGTTTTCTTATTTACATACCTGAGCTGGGATAACTTAACTGCTGAGCTCAGCTGGGACTATTAGCCAAAGCTACATGTGGCTTCCTCAGGTGACTTGGGCTTCCCCACAGCATGGTAGTATATAGGTAGTTGGATTTCTTCCTTAATAGCTCAGGACGCAAAGAGTTAGTGTTCCAGTCACCAAGACAGAAGCTGCCTGACCTTGTATTGGAAGGCACATTGTGTGCTCTCATTTTATTAGTTAAAATGGTCACAAGTCTGCTCAGATTCAAGGAGAAAGGACTTAGACTCCATCTCTCAGTGGGAGGAGTGTCAAATAGTTAGTAATCATGTTTTCAAACTGCCATGACTGGAAGTATTACACAATTAGAAATACTTCCCTGGAGTTACTACTGAAAATAAGCATGCTTCTTCTCAGTCTTATGTAGACTTGCTATGAGGCAGAACAAACTTGAAACAGGGTTGCCCTTAGCACATCTTTATCTTTTTAGTTCTAGTTTTTTATTTATTGGTTCCTTCTTACACAGCGAAGAATAGTACACAAATGTGTTGTTTACATATCCTAGCAGACACACTTTTCTAATTGTACTTTATTAATGGTGATTCCACACATTCTGTAAAACTGAAGAGTTAAATGATTGATGGATCACTTATGAAATGATCATTGGATACTGATTCCTTCCAGCTCTAATCTTCTGGGATTCTGAACTCACTTTCTTCAGGACACATTTCAAGTTGATTATATCTGATCACATAACCTGGTACTTGTGTTCTATATACATGGTCTACTCATGATGCTTCTGGGCTGTCGGCCTCAAGAAACATGAACAGCCCACAGGGACTTCTCAAATTGTACTGACAGTCCAGCCTAGTAAATTAATTATTGAACAGTCACTATCAAATGCTGTTGACGTGTGCAGTTTGAAAGGCTGCTACAATGTCCAGATCTTTCAGGAAAGTAATTCTGTAAGAAAATTGCCTGCAATAGAAGTTGTGGGTCTCAGCTCAGTGACAGATATGTCATGGTAGTCAATTTGGGAACAACAACAAAAAAATCAAATATTAATGAAAGATGGATTTGTTCGCGCACAGGATTGGTATTTTTTTGTAAATGCCTTTTTACTTCCACTATCTACTTTCCAGCCAAGGCTGAGTATAAGCTCACTGACACTAAACTCAAGGTGACAGTTCTCATTTCAATTATTTCCTAAAATGTCTTTCTCCTGCTCTTTCTCCCACCTCTTGTCAAGAACTGCAGGCAACAAAATGAAATACTCCATCAACTATGGAGTTGAGGGTCTGGGAAGGCAGGAGAGAGTGTTGTTGCGATTTCTGAATGTGGAATACATCCTAAATCAAAAGCCAGCATGAGGCTTTAAGGAAGATCTTGGTCCCAGAAAAACACACAATCAAGATAATCTAATCTTAAAAGAAATCTGAATTACTAGTTAGCAAATTATCTGCTAATTAGCTCTAAGTTGGAAACTTTCAAGATAAGAATCATAGGGATGGGTATAATAATAGCCAACAGTTATTGAGTACATGTGTTGGATATTGTTAAAGAATATTTTTGTTCTGAAAAATTGGTGCTTTTTTTAAAATCAGGTTTATGGGATCTGATAAACTTTTTGCTTCATTTGTGTCCTTTACGTGTGAAAACAGTCAGAAAAATTCATGTTGGGGGAAAAAAGTAATAGTTTTTTGGTGTTTCTTCAACTGACAACTTATTGAACAGTTTCTGGATTGGCCATTTTGACTGAATTGAACATCAATGACTACCTGTCTTGAAGGGCTATCTAAAGAAATTGACCTGGTCAACCCCATTAAAGCAAGTAGATGCCGCCTGTCTTCAGAAACATGGAAGGCTTGCCGGTTATTGACACTGTGTTCTATTTCTCAGAACTCCTAGCATTAAGAATTTTATCTTGATTTGGGATGGATAGTAATTGTGCATTTTGACATGGGATATGCTAAATAAAATTTTCTTTAAGTCCTTAACAACTAAAGATGCTATATTTCATTAATAAGAATGAATACAAATGTGGAGTGTGCATGGTATTTTGTTGGCCTCAATCTGAACTCACAAAAATTCAGTTGAAGACAAGAGTGACCAAGAGATACAGGAGTTCATAGTGTTGGAATGAAAGGTTTATTCTGTGAATTGGGTTTTAGGTAGTGGCCTAGGAGTGAAGGATTAGGAGGAGAGAATCATTCCTTCTTTCCTCCCCTCCCTTCCTTTTTCCTCCTGCCTCTGTGGTAGACCAAGTAAGGAATTATCAAAGACGTCGCATTCTAATCCCAGGACCTGTGCATGTTACCTTACATCTCTAAAGGACTTTGCATATGCAGTTAAGTTAAGGAGGTCAGAGGGAGGCAAGAGGGTCAGAGTTAGAGAAGCAGAGGCCAACGTTATGCCATCGCTAGAAGGAGGCCAGGAGCCAAGCAATGAAGACAGTCTCTAGAAGGTGGGAAAGGCAAGGACCAGATTCTCCCCTGGAGTCTCCACAAGAAATGCCATCGTTCTGGCACCTTGAGTTTAGCCACGTAAGACCCATTTTTGGACTTCTGACCTTAAAAAAAAGCTGTAAGATAAATCTGTGTTGTTTTAAGCCAATAAAGTTGTACTGATTCAGTGCAGCAGAAATAAGAAATATAACTTCTGCCCCCTGTTGTCTCCTCCCTTGTCCACAGCCCTGTTTACCTTAATCTCCCAATCTATACCCTCTTTCTTTCTTCCCCACTTATTCCTGTCCCCGTGCCTCCACCAATATTTCTCAAAACACACCATAGTGAAAACACAGCTATACCTCATGCTTTGGTGGGATGCATGTGAATGGGGAGAGGGGGAGCAGGAGGCAAAAACATTCATGCAATTGCTTTGAAGGAACTAAGAGGAGGTCAGAGAAAATGAGGCTTGTGTCTACTTCACAGGGTAGTTTGTGATGGTCTTATTAAGGAGGTGACATTTCCATGGAGATGCCAAGATGGAAAGGAGTGACATGCAAAGGAGTCGTGGTGTGTGGATTAGGGGGTGTAGTGGGTGATGATCCTCTGTCAGGGGTAGGCAAACTTTTTGACTCGAGGGCCACAATGGGTTCTTAAACTGGACCAGAGGGCCGGAACAAAAGCATGGATGGAGTGTTTGTGTGAACTAATATAAATTCAAAGTAAACATTATTACATAAAAGGGTACGGTCTTTTTTTTTTTTTTTTTTAGTTTTATTCATTTCAAATGGGCTGGATCCGGCCCCACGGGCTGTAGTTTGCCCACGGCTGGTCCAGATAGAAGGGCCTGTAGGGGGCAGGAGAGAGTAGGCAAGGAGTTCAGGCTGCTTTCCAAAAGTAAGACTTGTCTAACTCTCATCATTCCATTAACCTCAGTGAGTAAAAAAATCAATACCTCTCATACATGAGATTTCAAGATCCCCTGTAACAGTTAGCTCAAGCTGCCAAAATTCTTGTTCTTCAAGAAGTGGAGGAGGTTTGATTAGTTGGTTCGGCTCTGAGTTCCATCCTGAATTGGTAATAATATCTAGGAATGTAAGGCTCTAAATGCAGTGGAGGACTGGCTCGGTGGGCTTGGCATTGAACCTGATTATTAAGGCTGTGGCTTCTATGCGTGCCCTGTTTGTTATCTCGCACACACTGTGCAGTTACTAGTAGGGACTCAGTGGATGATGGAGTTGATTATCTTTCTATCCTTTTCTACCTATAAATTTTAATTCTTGGTGGTGTCTGAAGTCTTTGATAGAACAACCTTGATAAGAGCTCTTGTTCCAGTTGTGAGACCTGGTAAGGTCACTGGTGCCACTTCACACCGTCCTCTCTCCCTCTGCTCGTACCTCCAGTCCTCTCCCCCGGAAAATGGAAGATTGAGGAGATTTCATTGAAAATTCAAGTCACTGAATGCTTTCCTTTGTGTTATACAGCAAATGTCACTAACAGGTACCTTTTGGCTTGAATTACATGCCTTTTTAAAAAAATACTGTATTTGAGGCTTTGATTTACTGTGACAATAGATAGTAAGGCATTGCATTTATAATGATAAAAGGAAGAACTGAATGACTATTAAAAATTAATTGGGTCATTGGCAATGTAACTTCATGTTAGAGGGTGATTGCTTTGTTTCTCTTATCATTACAATCTTGAAGATGTCCTATCTCATTTTTGAATTCAGTCTTACTGCATACTTATGCCTCAGCATTTTCCTATTTACTCCCACTGCTTTCTCAAAGGTCCCATGTGCCCTCCAAGTAGTTAAATTCAATAAGTTTCTGCCTTCAATACGTTTATTTTTCTTATAGGTGACATTCTAGGCATCCCTTCCTTCTTAAAATATTTTCCACCTATAGCTTGTCTGACACTTTACTGTGGTGATTTTTTCTTTTCTTATTTTTCCTTTTTCCTCTTGGTGTTCCTTCTCTGGCTCTTCTTCTACCCTTAAACACAAGGATTCCTCTAGGATTTGCCCTTGATCATGCTTTTTCATGGTTTTTAGAAAATACTTTTGACCTCACCATCTCACAACAAATCATTTCTTTGCGTATATTGTATCTCCAAGGCTGACCTCTCTACTGAGCTGCATTCCTAGCTTCCTGTAATAGACATTGGCATCCAGGTGATCTTCTGGTGCCTGTTAGGGGCTTGCAAAAAACTGTCAGTAGCTCTTGCCACCTAGGCACACTGTTCCAAGGCTCAGGTTATGAATCGCCAGATGTTGATCAGGGCTGTCATGTGGCTTAAGTTCTAGGACTCTGAGCACCATGGCCCGGTAGTTCTACCACTGGAATCTTCTTCTACAACAGTTCTCTCTAGTTTTATTCCTGGCAAAATCACTAGAAACTGTTCCAGGAGTTGCCCAATGTGAGTCAGACAGTGGAACATATTTACTATAACACTGCCACCAATCACAGTGAATACATCATTATAGTTGCAAAGGAGGGGTCAGCCTTGCCCTGTGCATCCTTAATGGGATATGCTTTCTTATTCCCTCTCTTTGCTTCAGCTTTCTATGCTGCTGCTAACCATAGCCTGTCAGAGAAGGCATGAAAGAAGTCATCAAATGCTCCTTTATTTCCTCTCTTCCTGCATTGTCTCTAATGAATGAAGGAAATTGGAGTTTGCAAAAAATGGGACCTGACCTTTGTGGACACAATATCATGGGTAGAGCGGCTGGGTTAGCCACCTAGTGGGCCAGAAGCCATGCACTGCTTCAACTCAGTGTTCCCCAAACAAACTAGCCTTTTTCTTTCCCAGTAGACTCTCTAAGTGGGTTCTTTACTTTCACCAGGGGAAAAACTGACTATCCAACCACCCAAGCCCTGTATTCTGCCCTGTATACTGTAGCCATGTGGTTTAAGGAACATCGTCTGTCTAAAGTGGTTCTCAACCTTCCTAATGCCGCGACCCTTTAATACAGTTCCTCATGTTGTGGTGACCCCCAACCATAAAATTATTTTCGTTGCTACGTCATAACTGTAATTTTGCTACTGTTATGAATCATAATGTAAATATCTGATATGCAGGATGTATTTTCATTGTTCGCGACCCACAGGTTGAGAACCGCTGGAACAGAACTGAAGTCATGGCTGTTGAAATGGAAAGGGGGAGACAAGCACAGAAAATAAGTTTCTTGATAAATTGAAGGGGACTTGAGAGTTCATTATGAAGTAAGGGTGAAGGAGAGGGTGGAATTGGATAGCAGTGATTGTAAACATTTACTGAACCCTTACTTATATGCTGAGCATCATTCCAGGTTCTAGCCATAGGATCTCCATTAAGAAGATGTTGACCCAACCCAGCTTATGGTATAGGCCACTCACACCCTGAGTCAGTGTAGGCCCACACACTGGTATGATCCATGTGCAGTGAGCATAGAAATTGAAAGTAAGAATTAGAAACTTTTATGGCAAGTTGACTTGTAAAGTAACTTGTAATAATAAATGTAATAATAAAATTTTGGCTTCTATGTTTTATGCCTTTGCATAAATTCATTTTGGGGAGTGCATCTGCAGGCTGCCTCAAGCCGTATTCCCTCACTAAATTCAGTTCGTTTGTTAGTAGTTACTTCTAGTAATATTACCTCTTGGGTCTCATTTAAATAGTTTATGCCTTTAAGCCCTTCTTCAGAGGTAAAAAAATGTCCCCACATTTTTTTCAATAGAAATTTTCCTCTTATGGGCACTCACAGCTGAGCTTGTAAAATGGGAAGACTGCATTGAAAGTTGGCTCATTTTTTGCCTGCGGGGAAAGATCTCAAACTATTCAGAACTGGCAAATGGGAATGCTTTTGTAAAGGTTCTGTGGGGGATTTTGCCACCATGTTTGGTTTGATCACCTGGTTTCAATACAGTTGAGTCCCTGCATGAAGATCCAAGTCCTGTTCCTTCACGACTGTCCTTATCAGCGAGAATGGCCTGGGATGACCCTAATAAGAAAGAAGAAAGAGTTGGAACTCAAACTCACAACTTCTCCTATTAAAATAACATTCATTTCTGTTGATCACTTAGTATTATGAGTAGTATTCTAAGTTCTCCACTTGTGTCAACTTCTTGCAACTCTACAAAGAACTTGTGAGTTTGAGGTATCATAGTCTCTCATTCATAAATGAAGAAATTGAGCCACAGATTTTAAGTTGTGCGTGGATTCACACATGGTAAATGGCAAAACCAGGATTCCTACCTGGGCCGTCTGGCCCCACATCCTGGCCCATTGTACTTCGGTGGCATTCTTGGGTGATTTGTTTTAATTATTATTATTGAGATATAATTGACAAATAACATTTATATTAGTTTCAGATGTACAGCATGCTGATTCAATATTTGTATACATTGTAAAATGATCTCCAAAATAAGTCTAGCTAACATCTATCACCACACATAGTTACAAATGTTTTTTCTTCTGAAGAGAACTTTTGAAATATTTTTAAGATCCCTTTTAGCAGGTTATTCGTGTTTATTGCACTTCATACATGTCTCTGTTATGTTTACGTGCATGTGATATTCCTAGAGACAGCACAGGGTGTCTGGATTACAGAACAGATTGTTTATTGCTCATAGAATATTATAACACCTGTTCCTTGAACCCTAGTCCTCTTGGGGTGATATAGTAAAAGCCAAAGAGGAACCTAGGAATTATGAGGCTTGGAGGTTATATAAAAAGAGTGAAAGAGTGGCTGGCATATCATCCCATCCTCCCTGCAAAAGAGAGAGAGAGAGAGAGAGAGAGAGAGAGAGAGAGAGAGAGAGAGAGAGAGAGAGAAGGAGAGGAGAGGAGAGGAGAGGAGAGGAGAGGAGAGGAGAGGAGAGGAGAGGAGAGGAGAGGAGAGGAGAGGAGAGGAGAGGAGAGGAGAGGAGAGAGGAGAAAGAGCGCTTTACTCTGGAATATAAATAAATATTCTCCGCATAGGCAAGAGGAATGGTACCTGTAGCTTCCCTAGCCTGGAATGTAAGCCAGTGGCTCCAGGAGAGATATATCTCTAAATCTCTCTAGAGCAGCGGTTCTCAACCTGTGGGTCACGACCCATTTGGGGGTCGAACGACCCTTTCACAGGGGTCGCCTAAGACCATCGGAAAACACATACATAATTACATATTGTTTTGTGATTAATCACTATGCTTTAATTATGTTCAATTTGTAACAATGAAATTGGGGGGTCACCACAACATGAGGAACTCTATTAAAGGGTCGCAGCATTAGGAAGGTTGAGAACCACTGCTCTAGAGCAATATATTATCTTCAACTTCCAAGGTGTGTTTGCCATGACATCATTCTTCACCCAAGTTTTCCAGTTCCCAGGAAGCTCAGACCAAGTAGAAATGTAAAACGATGGCGCATTAGCTCCCACCAGTATTCGTCTGAGACAGAAGGGGAATTAAAATCATAGAAGTCTCCCCTTCACAGTAGCTTGAGAAGCACTAGCATGAGTGATCAAATAAGAAAATTAAATTAGGATGTGAAGCCAAATTTGGTGAGGCACAGGGTGAAATATTTGGTCAGATGACATTTCATGGAGAGGTCATCTTATTAACTTAAAGGAGAGGGAGAAAAATAAACAAACTTTTGCAAGTTATCGTTAGAATATTTGCCATCAGGCATATTCAGGATGATGTGACCTTATTCCCTGGTGGCAGCTAAAAAAGGTAAAGGGATCCATTGGTAGTTACAGAACAGTCACAGAGAATATAGCTAATAATATCAGAATAGCTGTCTATGGGGCCAGGTGGGTACTTGAAATATCAGTGGTATTGGGATGGGGTGGTGGGGAGAGGGAATCACTCTATAAAGTGCATGGTTGGCTAACCAGTATGCTGTACATCCGAAACTAATACAGAATAATATTGAATGTAAATTGTGATTTAAAAAAATTAATAATATTTGAGATTAGAAAGAGAAGAAGAAAGCTCTAGCAAACAGAGAAGAGGGAGAAGAAGGAATAGACAAAACGAGAAAGAAAAATGTTACAAAGTAAAAGTTGGCTAAGCATTGGGATTTCTGGAGAGAAGGGTGATCTAAAAGGCCTGCCTGGAGATTAGGCTGGGCGTGTAGATGGAGCCAAAGAGGGTTCTGAGGCCAGACTGTGGTCCAGCCGTTGCGAGGTGCGACAGAGCAGTTGCATTGCTCTGAGCTGGAAGCTCCTTCTCACCGGACACTTTAGGACGCCAGTGGCAATCAGCCAGGCCCATTCCTCTTAAATCATCTCTCTTTTAGGTGCTCATTCTTCTGGAAATGGAATGCCTGTCAGAACTAATACAGGGATACTTCAGAGACAATGCAGGCTCTGCTCCACCATAATAAAGTGAGCACCGTAATTAAATCGAGGTGTAATATTTCTGCTGGTGGAGGGTCTTGCCTTCAGTTTTAAGAATACAATACCTGTGAATCGCAATAAAGCGAAGTGCAATAAAGTAATGTATGCCTGTATTAAAAAAATCTGGACCATGCTCATAAAATTTCACATTTGTGGCTTCCTTCTCTCTGACAAAAAGTTCTAAAGTAACAGATATGTATTTACCCTTAGATTGTTTTCCATAATCTCCAACATACTTTCTCCCCCTGGCCTTAAACCTGAATAGCAGTTGCCCTTAACGAGTGTGAATGTCACTCCTTCCTTTCCCCTGGCTGGCTTTACCTATTGAAATAATTTACCTGGCTTCTGTAATGCACAATATTTTCCCTTAGAAGTGTTCTTTTGGAAATACACTTTTGTGTATTAAGAAGAATGCAAGTCCTCAAAGCAAATTTTGATGCCAAATGCTGATCCAGTAAAGGGATAAAGAGCTAAATTTCAAATTTCAGTTCTACCACTAACTAGCTGTGGCAGAGAAGGTGACTGCTTACCAGAGCGGAGGGAGAGTGCTCAACACGTGAGAGCTGTTCCTAGGCAGCGCTTTGCCCGGTCAGGCATTGCATGTTTGAGTTCATTTCACCTCGGCGGAACCATGTGATTTGTGCTGGGAAATAAAGCGTGGGAGGCAAGGATGCCTGTCATGTCCTGTCCTAGAAGTTTCTAAGAATAGGGCTTGCTTTCTCTACACATATTGCAGCTTTGTGATGCTCTCGGAGGCCATATGTTGAAGCTTTCAGCTCCATCAGATGCCCCTGATCTGGACCCCTGAGTCACTGCTTGAAAAAGAGCCATCTGAGAGGGATGGATGTTACTTGGGACCTGGAATATTTGAAATGGGCTTCATTCCAGGAAGAAATACATGCTTAGTATGTTAAGTCACAGAGATTTTAGGATTGCCTGGTAGAGCAATTAGCCTCTCCACTAAAACACCAGCTCTGTGACCTTGGGCAGATTAACTTTACCCCTCTGAGCCTCAGTTTCCTCATCTGTAAAATGGAAAGGAGAATACAGAAGCCTCGGAGGATTGTGAGAATTAAATGGGGGTAATTTGTGTAAAACATTTAAAAGGGTGCATTTGAAAAGTATTAGCTATTGTCATGTTTATCCTGTTTATATTGTTGCATAAATGCAGTTCAATCTGATCTTTGTAAAAGTGGGACTCCGTTTGATTCTTCCTTCTATATGGTCAGATCACAGACCAAAGTTAGGCAAAACAAAATTCCTCTGCAGAAATCCAAGTAAATCCTCCTACCAATAAGTAGAAAATTCTGCTGTCGGTATTTAACTTGTCACAATTATCCAGATAATTGGGTAGGACTTTCCTAGAATGGCCATCTTCTCAATTCCTTATTTTGATTGGGCTGAGCCTAACCAATCACCCCGATGGTCAGTAAGAAAAAATGTGGCAAATTTCACTGAAATAGATACATTAAATTATTATTTTCATTATTGGGCGGGCACAGCACTATTCTGGCTGTTGTGTTAACTCTCTTGCACATCTGGTCCTCCTTGTCACAGGGACCTGCATCTATGGGGTAGGGAACCTCAGTTGGAGAAATGTCTGCTGAAAACTTGAGTGTTGGGCCTCTTTGACTGTGGGTCCCCCCATATTCCACTGGGACACCATCCTCAGCAGCTTCCAGGATCCTCACAGGTGTTGGTGGGGATGGACTAGAGAACAGAACTTTAGGAAACCTTGTTTGCTGACGTGTCCTCCTGTGATATGAGAAGATGCAGGAAGAGAATACAGCGGGAACATTTGGAGAAGACATACCCAAGAAACCTAATTGTTTGTAGGAATCTGTCTTATAGGGCAAGAATCTATGTAAGTTGTATCAGAACTGTGATTATTTGACCTTGGCCACTCTTATTTGACTCACCCTTTCTCTTCTCCTCAGCAAGTTGATTTGAACCCATGCTCCTTTTTCATCAAATGCACTTTTCATTGCCTTGACTTAATTTAAAAATCAACTCTGCCTTTACTTAAAGGAACTCACAAGTATTTCCCATTCATCTATCTATCTATCTATCTATCTATCTATCTATCTATCTATCTATCTATCTATCTATCTATGTGTCTACCTATCTATTAAAAGATCCCAAGGAGTTCTCTGGTCTTTCCTCAGTACCCAGGGCATGTCCCAGTATCACCCTCCATCCCTCACACTGGCCTCCCTCCCACAAGGCAGCTCTGGAAGGAGCTGTCAGCACTGGGAAGGGAGCCCAGCATATTCTCAGAAACTCTAGTCTTCACCAGCAATGGGTACTTGGAGTGAGGCGAGTTCAGTTTGCCAGATGATTTGCTCCCCACACTCAGCTTTACCTACAGCACAGTGAAATACATTTTAATCTAAATTGCCTCCTAACTCCAATCAGCATTAATTTAATAATACATATTCAACAGATATAAACACTTCAAATGACTAGAAAATGAATACAGATCCACATGTGGTTATGCTGCTATTGGCAACTCAATATGATATTTATCAGTGATGGCAATGGAAGTGTTTTTGTGTTATGCCCCCCTCCCAAATATGAATATGAAATCATTCGCAAGCTGCTAAGGGATTTACATATTGGCAGGGTTGGGAGAGCCTTCATCTGCTTTTTGTTGCTTTCCTATGTGTTCACTGCTTTTCTCTGCTGGGCCTCACTCTGGTCCCATGAATTTCTTCTTTGGTCAGGACATATTGCTGCCTCTTCTGGTTGGTCTACACAGGCTCAGCATGACCTGTGGTGGAAGAGGAGGGGAAACTGAGGGAGTATTAGCACATACTTACCATATAGATGAGAGGACCACACAAAAGCATTTTAAATAGAAAACATTCAGAAATAAACTCAAGATAGTTAGAAATTGGAGAAGCATCCCAGAAGCTCAACTTACCGTTTTACAGGCGGAGAAACTGGGCCCCAGAGAGGAAAGGAGCTACTCTTACCTTGTCAGGCAGAGCAAGGACCGGAAGTTTGGCTTCCTGACCCTCAGGCTTCTGGACATTCCCAAATGCAGCTCCCATTCGGGGAAAAAATGCAAAGGACATGTAACTTATACCCAAATAGAACAGCTTTTTTTGGTGGTGATTCAAAGTAGTTTAGTAGCTGAAAAAATAATAATAAAAGAATTTTGAGACTTTTATACAAAAGGAAATGGTAGTGATAATAGCAAAGGGAGTTTTACATTCTTATCTCTGTCAAAGTGTAATTTTCAAAAACTTAAAAACATGATCCTGCTCTAGCTGGTTTGGCTCATTGGATAGAGCATTGGCCTACCAACTGAAGGGTCCCAGATTCAATTCTGGTCAAGGGCACATGCCCAGGTTTCAGGCTCGATCTCCAGTGTAGGGGTGTGCTAGAGGCAGCCGATCAATGATTCTCTCTCATCAGTGATGTATCTCTCTCTTCCTCTCCCTTCCTCTCTGAATTCAACAAAATATATTAAAAATAAATAAATAAAAACATTATCCTGATACAAATATAATAAAGGTGCCAATTTTATTTAACTCATTTATAAGGGAACAGGTGAGATGGTAAAGCTGGTCGCAAGAGCCTTTGAGGAACTGGGCGTTTATAAGAATTTAAAAATGTTAAGCTAAGTTTGCTAGGTTGGATATAAAACTAATTAATGTCCTTCAGGACAATAAAAACTTAACACTTTAATGTTTGGGGATATCTTTCCTACTGGACATAAACCTATACACTAACATGTATCTTCAGTGTTTGGGCTCTAACCACATAGTAAGTAGCAATGTTAAACACAGCTACAGTCTTCCCGAGAACTAAACAGTCCTTGAGTGTGGCTTTTAAGCAATGTCCCAATATGCCATTAACTAAAAAACAACACTGTTCCCCACCTTCCACATTATTTCAAAGGCTTGGGTAAGGTCCCAAGCAGATATTCAAGTTTGGGGTTATAATCATGATAGAACTTCATAATTACCCTTTGTGTTTTTCTAAGTATATTTCTCCTGTCGGAAACTGCCTCCCCCAATCACGTGCACATCTTCAGTCTCTGCTTGGGTTTTGACCTTTCCTGCCCTTGCTCAATAAATCCTCTCTCTTCCTTCCTCCATCTTCGTTGTTCTTTCCATTTCCGATGCTAGTTTCATAGGATCGTCAGGTTTTTAAGTTCCTTCTATCATAGGTCAATCTAGTGATCATTAAGGTCAGATATGGTCATGCTGGAATCCCATAGCAAAGATACACAGATGGGCTAGACCCAGCAAGTAAAAGCCTAATTTTCCTTGGGGAAGGAAGCAGTGAGGAAGAAACTTGGGATATTCAAGCATCGGAGTTCCTGCCCGACAACAGGGCTCCCAGAGATTCCTGGTTCTGAAAAAGATACAAGGATTTGGCTTTTGGGGCCAGTGTACCAATTCAGGGCAGCACTGACCCCTTCCCTATCTATCAGGTGTACACCTTCTTCCGCTGTCCTTGGAAGTAAAACAACTTTGAAAATTCCTGGCTTTCAGTGAGAAATATTTGGGTGCATTGCTTTTCTTGCACTGCTCTGTGTTTATTTTCTCGGCTATGTAATTATTACTAACCATCTGGCCTGTTAATTCAGGCACACACTTCAATTGCAATACCAAGTTCTAATATTTTTTTAAAAAAAAATTGTGTTTGAAGCTGACATTGCATTGGATTTTTCACGGGGTCTGAGACATGGAATGCATTTGCTGGGCATAAATAATTAAAGACATTTCTGCTTTCAGTTGGAATCAGTAAGTGCAGAATTTGTTTACTTTTTTTCCCCTTTATATTGGATGTATTGGGATGACACTGATTAACAAAATTATGCTTCTACAATAGATCAGAGAAGTGGTAAGAGTATATGGCTAAGGCTGGAAGAGCTAACTTGTCATCTGAAAAGTCCTACAGGTAGCTCATGCCTTGCAGGAGCTCTGCAGTCCCGGAGTAGGGATGTGGGCCTGGCTTTGTGCCTGGAGTTATACAGGGAGCTAGTGATGGGAATGCATGTGTGTGTGCACATGTGCGTGGTGGGCAGATGGAGTGGCAGGGGTGGCATGGACACCTGCTCTCCTGTTTCCCAGTGCATGACTTGTTTGGATTTGCACATTATACCTAGAGCAGTAAAAGCAAGGGTTATCTTAGACTTAATTTTTTGGAAACATACCTCAAGGCAAGGGTATAGTAATTCTCATCACTAAATGCACTGCATTTTTCTGAATTGTTGAGGTTCTGAAAATGGTTAATGGTCTTGAGTATTCACTCTACATTTTGACCACATCACAACTTGCTGGAGAGAACTACCCCTTCCTGTGAATTCTGTTAATTCCAACTCCTAGGAACCGGGCCCATGGACTATTTTCAGAAGCCCCTGAGGCTCCAGGACTGGGTGTAGTTATTTGCACGTGTTATGGGAGCCTCTTGGGGTGTTCAGCTCCCACGGTGGATTAGGCTCCCTTTAGAGAAGTTGTGGGCAGGGGGTGTTGGCATTCTCACTGAGGCTCCCACAGTCTCTGTAGCCCATATCTCCTGCCCCACGCAGCTGTCACCATGGATGGCCTCTGAGTACAGGTATTTGAACACAGGAGGCTTCTATGTTTGAGCGCAATTTATGTATTTCTTCGAAGGGCCCAGTGCATTCCCCAGGGATGTGCATTTCTCATCCAGGTTGAGCTCAAAGACCCGAGGCTCACATTGGGACACTATAACATTGGCATCCACTTCTGCCCTGTGTTTCCTGCTATTTAATTCCTTATTTCATCTTAGAGATTCTGAGTTCTGGCTCTTGACCAGATTTTGGCAAAAATGGCACAACTTTGCCTGCCCTTTCTCTGTGGCTGCACCTCTTATGTGGGAAAACCATATCTCATACACGAGACGCACAGGCCTTTAGAATTTGTACGATGGGCACATGATGGCTAGGGAGTTCCATAACCTTTGACTTCTTGTAAGCTGCCATGTAGAGCCATGCTTCTCAAATGATCTGTGGTAAAGTGTTGATTTTATTGTTTTTTCTAAAATTTCAAATCCATTGCAGACTAGCACACTTTTAAAATGCAATAAAAATACAGTTAACAAATAAATTTTAAAAGTACACAAAGTACAAGTTCTCTTTTCATTTTATTTTACTTTATTTTTTAATCCTCACCCTAGGATATGTTTTTTTTAATTTAATTTGACTATATTTTAATTTATTTTTATTGTTGAAAGTATTACAGATGGCCCCTTCCCCCACCCCCATTAACCTCCTTCACCCTGCTCCTACCCCCTTCTGCACTATTGTCTATTTCCATGAGTTACGCAAATTTTTTTATTGATTTTAGAGATAAAAGAAGAGAAACAGTGAGAAACATTGATGTGAGAGAGAAACATCAATCAGTTACCTCCCTTACATGCCCTGACCAGGGATTGAACCCCCAACCTAGGTATGTGCCCTGACCTGGAATCAAACCTGCAACCTTTTTGTTTATGGATGATGCTCCAACCAACTGAGCAACCCAGCCAGGGCACAAGCTCCCTTTTTATATTTTTAGATTCAACAATATTATTCTCAAGTCTTTAAAAGTTTCTGAATGCTTTTTTCTCAATTTCAGTATATTGTTATAGACCAGCAGCCAGCATCTTACAGGTCAGCCCTGCTGGCGACTCACCGTTTGAGTAGCTCTGACTGAGAGCATCTGTGGGAAGGTTCCTAGTCAGTCCTTTTTGAATCTGGGAACAGAATATGTCTCCCTTTTTAAAAACCATGATGTGAGGAGATTGTAGCTTTGATCATATTACCAAAGCTGTGAGTGTCTCCATCCTACCCACCTACTCCCAAGAGGTTAGGACCCACAGTCAGAAAATGGGTTACCTTCAACCAGAATGTAGAAAGATGGCCTTGTCCATACAATCCAATCAGAACTGAGGACTGGGTTTCCTTGAAATTTTTTATAATGAAAATGAAAGACCTTAACCATCCAAGACAGCCTTGATTTTAAGTTATCAATGACAGGTGTTTTTTGTGTGTTTTGTTTTGTTTGTTTGTTTGTTTTTTGGTGAATATGAGATTTTCCTAACTAAACTGGAGTTACCTTAAATGACCTTACTCATGACAAATGGCTTAGATATGTGCACGGAGATGTCCATATAATAGCCACTTAAATAAGGGAAGTAGGAATGTAGGTCCAGCAGATGATCTAAGTCATCCTGTGTTTTCCCACCATGTCAATTTGGGAAGCATCAAAAAGTGTAAATATTGTTTAAAGTGTTAAGAGGTCTGTGTAAAAGCCAGGTACTTTAACATGAAAATACAAAGCCAGTGACCTCAGCTAAGTGCTTAAGATAACAACCTAAATTGTACTAGAGAGGGAGGCATGAGAGGAGGGAGGGAGGGAAAAAAGGAGAAGCAAGAATCTGAAATTTTACAACAACAGATGCCCTTTGAAGAGGATGGATTTGAGGAATCAGCACTAATCTTTAGGTTCAGAAGCATTGGCATATTTAATTGCATCAAAATCACTTACGTTCCTTTGTTACTCTATGGAACACTTTCATGATGGTTAAAATATGCATCACAGAACTAACTGCATTAAGTGTATTTGTTCACGGCCTGAAAGTACTGCATCAGTCAAGAAGATTGCAACTGGCTTGGTATATAATTGGGAGAGAGATTTACTTCTGAGACTGGAACTATGCAGACCAATTAAATGGAAAGATGGTGCCATTATCTGAAAAACTCAAGCAAAAGAAGCTGTTACAAAGGTGAGGTTATGCAAGGAGATTTTCAGGGATCATCAGAGAGAAATTCCTAGATTCACACATTATATGTGTTGATTTTATCTAACCAGCTTTACCACTTAGCAAGACTCATTAATCTGGAGTACATGGTGCCTACCTTGTTAGTGCCCTCACCAAACTGTTAACCTATTTTTCATTTAAATAAATGATAAGAACTGATGCTATAAAATGCTGTAATAGAATGAAGGGGTTGAGTCTTTCAGTTGCCAATTTTTATTGGGCACCAGAGGTACCTGGGCTGCTTGTCAATAATGTTGATTCCAGGTTCCTAAGTCCAGATATTCCAAGTCATCAGATCTGGGGCAACATGACTGCCCACACAGGCATGCCAGGTGAGTGTAACATAGGTGGCTCCTAGTGCACTTTTCAGAATTGATATGACTTCCTCACTGTAAGCATGAGGGAATAGAGGCACCTTAGCTATATGACCTTGATTAGGTCATTTAAACTCTAAGATGCAGAACCAAGCTGGAACTCCAGGATTAAGTCCTACACCCATGCTGTCTGAGAACTACCTGGATCTCTGGCTGAATCATATCCCTGTACAACACCTTTGAAGCAAACACATCTTTCTTAATTTACAGCCAGAAGGATTAGCCAAAGCCAGGGATAACACAAACAAGTAAAGTTCATAGTAGGTCATTGATGTTGCTTCTAAAATTCTACCTTAGTTTTCATTATATCTGGTTACTGACTGTCTTGGATCTTCATAACCTCAGACACAACTTGAAGGCATAGGGGACAGTTGGGGAATCTAAAAAATCACAAGAGGACATTGAAAACCTAAAGTCCATACCCAGTCCAGTTATCAACATGGAAAGGAAGCCCCAGAACCAAACAATTGCCTTTTGCATCATTTCTACAGCAATTCTCTGACACCAGGCAGGTGTTTTATAACTCAGGTCAGCCCTGACACTAACTATCCAGAGTTAGCACAGACACCACACGTTAAGGGTTTAGTCCCAAAAGACTGACTCTACTTCAAATGCCAGTCCTGTGGCCTGGATGTTCCTAAGCTACTCCTAGTTCTGCTCAGCCAGCTACAGATTGGGGAGCTCCCACAACCCCCTTCAGGTTTGATAATTCGTAAGGACAACTCACAGATCTCAGGAAAGAGCTATACTTGCAATTGCAGTTCTATTGTCAATGGTGCCACTCTGGAGCAGTCAAATAGAAGGGATGTATGGGGCAAGGTATGGAGGTGAAGCTTCCACACCTTGCCCAGGTGTTCACCCTTCAGTGTGTTTACCATCCTGGAAGCTCCCTGAGCCTGTGCGTCAGAGTTTTTATTGGGGGCTCATGAAGTAGCCCCAATTGATGAACTCATTGGTCACATGACTGCACTCAGTCACCTTTGGTCTTTAGAATGACCAGTCCCCAATCTGAGGCTACCTAGGTGCCTTGCTGTGAGTCATCTCATTAGCATAAACTCCAGCATGGTCTAAAAAGGTTCCTTATAAGTAACAGAAGACATGCCCATCACTCAAGAAATCCCAAGGGTTTCAGGTGCACTGTGTCAGAAACTCCGGACAAAGACCACACGTTTTGATTTTTGTTATAGCACATCACTCCATTGTGTTTTGAATAAATACTGTTGTCAGAGAAGGTCATTAGTCTTATTGACTAATCTGCAGCAATGTGCAAGGAGACATTTACTGTCTGGGCCTGGACTGCGATATGTAGGAGTATTAGAAATTATTATGTGTACAGTTTGCATTTTTATATTAAAAATGATGGGAAACAAGATGACTTTATAGATTATTTTGTAGCTGCCTAAATGCTATTATGATGTATAAGAGAGAAAAGATTTATAGCATGGCACATTACCTCGTTAGGAAAATTAGGCTGTAGTAATAAATAACATCCAATGGCACTTTACTGTGTATAATGTACTTTCACGAGCATCATAATAAACTGCTAACATTTATTGAACGCATCCTTGGGTCAGACTCCGTGCTAAGAGCTCATATGCATGATAACTCTGGCTGCTTTGCACCATAACTCTATTACGTAGACACTGTTACTATCCCCATTGTGCTAATGAGGAAACCGAGTGTTCACAAGGTTAAAAACTTGCTGAAGGTCGCAAATTAGCATTAGAACTTGAAACCTGGTTCATCTGAGCTCAGAGGCCTGCACTGTATTTATAAGCCCTCTGCTCTGAGCTGAACATAGAGGAGAAAATCTGAAGGAACAGCCAGAATGGCCTGGGTTCTAGTCTTTGTCACACAGACTTGCTGTTTGACCTTGGGCAGTTCACTTTGTTAACCTCTGAGTTCTCAGAGTGAGGGGTTGGGGCAAGTTAGGGTGAATACTCTCTGACATTTTGTGGGTTTTTTGTTTGTTGGCTGGTTTGTTTTTTGTGATCTGATGCCCGAGTTTGGCTGTTGCTCACGTTTGGTCCCTGGCATTGCAGAGGGTGATGTTTTGTAAATCTGGGGCCCTGGAGGGTGAGGGGCAGCTTCCTTGAGAAAGTCTAGGGCCAGTTTCTCTATTGTCTTTAATGCCGTAATTCCTGGTTCCAACATACTTAATCCCGACATATTTATTTTCTCTGCTTCTCGCTGAATATAAACGGAGACTCACACAGAGCCCTATAGACAATGTAAGTGCAGATTTCAAAATAAGCAGCATCCTGGGAAAATGCCTTCATAATCCACAGACTTAATCCCGCTCTGTCTTTCGGATGAATGAAGTCTGTTTTCCCTCCTTGTAGAGCAGGAACTGGTCCCAGTGGGCTGGGGTTGTGCGTGCTGGCTCTCTTATGTATAAGTTAGGTGCTCTTTGTGCAGGGATTGAATGGCTCTGAACCTTAGTTTCTTGATGCCAAATGCTGATTACACCCAGTTTAGGAGATTACCAGGAGGATAGAAGCAGTCTGGGAATCGCTTTAAGCATTATTGACTTAAATCCGGTTTAAACCTTTTCTGGTGCGCCTTTCCTTCCCCTGTTCTCCTCCTAAGCTCATGGACAGCTGGGTCTGAGCAGCCTGCTGGATGGGAGTGTGCCCTGAAGTTGCTATTGCCTGTTTAATTTTCCAGTCGTCCCCCACACAGCTCGGCAGGCTCCCATTTGGAGATGGAAAGGAATATTCTTGGGGCTAGGCAGAGAGTCCCTCCCCTCAGCTCAGAGGCTGGCTTTATCTTCATCCTGGACCTTTTCCCAGAGCCTGGCGAGGGCCTGAGGAGTCACACAAAGCTCAAAAGGGCCCTGATTAAACGTGGCTCTGAATCTTCAGTCCTCATGGTCAGTGTGACCCCGCAGAGCCTCAAGTACGGGCCACACATCTGTGTGGACCTCCAGGACCTTGGCCTCTGTGTGCTTATGTTGATCAGGGCAGATAGGAGAAGACAGGAGACAGCCTGAGGGCGCCCCATAGAGATGCAGAATGTTCTAGTGAGCTTTAGGATTCTGAAGGTGGACTTCCTGGATTCAAGACCTGGCTCTGCTGCATTTAATGGCTTGATAAAGTCTTGGGCAACTTACTTACCTTTCCTATGCCTCAGTTTACTCATCTGTGCAATGGAGGTAATAGAAGCTATCTCAGTGTCATGGTGAGAATGTCTGACATAGTAAACATGTGTTTTTACTATTATTCATAATCTTTGCATTAATATAAGGAATTAAGCAAATTTTCCTGTGACTCTTGATACTTTATTAATATAATGAAGGTTAACATTTTTTTTTTTAATCAGGAATCGGGAAGTTGTGGCAACATCAGGGTTTGTCCGAGTTTTATTTAAATCAGAATTTCTCACAGGGTGGTGGCAAAAGTAAAGGCTATGGATGATACAAGGACAGGCTTTATTTTTCTCAAAAATTTTGAATTCATTTTAGTGTAGTTGGGAAAATATAAATAACATAACAAGTGCATGAGTCCATGAGTTTACTTGGGATGAGGCGGTGGGAGAATAAGACTCAATATGCACAAAGGACCAGGCATTTTCCTGGAGAATTTCAGAATATGAGATGCTCTTCATCCAAATCTGTGGCTCTCCGAGTGCTCAGAGACTTCGGAAAACACAAGATGCCAAAGAACCATAAGACTTGCAATGAAATAAGATCACAGGTAAAGTTTGGTAGTCAAACCTCACTTCTCCAGCATCTCCCATCTTAAAGGATTTGGGTCTGGAACAAGTTGTTCACAGAAAAAATGTCTCAGTTATCAACCAGAATCAGTTTTCAACCTCAGCATGACAAAAAGTGTCTCTTGGGCCACAAAGGAAAGAATGCTTTTGTTGCTGGCAAAATGGAAAATTAGCACAAGAGAGGCCATCAGAGTGCTAATGTTGCTAAGGATGTGAAAGTGCTCAGGAAACAGCAGTCACAAGAAATGGAATAGGTAGAAGAACTGGTGTTGGTTGGATAAAGAAAAGCAGTTAGCCGGTGATAGCATTTCCAAGGCATTGATATATGAAAAATTCCCTAAAGACTAGTAGGGGGGTGGTTTGATAAATTTAAGAAAAGAAGTGTTTATTTATAAACTAAACAGTACATTAGACATGTACTGTACATAAAAAAGGTTAAAACAGAAAATCATCTGGGGGTCTGGAACGGATTAATTCAATTTACATTCTTTCTAATGAGAAAAGAAATGATTTGGTTTTTGAACACATCGCTTCTCTAAGAGCCTTCCGAATGAATTAAATAACATATGCAAATCCTCCTGTATTCGTTAAGTCATCTCTGGATTACTTATAATACCTAATGCCACGTAAATGCTATAGAAATGGTTGTTTTGTTATTTAGGGAATAAAGATTAGATAAGAAAAAAGTCTGTACATGTTCAGTATGGCTGCAACCGTCTCCTTCCCTCTGCTTTCATATTCCTGTAAGTCACTACTTCCCAGCTCATGGTGTGGGAGGGAATCTGGGACTCTCTTCCTTTCCTGTTTTATTCTCACTTTGAATGGATGGCTACCTTCTCTTTACTCTGCTGGCCATGTGTATCTTAAACACTTGTCCTTTCTCCTTATTGAAATGCCCAGGATCACACCCCACACCAGCATGTCTACTCCATTACAACACACCAGTCTGTTTGCTCCTTCCATGGGCCTCCTGACGATTCTCCAGATTCTGTCCACTGTGTTCTTGCTAAAGTGCAAGTCTGATCATTACTCTCCTCTGCTTAGAATTCTTGAGTGAACGCTCATGGTTCTTGGGCAATCCTTTAACAGGATTCTTCATGGATTCACTCCCACTTACCTTTCCAGCCCCTCAGGACACTGTTCTCCCCCCCTCCCTCACTCACCACATGGCCTCCACTCTACCCATTCTGAATGCATTCATTTCCTTCAACTTGTCATGTCCTCTTGATCTTCTGGCCTTTGCACATTCGGTTTCCTCCTACCTTGACCATCCCCACCCAAACTGCCTGCTTCCCATTACCCTTCAGGTCTTAGCTTACACATTCCTTGCTTTGAAATGACTTTTCTATGTTTTTATTTTTTAAGTTTCCCTGCATATCCTTTTCAATGTTTTTAAATTTTATTTTTTTAACTATTTTTACTGTTGACACTATTACAGATGATCCCATTTACCTGCTCCTCCTTTGTCCACCTCCACCTACCCTTCATCCCCCCTTCCCTGGAAAATTAGATAGGTACATGCAAAAAGAAAATGAAACTAGATCACAGAATAAACTCAAAATGGATACAAGTCTTAAATGTAAGTCACAAAACCATAAGACTCCTAAAAGAAAGCATAGGCAGTAAAACCTCAGACATGTCTCATAGCAATATGTTTGCCAATACACCTCCCAGGGCAAGATCAACAAAGAAAATAAACAAATGGGACTATATCAGTATTTTTCTTTTTTAGGATTTTCTTTTGAGTGTGCATCTTTTCTAAATATTTTTGTATATCTTTGCTTACGACGTTTTTTGGGTATAATGTTTCCCTGTTGTCTTTTCTGTGTCCAGCATTTGTCAAATATTCAGCTAATAGAATTAACAACAGCAGCCACTGCTAACATTTACTAGTATTGAATGCTTCTTTCATCTAAGGCACTTTTCTAAGGGGATTAAATATATAAATAAATATATTAATGCAGCTACTATATGTGGCAGATGCAGATGAAACAGACAGAGTGGTTAAGCCATTGCCTAGCATCTCATAGCTGGAAATGATAACACCAGTTTTCAAGCCCAGGCAGCTGGATCTCAGGATTCACATTTTAACCTGTGAAACCAGGGGGCCTCATCCACCTTTTGTCCCATTTTCAGCACCTAGCATAATTCCTAGCACATAGTAGGTACTCAATTAGTAGATGTTGAGGAAAGAATAAATGAATGTTATAACTTGGCAGTGTGTAGGTCATAAGGGTTCATGCACAAGTGAAGAAATCACTGCATTCCATGCCTGATTCTTTCTCATGCTTCCAGGCTGTGAGGGAAAGCTTTCTAAGCCACCAGATAATATGGTTTTTCCTCGCTTCATCTCCAAACCATCTATTACCCTGTAGGAAACTAAGCAGCTCTAATGGCCTTTTGGCAATATTTTTCCTATCGAAGTCTGTTCTTGTTTGCAAATCAATGAAACCAGCTTTGATCGATGACACTGAAAATGGATCTATTATTGAGTAGTTCATAGAATCAATCAGAAGGGGAGGTTTGAAAAACAAGCCAGAACCAAGATATACTAGAAAAACTGGGATACATATGACCCTAAGCGTGAAAAGGCTTCATCGGTTACTTAAAATGCTGTTGTTGGCATCTTCTCCACTGATCTTTGTCCACCGTTGGATACTCATGGCTGGGTCATCACAATTTAGGGGAACGATCTGCAGAAGTTGATTACAGAAAGAAATAACAGCTCTTAGCATTATTAATGCATTCTATGAAGAGAAACAACTAGTATGAAGGTAAACTCTATGCAGAGAGAACAACTAGTTGGATGTAAAAATATCATTTGATGGTCAATTTGGCTCTATTGTTCAAATTTCCTGTCAAGCTCTTTTCAGTTAACTAATAAATTATCTTGGTGTCTTTGACTTTTAGCCTAAGATGTTTGTGGTTACAATAAGACCTTTCAACAAGCCACACCAGTTATCAGCTCTAGCATTTCCTTAGGTTGCTAGTAACACCTTCACTGTTTTATATAAACAAATCCAAGGCAGTTTAATGGCCATTTTCCTCTATCACCTTAAAATAAGATGGGAGACACCAGGCTTTCAATGAAGATTTCCTCCCTTTAACCAAGCTTTATTTAATTTCCTGTTGCTATTTTGTGAAGAAACTTCCATAATAACCTATCTCCCATCCTCGCCCATTCTTAAATATATAAATATCACAATTTTGCTGCTTAACCATTGGTCCCTTTCAAAGTCCCTGTTATTTGTTTATATAAGAATGATAGGAATGGCGAATCTTTTTTATTATTTTGAAATAACTTCAATCTAAGAGAAAAATGGAAAGAAAGCTATTTTTCTTTTGAACCATTGAGAACAAACTACAATACTAACATCCAATCCAAAGATTCCATGCGAGCATTGCCAAATACCTCAATAATGTCCTTTATAACAGAGAATCCAATACGGGGTCAAGTGTTGCATATAGTTGTCTTGTTCTTTCAGTCTCCTTCAGTCTGGACCAGTTTCTCAGTCTTTTCCCAAATCTCTTTAAAAAGCAGAGAAAGTCCCACACATGAGGGCATTGACAGACTCATTGTGGGCAGAGCTAAGGAATATATGTGCATATATATGGATACCCACATTTACGTCTATATTTACTTCTCTATCTGTGTATGTACCTAGCGAAAGCCATGAGTATTTATACTCCAGTCCAGTCTGATGCCAGCGTATTTGTTCCAGTGTTTCCCTCTCCGTATTTGTAACTCCTTTCTTCCACAGCGAGAAACCTGGCTACCATTATCTTCTCCTGTATTTCATTTGCTCAGTCCCCCTTCTCGGAATCGATTTCCCAAGCCTTCTCAGACACCATCTTCCACCTTTCCTGCACAGGCTTTGGCCCTAATGACTTTTGCAAGGAAAGAAAGGAGGCAAGAAGTCAGGCCAGCTAGCTTCAAGGTTCTGATATTTCAGTGCTTTGAGCACTGCATTACCAGGGATTGGATTTGATGGGTATATCTGGCTCTGTAAGGCTCTTTACCTCTAAGCTGTGGTCCAGGTAGAGGTAACTTAAAGGGTAGTCTTCCTCTTATCTTTTTTTGTCATTCGTTCTTGGCCTCTTTGAAATGTGCGTACCACTGAGAGTGGCCTCTTGTATCCTGTGTGATTTTTCCTGACACAGGCTTTATGATAGTGCAGCCTCCCTTTTAAAATCACTCAGTGACTTCTCATAGCAGTGTTTTCCAAGCTGTTCATTTATTTTGAAGCAAATGTTCTTTTCCAAATGACATCATAGGCAGGAGACCAATTTAAAACCTAAGAAAAAAGTTCTCTTCCTATGGCAAGGCAGCCTTTCTGAGCATTCTGTGAGAACCACCAGGGTATATCAGGGGATTTTCTGCTTTTAAATTGTCCTCAGTTACATGGAATTGAGTTAATCTTAATCGTTGATTAACAACACATCTTATTGCTAGTCTATGGATGGCCTGTTATTTATTTTATTTACTTACTGTTTTAGAGATTTAGTGATATTTAGTAATGTACTAGGCCAGTGGTCAGCAAACTCATTAGTCAACAGAGCCAAATATCAACAGTACAACGATTGAAATTTCTTTTGAGAGCCAAATTTTTTAAACTTACACTATATAGGTAGGTACATTGTTATTAACTTAATTAGGGTACTCCTAAGGCTTAGGAAGAGCCACACTCAAGGGGCCAAAGAGCTGCATGTGGCTCTGCGAGCCACAGTTTGCCAACCATGGTACTAGGCATTCACAAACCCACCTCCCCTAGCAACAGCTAGCCCCTTCATCTACATTGACCACATGACTCCCCTCTCACCGGACCTCCACCCCTGCTGCTCCCCATTATTATTTCCCAGTTGACAAACCACCATCCTGAATCTTCGCTCATCAATTATTAGCTTTATTTTTTGATAGTTTTAATGCCTCTATATACATGTCTATATAATTTATTTTATATGTTGATGAAAGTAGAAAGTTTACTTTAACAGGTTTTAACTTTATTTTAAAAGTATGATTAATGTGGTGTGTGTGTTTTTTCCACTTAATACTATGTTACTAAAATTCATCTACCTTGTTGTATACCATTTTAGTTCACTTGTTTTGACTGCTTCACCATAATCTGTTGGGTGAATATGCCATGATTAATTCTCCCATTGGTGGTCATTTGGCCTAGTCCTAGCTTTTTCTCTTGTGAGCAGTGCTGCTATAAACAGATTGGAATGTCTCCTCTTGCAAATGTGTAAGCAGTATTGGGTATTTGTCTAAGTTAGAAATTGCTATATTATAACATATATGGCTGTTCTACTTTAGTGCAGTGTTTCTCAAACATGGCACTGTTGGCATTTTGGACCATATGATTTTTGGTTGTGGCGCTGTCCTGTGCAGTGTAAGATGTTAGTATATCCCTGGCCTCTACTTACTAATGCATCCACACCCCAGTTGGAACAATCAAAATTAACTCCAGACATTGCCCAATATTCCCTGGGGGACACAATCACCCCAGGGTGAGAAACACCGCTTTAGAAGATAAAGCTAGGGTAATTTTTCAAAGCCTTGATAGCAGTTAATATGCTCACCGGGAATGTTAAAGGGATCCTATGTCACTGCACCCTATGTGGCACTTGGTATTGTCAGACTTCTGAAGTTCTGCCAATATTCTTTCGCACAGCCAACTATTTTCATTTACAAGGACTGCTCTAGTCCTGTGCTCGAACCAACCAACTTATTCTCCATTGATTAAACTGTCCTAATATTTATCCTGCTAATAATATTTGAGCAGCAACTTCACATGAAGGCATGAAGGTACATGCTAGGCACAAGATACAGTGGCAGTAGAAACTAGTAAGGTTCCTGTTCTCATGAAGCTTGCACACTAGTGGAGGAAAGATATTAATCAAATTGCCACTGTGTTCAGTGGGAAGGGACAGGAACATAGTGCTGATGACATTATCAGGACATTTGACCCAGCCAGCAGAGTCAGAAATACACAAGGAAATAGAAAGGGCGACTATTATTTAGAGGGAAGAAAGTGAAGGCATTGTGGTATGAGGTGATGCAGAAATACAGATGAGGGTCAGACCATGTAGGTCCTTGTTGGCCATGTTAAGGTGTATGGAATTTAGACCAAGTTGGATAAGAAACAGGGGGTGAGTCAGCTTAGACTGTGGTAACAGAATACCATGGATTTCATGGCTTAAACAATAGACATTTATTTCCTTACAGTTCTGGGGCCTGGTCATCCCAGATCAAGGTGCTATGAGGGCTGGTTTCTTCTGAGGCCTCGCTCTCTGGTTTGCAGATGGCTACCTTCTTGCTATGTCCTCATATGGCCTTTCCTCTGTGAGTGTGCATTCCTGGTGTCTCTTCCTTTTATTTTATGGATTCCAGGTGTATTCATCTTATTATATGGACACCTACCTTTATGACATCATTTAAGCTTAATTGCCTCCCTAAAGGCCCTATATTCAGGCACAGTCTCATTTTACAACTTAAAATTACAAATGTGGGAGTGTCATGATTCAGTTCATAACACCACTGAAATGTCTGAAGTAGGGAAATGATTAGCTTTTCATTTTATAAAGAGATCATTCTATTGAAGTATGAATTGGAAAAAGGCACTAGTGGATGTGGGAATGAAGTAAGGAAACTGCCGTGGGAAGCCATATGAAGGATTATGGTACAAGGATCAGGTTGGGGAACAGAGATGGAGAGAGATAATGTGACTAGAGACTGATTTAGAAGCTAAAATTGACCCGACATGATGATGGAGAAAGAGTAGCATGAAAGTTGTGGTGATGACAGATCCTAGGTTTCAGCTTTGGGCAATAGCTGGATAGTGATCCCACTGCACGAGATTGGGGCCCGGTGGGTGGAACTGATGGGGCCGGGGCCATGGGTAGGTGTGCAGCGTATGGGTCTGTTCCTTGGTTCAGGTAGGTTCCTCTCCCTAGAATGCTTTTCTTATTCATCTCATAAACTTCTACTCATCTCTCAAGGTCCACATTGAGTATTGCTTTTTTTTTCCTTGACTCTTCTTTGATTTTCATCTCTTACCCCTTCCTTTCCCCACCCCAAACCCCCTTTATGGCTATATATATATATTTATTTCTTGCCTTATTACAAATGGACTGAAGGCACTGGAACATCGGAGTGCAGATATTCTGACCCTGGATCTCAGCTCATCCTCAGGCGGGAAGCTCTTTTAGTCCAGGAAGTGTGTTTGGTTCATCTTTTGACTTCTAGAGTTTACCAGTCTTTGTTCTAAGGAAGTGAATCAAATGAGTTGTTCAGGTTGTTTTCTCTTCAAAGAGAGAAAATTTATAACCATGAGGGAAAGGGGGGTAAGGGGAAGAATATTGGGAAAATTAGCCCCTACTCATAACCACCTTTGTTGACCTTTATGTCTGTTCTTGCATCATTCCTGGTCTGGCCCTTCCTTCTAGTAGAGGTAGATGGGCTTACTACCAGGTTGTGTGTGGATCCTTTGCTCTTACCCTAATCTATCTGCCTCTGCTTCATTCATTCGCCTATCCATCCATCCAATCATCCAACCAACCAGTCATTCATCCATTTGTTCATTCACTAATTAATTTACTTTGTAAATTCAGTTCTTCATTGAGTATTTATTAAGCAAGAGGCACATATGTAGGTATTGGGAATATAGCAGAGAAAGCACATTAAAAATATCTGTCCTCATGAAAAAAAGACCTAAAACCTGAGTGAAGTTTTGTCAGTCATGCCCAGTGCCATGGTAGGTGAGGTCATTGGCTTCCTTATTCTCCTGAGCAAGATTTTGGAGCAAATAGGAAGGGTCATGAAGAGAAAAGGTGGTTCTGGTGATTCTTGAAGGAAAAAAATACCAGATTTCTGGGATGGAGAGATGGGGAAAGTTGAGTGTCTGTCCTTGGAAGTCATTGTATAGAGGGACAAAATCTTGCCACCTTCCCATTACAGCAAAGGGTGTATGATTTGAGATTCTAATCTGTAAAAAAACACACAACCAGACAGGTTAGTCTGCATGATCTCTAAGGTACTTCATTCTTTATAATTCCTCAGGTCACATCTGTGGACAAATTGTGAAGTAAAAAACAGAGAATGGGCTTACTGTGTATGTAAACCTATGAATCATTTATTCTAAATTTAAATATTTACTTCCCCCAAACTAAACTGCTAACTAGAGAGTAAAATTCAGATGAAAATTTATCAACTATCCAATGCTAAAACAATTAAGCTTAGAAAATAACCATCATGCTGCAGTGATACAATAAAAAGTAAGAGAGAATGTATTTGAAATTCACTGAAGCATAGAACTAAATTAAGTAGATAAGTGCCTATTTTTTTATTTAAACCTATGTAAAGACTCCTATTTAAGGCATTAATTCTTAAACAAAAGACTGCTGTCAGGATCCTGGAATAAATAGCATATGTTCAAAGGTAAAAGGAAGCCCCAAATTAGACAAATTTAAGTGATCTAGAATGATCAGAGAAGACATAAATAAGCACTTGCCTGCATCCCCTGAGAAGTGAGATAAATGCCTTTGAGCTCTCTATCAAGAATGTTGACACTCTCTATCCATTAATGCTCACTCCAATGTAATTTAATACTTAGCCCTCACGGTATGTCTCCCCATCTGTTTATTTTACTCATCAATGTTATTTTCAAAATCATTCCTTCAAAAAAAAAAAAATACCAGGTAGCTTACTCTATAATAATTGAGAGGAGTGGGGAGAAAACGCCTTTCCACGAGGAGAGTATAATGGAAATAATGCACCCTGTTAATGTGCTTCTTGGTGATGCATAACTTGATGGGAACCTTCACCCTCACACTTCACTACAACAGTTCTTCACTTGACATGACATTTTATGGGTTGATGCAATCCCTAAAGCAGAGTTTCCCATCACCAGAAACACTATTATTTCAGGGCTGATTCCAGTACTTCACAATAAACTCTGTGGCTAATGAGGTTAACACTGTTTTGTGCAGAGTGATTAAGAAGAACACGGTTGTGGCAGATAACAGAATCTACTTATGCTGGTTAGCAGAATTGGCATAGAGCATTAGGTAGCTCATAGACTTTCCAGGAGGGCCAGGAACTGGGCTGACATCTACATAACCAAGAACATGTGGCCAGAAAGAATGTCTGACCCTAGAATGGGATGATTTGAATGAGTTGGTCCTATTGCCCTTCATGTTATTTGGTCCCAGTGATGTTGGGGACTTCCTCCCAAGCTGCCCCAGGAGAACCATACACCTTCTGCATCATGCCTGACAGGAACGCATACTGCCCACAATGATCTTCCAAGCCTCATGGAGCTGTCTGTGCCTCTCCTGCAAGGGCTTCTTGAAGATGTAGTCCCCCGTGGGCAGGAAGTCATGCCAGCAGCGGGCTAGAGTGGCAGCTATAGGACCCTACCTGCCTTGAGTGAGTGCCTTTATCATGACACATGTTTGCAGACCTTCCTCTATTTTCAGATTTTCTTTTGAAAATTAGAAAACTGGTCCAGGAAAAGGGAAACAATTCAGCAGTGTTAAACTTTATGGTAATTAATATACTTTGGAAACATTTGTCAATACATTACTAAAATGAAAATATATTCGGGAAAGTACTCACTTCTTAGAAACCATGCGTTCTAGATAAAATATATCATTTTCTGGCTATCAATATTTGGTATTCATTTATTCAACAAATATTTGAAATATTATTCCGGGCACCATCATTAGATATATACAGATGTTTACTAGTGGAGAAAGTAAGTAAATACATAATCACATACAGTATACTGTGATGCCTGTTAAAGTACAGAGTGAGCATGTTGGCATGGGAGCATGCAGGATATATAGCGTGTGCAGTCTGTGGGTGCCAGGGACAGTTTTCTGGTGCTGTTGGAAGATATATTTAAGCTAAAACCTAGATGCCAAGATTTAATAGAAGTTAGACAAACATGGCTTTTGTATGTGCTATTTCCATTCTCCAGAACATTCTCCTGGGGAACAGAAGTGCCCCAAGGGGTTGGGAAGAATATATACAGAAGCCCAATGTTGAGAAGAGTAGAAATTATTTTGGGAAAAGCCAGCACATTCATGTACGGAGAGTGAAATGTGCTAGGGGTTTAGGAGATGAGTCTGGTAAGGCAGTAGGTCTAGTCCAAAAGGCACCTTGTATGTCAGATTATGGAGTTTACACATCACTAACCTCTCCCAAACCTAACTTTTATATTAGTCAGACTCTCTCAAATCAACCTACTTAAAAACCAAACCAAACAAAGCAAAACATGGAGAGGAAGGGGAAAGAGATAGAGAAGAGAAAGAAATAGAGACAGAGATAGAGATAGAGATAGAGATAGAGATAGAGGGAGAGGGAGAGAGAGAGAGAGAGAGAGAGAGAGAGAGAGAGAATGAGTTTATTTGTGGGCTAAGGAAGATAGTAAGCAATAATAAGCAAGCTTTGGAAACTGGAATTGGGAGTTAAAATATTCTGGGCATTGATTCATATCTCTCTCTCTTTCTCTCTCTCGCTCTCGCTCTCTCAACCTTTCTACCTTTTTCTCTCTCACTCCCATGTGTCCCTTTTTGGCTTCACCTTATAACAGACTTTCCTCACATATCAGGTTAGCTGGCATCTAACATCATGGGAATCACATCTTCCAGCCTAGAAATCTTACAGGAAAAGAAACGTTTTCTGTGAAACAACCCCAGGGAGGCTCTCTGATCGACCCAACTTGAGTTATATGCCCATCGGGTTCACTCATTGTTACCAAGGGGATGACCAACCCTAAATGGTTCTACCTGGATCACATGTTTTTTCCTGAGGATGGAGGGTAGAGTATTTTGTAGTTGACTGCTTCATTAAAACCATATTTGAAAGATAGTTTCTTTCCCAGTGGGTAGCATGGTTATTAATAGTTCTATATTTATATACTTATAGCTTATTATACCCAGCAGATATTATTAAAGTATGTGTAATACATGTTCAAAATATTTGCTGTGGAAGGATTATACACTTCCTGACCTGTTAATATCAAGTTTGGCCAAAGACCTTGTTCACTTCATTAAGATCATATTTCAAACAAGAAAGAAATATTAAAATTTAGGAGTTTATTACAGCAGCATAACTGAATCTAAGTTAACAGATACAGACAACTTCTTTGTTCAAACACTTACATATTAAACCTATGGAAGAACTCTTTTGGCTCTGCTGTCCATATCTTGAACCATCTATCATCATTGGAGGGAGCAGAAATATGATTGGCCACCTCAGGAAGTCACATGTAAATTTTTTGACCAATCAGGACAGGTTTAGTGATTGTGGATAGGATATGAGAAGTGCTCTGTTGGAACCATCAGAACTTTATTGTATGGGGAGGAGAGTGGTGTGGTTCTCAAAAGGAAAGGAAGCATACACTGCTAAACACAACATGTGTTGACTAGGACTTCCTCATTTTAAAAGTTCCCCACCTACCTCTCAGCATTGCTAGTTCCTCTCTACCTATGCACAGAAAGTTATGGACAGGTTTCACTGAAAAGGTTTCTGGAAACAAAGAGAAAGAAAATTTGGAGGAGGGTTTAGTCTTTCTTATATTAATAGGGCAACATTTATTTTTCATGACTCTTTTAGGAGGTCAAAGCCATCCAGTTCTTCTTTTGATTTATATCAAAGCATAAGTGGCTGTTTCATCTTATTTACAAACAGGACTCATCATTCACCCATGTTAGTGCCCAGAAGGCTTGATAAAAGTGAAAGCTGCAACCTCAAAGACAATAGAGCTGTGGCTCTATCTCTTCACCTGCATAAATACAACTCTGCTTTGTATGCTGTTCCAGACCTGCCTTTACCTTGAGAAGGCCATGAGGATGGATCCCCCTGGGGGAGGGAGCGTGGACTATTCTCACATTTATGTGCATCATGCCTGGGTGACAAGCATTCCCTTAACAATCGTGCCCCAGAGAAATCTGCCAGGCTGATTTGGGGCCACTGGTTTGAGCTGACATTTGTGATCAGGGAGAAAGTGTACGCTAAACCAATTGAAAACACCATTTTTAATTAAAATCTGGGCCCTTGTGACATAGGACTAAATGAACATCATCTATTATCTTGTATTGTTGAAGTCTAATGTCTAACAAACAGACTTCCTTGGGAGCTGCCTTTGGGATTTAAAACCTGAATTGAATTATTATTGGTAAAGTGTAAATTGAGACTCCCCTCCCTGCAGTTTAACCCACTGTCTGCAAGATATATCTGTTTTCCTTGAAGAGTCATACATATTCTTGAGCATAGATGATCAGATGGCAAAGAGAATCCTCACTGCTATCTTCTATCTAGTCTTGGATTGTTCCTTTTAAATCTTGGTAGGCCCATACTACTTACAGAAGCGCTGGGGCAGAGCAATTGAAATACAAGATGTCACTTATCTTCTATCATTATTATGTGAATGTTCAACCCAAAGGGAATTAAATTTGGGGGATGGTGTTGAATTTCTATTTATTTTATCTACCTTGGAGAAGTACAACATGATGCATACAATAGGTTTTTAACTGTGATTCATGGGAAACAGTTAAATAACTCTACATGCTTTACTTTACACATGGAGAAACTGAGGGAGAGAGAGAGAGAGACAGAGAGAGACAGAGAGAGAGAGAGAGAGAGAAAGTGTTTCTGCATGAAGTGGATCTGTGAATTAGCAATTGTGGAGCTGGAGCAACTATCCAGTGTCTTTGCCTCTTCTTTCTTTTGCGCCAACATTTCTGAAAGTGCGGGGCTGCTGCTGGTGATCCTTGAGATGGGTTTGGTGGATTCCATGCCAGAAGGGTTGATCCCTCTTCAATTCTCTTTCAACCTCTCAGACTCCAACAAGGAGATGGTCTTTGTTCAATGTCAGACTCTACCTCTCTGAGTACTTGCTAATCTTGTGTAACAGAGACAGTGAGCCTCACTAAATTCTGGTAGATTTAATAACATAGCTGTTTCCATTGAACTAATTTTCACAGTTACCTTCTCTGTATGGGAAGTGATAGCACTTTTATATTTGCAGTAGCTATCTAAGGTTACTTTTAAAAATAAAGTGAGTTGATTTATTGAAAATAGTTAAGTTAGAAGTACAGGAGGCATAAGGATATGGTAACAACTTAAAGTTTCCCTAGGCCTGTAATTTGGGAAACATGGGGCTGGATTACATTGCTCTTCAGAGACAACTTGCCACCAATCCTTACCACTGTTGTATGCATCTTTCCTTCCTTCCTTCCTTCCTTCCTTCCTTCCTTCCTTCCTTCCTTCCTTCCTTCCTTCCTTCCTTCCTTCCTTCCTTGCTTTCTTCCTTTTATCTCTCTATCCATCACCTATCTATCTCTCTACTTTCTTAGACCACAGTCTATTCTAGTTTTTGTTTTTTCCATGATTGGCTGAATTCCAACAGGTCTTAGGCTACTTTACTTGGTCATCTTAAGGCAACTGCCATCTGTATTATAGAACCTTTAAGTAAAGAAATATTCAAGCAAATAATCAATCAAGAAAATAAACCACCACCACCACCACCAACAAAAACACACCCAACAACCTGCTGTATAATGATTTTGCTTTATTTAAAAAATGTGCATGCCCTGGTGGTGACAAACATGTTTGGAATGTGTACTACTTGGTTGGCCTAGCGCTAGGGCTATTGCATTCTTCACACATATAAGCCTTTAACAACTGGAGAGTAGTATTAGCATAATACATTTTTAGAAGAAAGTGAGTGTTGGATAAGGTGAGCCAAAGGGGCCATTCCAGAAAGCACACCTGGGCGGCAGCAAGGAGCTAAACTTGACGTTACTAGATAATTGTTGATGGGATTGAATGAGAGTAGCTTTTGGAGTTCTCTGTGAGCTGCATAGTGGGGCCGCATTCTGCTCTCTGGAGAGGAATGGTATGATTCACCAGCCTTGGTTTGCAGTGGAGAGTGCAGTAGGACTGCTGTGTGATCCCAGAGTAAAGGGACCACATGTAGTGCGTTCAAGAACCACGAACAAATGGCTCCACGAGAAATTCAGAAGAACTGAACCTGTGTTGAGCCACCACCCCATTGCAAGCCTGCCGTTTTATGTCCACATTCTTCTTTATCACTGACAATCCCCTCCACTAGTTTATTCTTGCAAAAGCACTGTTTGACCTTTTCACTCCCATGGACTGAGCTTATAATACAAAGCCTTGGCCCTCTTTCCTTTAACTATTAAATATGATTCTCTAGTACATTCTCAAGACATTGGTTGCTTCTGAACATCTCCTCCCAATCACCATAGAAACACAAAGTCAAATAAGGCTTTTAACAATCATCGCATAATTTTCTCTTATTTCTAAAGGAAAACTTTTGGTTGCTCTTTGCCTTGATTTGACAGACGTCATCATGATGGAATGTCTAGTCATTTTATACTTGCAATTTCCCAGAGGTGATTCCCGTAATATTGGGAAAGATAGTGCATTAATTTCCATGCATTTGAAAGGAGTGATATGAACCATATATTTCTGACTAATTTATATTTCATCAACAAAGCAAGCTACCCACCTCTGAGGGGCGGCTGGTAGCTGTCCAGCTCAGCCCAGTAGAGGGTGGGTAAATCCGTCTAATTCAGGGCAATCATAGGGAATAAGTTTTCCTGCAGATTAAAGCCATATTCTCCAAAGAGCTTTCTCAGGACAGTTTCTCATTCTGGTTTCCATCCATCAGTCTCCTTTGTCTTAATTCTCATTTGGTTCCCATTCTGGTCATTAGCGTGTTTTTCCTCAGATGCTTATCCCCCGCTCCACTTATCCCCCCCCCCTTCCCTTGCTTATGCCCTGCTCCACTACAGGGGCCTGGCCCGTCAGCTACATTTCCAACTGCCTTGCTGACTGCCTTGTGGCTGATGCATTAAGGATGAGCACTAGCACGGTATTGAGCACAGGAAATAGTGAGAAGCCAGGGTGTTTTTCCCTCTTCGCTGCTTAGATTAGTGGTTTCAGCAATGATCGCAGCAGACACAACTCAGTTCCTGCTCCCACCACCCAACTGCTCCCTATGGGGGCCGGTGCCTCCCAGAAAGCTCCAGTGTGATTTTTGTTTCTGCTGGAGGCACCATCTCCGAGGCTCACTTAACACTGTCTTCTCCCTGTCCCTCCAGTCCTCAGGGTGACAGTGGCTTCCTCCAGATGCTTATCTCTAGATTGCTACCCCTTTCCGTGCCTGCTTTTTTAGCTCTTCTAAATGCTGTGACAGTAATTCCCCATATTCAGTCCTCTGTATTGAGTTCCCTGGTACCTGCTTTGTTTCCTACATGGACTCTGATGACTATAGTTCCAAATTCAGGAGTGGGGAAAAAGGGATTAGGAACATTTTATTGATAACCTGAAATACCACCAATATCCAGTTCAAAATCCAGACCTTCTGGCATGACTTGACATCATTGACTAAATATAATTCATTTTTCATACCCTATAAGTGGGCCTGGGAAAAATGGATTGGTTTAATGATCTAAAACCAAAAGTGTAAATAAATACATCCATATTGGAGGTTACATATATAACTTGGTGGGAAGACCTGTAAGTCTTCACCTCAGAGGGGGCTTAGTAACATGCCCAAGTACAGAAAATCCACTAGAATTTTAACCCCAGAGAGCAAGAACCTTGCTTGTCTTGCCTACTGATGTGCCCCCAGAATATCAAAATATTTGTCACTTGGTGTTGTGTTCCAGATCCCAGTGCTGACAACTGGCAGAATGAGAGTTCGAGTATAGTCCACCCAGCCTCTCGGCTTACCATTGGTCAGTAGCCACCACACAATGATCTCAGCAGGTCAATGCTGAAGTCACATGGGGTCATAGGAAACATTCAAGGGATGGAGTGTGAGGACATTAGATCCACAGTGGTGAAGTCATGCAGGGCTAGTTAGGATGTGGTCACCTGGGCAATGAAATACAGATGCTCTCCGGGTTACAAAGCACTCAATTTAGTCAAATGTGACCTTATGAAAATTATTTTTAAGGCTGTAAATAGAGATGAAGAGACATGGAGAAGGTTTGTCTCACCTAAAACACAAAGTAAACCAGAGCACAGATAAATATCTTTAAATGAGAAGAAAATGTTGCAAGGTAGGTGAAAATGGTGAAAGAATTAAGAAATAAAAATTGGCAGTTACAAAATAGTCAGGGGAGGTAAAGTACAGTATAGGAAATATAGTCAATGCTGAAATGACTATGTATAGTTTCAGGTGGGTACTAGACTTATCAGGGTGGTCACTCTGAAAGTTATATAAATGTCTAACCACTGTGCTGTACACCTGACACTAATATAATATTGAATGTCAACTGTAATAATAAAAACAGATAATGTTGGAGCCGCTAGCACAAGGCGAACACTATTTTTTCTCATGTTGCTTCTGTTGCTTCGTTTTGTTATTTCAGGGTTATTTGTAGAGTTTGCTCCTTTTTGTTGCGTTCTAATCATGACAGGGAGATGGCAGAAGGAAAGTAAAAGGTGAGCAGCAGCTCTGGAGTACAAAGCACATATATAAATATCAAAGGAGTGAAGGCCGCAGAGCTGCCTCCCAAGCCACATGATCATAATACAGCTTTTTTATAAGTTAAATTATTATGTAAGTGAGAGCATAAAAGAAGAAGAGAAAGATCTTCCATTTTAAAGTCAATTGTGATAGCAAAGCCCTCTGGACCCGATGGAGCTCGCTGGTTTCAGTACATGAGCCGTTTCTGCACTGTCACCGCAAACCCCAGAGCCCTCATCCCACGGCCCCTGCCTCTCCCCAAGGTCCACACCAGTGGGGCCTCCAGGACCTTGTCCGGCACCTGTTCTGACTGATCAAGGCCCACGATGCATTTCTGATTGAATATGTTAAATGTCATCTCTGGAAACATTTTTATAAAAATCAGAACTAAATAATAATTGCACAGTAGAAATCTTCTACATGTTATTAATTTTGCACTAAAGAGTAGTGTTACAGATACCCCCTTCACACACACACACACACACACACACACACACACACACACACCCATATGTTGAAGACCTAACCCCAATGTGGATATATGTGGAGATAGGGCCTTGAACGGGATAATTAAGGTTAGTAAGGTCATAATGGTAGGGTCCTAATCTACTATGACTGGTCTCTCTCTTTTTTAATTGATTTCAGAAAGGAAGGGAGAGGGAGAGGGAGAGGGAGAGGGAGAGGGAGAGGGAGAGGGAGGGAGGGAGAGAGAGAGAGAGAGAGAGAGAGAGAGAGAGAGAGAGAGAGAGAGAGATAGAGAGAAACATCAATGATGAGAGAGAATCATTGATCCATTGCCTCCTGTACACCCCTACTGGGGATCAAGCCGCAACCCAGGCATGTGCCCTGTCCTGGAATCCAACTGTGACCTTCTGGTTCATAGCTTGATGCTCAACCACTGAACCACAGTGACTGGGCTAACTGGTCTCTTTATAAGAAGAGGAAGAGATAAGACATACCAGGAGTGCATGTACAGAGGGGAAAGAGTCTATATGAGCACAGTGTGAAAGGCAACCATCTACAAGCCGGACAGAATCACCAGAACTCAATCCTACCAGCACCTTGGTCTTGTACTTACACCAAATACATGTCTGATGTTAAGCCACGCCCCCCCATGGTATTCTAATACAAGTAGTGATGAACTTCAAAGCGACAATCTGTTTTCTTTTCATGCTGTGAAAAAGTGTAAAATAGCAACAGATCAGCCTTATTGTATTGAGACTGTGGAGAGGCAATGAGCGTCCTGTGCAACATCTAATAGTAGAAAGCAGCGTGATGCCAAGTACCACACCGGGTGAGTGAGAGTAGGTGATGTAGTTCTGCATCTCCTCATTACTGTCTTCCTGCATCCATCAAGTGTCACAGTGATGGAAATTCAATGATAGCACCGGGACAGAAAGATAAATGACACATTCCACCTGAGAAGGGAAGGCCATCTTTGATTTCCTAATAATAGCCTTTCAACCTACACTTTCACATAGAATTCTTGACACTCCCAAATGTCTTTATAATTTTTTACACAGATTGGGCTTTATATTTGCCAGTTGACATGTATTAGGCGATATTAGCATCTTCCCTGGTACAGTTGCCCAGAGCTTTATTCCTCCCTAGTGCGTGAAAAAGAAGTTACGCGTGTAAATATATATTAATGTTGATAGATAGTGAGCATTTGCAGGCTGCAAGTCCCTATGCTAGTTCTGAAATGAATCAAAGCTTGCTCTGCGGTGGGCAGTGCGTATTCTGAATATTGAGAAGAATTGCTTTGCCACCCAAACATGCATTCCCGGTAGAACAGCGCATTCTTTTCGCAACGGCACTTTGTGTCTTCTTCATGAGCCTGTGGAGGCACCTTTTGGTGAGAGGCGTAAATAATTTCCCCAGTGTAGGCACTGGGTCTGAGCTCTGATGATCAGATTAGGAGGTCACCAAGTTAACCCTTTATGGAGATGATAAAAGGATGAGTTGAAAAGGGCCGAAACCTTACTACGAAATCAACAGTGTGATTCATTACACAACATGAGAATTTTAACAAATGGACAAAAATTGTCATGTTCACAATTTCAGTTGATAATTTCCTAGATAAAGGTGAGGAAAACCTTTGGCATAGACTGGCCAGCACTGTCCTGACTGGATTGAGGTTTCTTTTTGTCTTCTGTGTGGACACTCTGTTCTTTCTCTGCTTCACACCATTCTTACATCACACCATTCTTGCCCTTTCTCGTGTGCTCAGATGTCATACCCTGGAATTGAAAACCCCTTTCTCATTTTATGTACTTGCTCAAAGCTCACTGTCCGCACATACTCTGATCAATCGTATTGCTAGAAAGAGTTGACTTTTTTTCTAGTTCCATGCTGTGAAGGACCTACTGCTGGGCACATATTTCACAGAAATGGCTTCTCTTTGATTGTGAGAGAATTTGTGAGTTTTACAGGACACGTACATCCAGGGAATGGTTATGTGCCCTTGTATTATGGTGCAAAGAATAAGTTGAGATCGGATCTGAGCTACAAATGTGTTTCCCTCTCGCTGGGCAAAAGCATTAGCACCAAAACACATGTGACATACTAATTGTCACCCTGTCTAGTGACTGTCTAAACCCTGAAAATGGCACCACTTGGAGACCGCTGCGCTACGGTCCCGGTGCCCGCTGTCTTTTATCCAGCACATGGCTTGCCGTCCAACACATATTACATACAGAGCGATATTTTCTGGTGTTCATTGAGTATCTACTTCGTTGTGACAGAAGGAAATGTGTTACACTGTGTTTACCGCACCAAATAAAAGGGCAAAGAAGAATGGTGGGGATTAGGGCTGCAATGTTTGAGAACAAATTTTGGAGAGTCTTGAAATGTGTAAAAGTTGTTGGAAGTTGTTTTTTGTTTGTTTTTATTTATTTTTATTGATTTCAGAGAGGAAAGGAGAGAGAGAGAGAGATTGAAACATTAATGAGAGAGAAACATCAATTGGTTGCCTCCCGCATGGTCCCCACTAGTGATTAAGCCCGCAACCCAGGCATGTGCCCTGGATGGGAATTGAACCATGACCTCTGGTTCGTAGGTTGATGCTCAACCACTGAGCCATGCTGGCTGGGCTGGAGGTTTCTTTTTTAAATTAAAATACTGTTATTAATATCAGTATTAAAGACAATAAATAATATTAAGGGCATTTTCTTGGCCTTCACTTTGGTTTGAAATTAGCCAGTCAATCTGACAACTGCATTTCATAACTTGTGCAATGACATACATCAATTTAAGCATTTTTGCATAAAATGAATATTTGTGATTTTGTATTTCAAGTATATACTTAAGGAGAAGGCGGAGTTCTTTATTAATTTTGCATCAGTAAAGCAATTTGTTTTATGGTTCATCTTCCTGGAAATAATTGCTATTGAGTTAATTTATGTTTAAATGAGAGTAACAGGAAAACAAAGCAAAAACTGACAGGAATGGGATATAAAAATAAGCCTATCCATCCTTGTGGAACAGAGTCACTACACATGCTCTTTGTTCAGGACCATAGACTAAAGAAGCAGTCAATTTAAAGAGGATTAAAGTATAAAATATGAATTTAAACTTAAAACCACCAATAACAGAACAGAACATAATCTAGGTACTTTTTCCTGCAAATGCAGCTAATTAAAGGTTTATGAGTAGGAAAGGGGCTTATTTCACATGATCATACTTCAAATATTTGGGGATGACTGTCCATATCTCCTCAAAGCTCTACTGTCACACTGAAATACTCTCTCTCTCTCTCTCTCTCTCTCTCTCTCTCTCTCTCTCTCTCTCACACACACACACACACACACACACACACACACACACACACTCAAAAAGTGAATCACTGCTGCGTGGACACCACATCATTAGCATAGGTCATTGAATATTATCAGTTGAGATACTGGCCTTTCTATTTGATCACTGTGCTACACAGATACCCATAAAGTAGTGCCCTTCTCTCTGCAGGGTATACGTTCAAAAACCTCCAATAATGCCTGAAACCATAATATAGTACTGACCCCTATTTATATTATGTGTTTTCCTTTATATACAGACCTGTGATAAAGTTTAATTTATAAATTAGGCACAGCAAGAGGTTAACAACCTTAACTAATAATAGAACAATGATAGCAGTGTAAGTAAAATAATGCTTACTGGAACACAAGCACTGCGGTACCACAATAGTTTATCTGATAACCCAGCAGGCTACTGAGTGACTAATGGGCAGGTGGTGTATACAGATGGCATGGACATTCTGGATGAAGGGATGTTTCATGTGGGGGTGGGGAGGGGATAGATGGGGTCAATGCAAGATTTCATCATGCTACTCAGAACAGTGTACAATGTAAAACGTATGAATTGGAAGGCAGCTATGCTCACCACTATAATAGAACAAGAAATCATCAAATTTGTATGGAACCAAAAAAGATCACGAATAGCCAAAGCAGTCCTGACAAAAAAGAATGAAGGTGGAAGTGTCATGCTACCTGACTTACAATTATACTACAGAACTATAATAATCAAAACAGCATGGTGTTGGCAGAGAAACAAACACACAGATAATTGGAACAGAATAGAGAGCCCAGATATAAAACCACATGTATATAGACAGCTAATTTTTGACAAAGGAGCCAGAAAAACACAATGGAGTAAAGATAGTCTCTTCAATAAGTGGTTCTGAGAAAACTGGAAAGCCCTGTGCACACAAATGAAACTGGATTACAGTTTTTCTCCATGTACAAAAACTATTTCAAAATGGGTCAAAGACCTAATATAAGACCCAAAACAATAAATTACATAGAAGAAAATATAGGTACCAAACTTGTGGACCTTGGTCATAGAGAACATTTTATGAACTTGACCTCAAAGGCAAGGGAAGTAAAGGCAAATCAGATGAATGGGACTATATCAAACTAAAAAGCTTCTGCAAAAGAAACTGACAACAAAACAAAGAGGCAGCGAACCACAAGGGAGATGATATTTGCAAACAGTAGCTCTGACAAAGGTTTAATTTCTAAAATATATATATAGAACCCATAAAACTCAGCACAAAAAACCACACAGATACATAAATATGCTAAACACACTCAAAATGGGCAGAGGATCTGAAAATATACCTTTCCCAGGAAGACATACAAACAGCCAATAGATATATGAAAAAATTTTCAACCTCACTAGCAATTAGGGAAATGGAAATCAAAACTACAATGAGATACCACCTCACACTTATTAGACTGGCCATTATCAACAAGACAAGCAATAATAAGTGTTGGACAGGTTGTGGAAAAAAGGGAACCCTCATTCACTGCTGGGGGGAATGTAGACTGGTACACCCACTATGGAAAGAAGTCTGATGATTCCTCAAAAAATTAAAAATAGGACTACCATATAACCCAGCAATCCCTCTCCTGGATATATACCCCCAGAAATTCAAAATCATGTATTTGCAAAGATATATGATCCCCTATATTCATTGCAGCATTATTCATGGTGGCCAAGACATGGAAACAACCAAAAATTGTCCTGCAATAGAGGACCACATAAAGAAGATGATATGGTACATATACACATTGGAATACCACTCAGCCATATGAAAGGATGAAGTATTGCCATTTGCAACAACATGGATGGACCTTGAGAATATTATGCTACGTGAAATAAGTCAGTCAGGAAAAGCTAAGAACCATATTATTTCACTACTTTGTGGAATATAAAACTGAAACTTGTGAAAACAAACAGCAGTGTGGTGGTTGCCAGAGAGAAGGGGGTCGGGGGAGGAGGGGTCCTAATATATGGTGACAGGAGAAGATTTGACTTTGGATGGTGGGCACATGGTGCAATATTCAGATCTTGTGACATAGAAACCCACACCTGGAACCTATATGATCATGTTGACCAATGTCACCCCCATAAACTTAATTTAAAAAATAAATAATGTGGAATCTAATGAACAAATAAACTGATGAACAAAATAGATCCAGAGACAGAGAAGCATGGAACAGACTGTGGAATCTCAGAGGGAAGGCGGTGGGTGGGAAGAGGTCAACCCAAGAACTTTTATGTCTGTGTGTTTACATGGACATAGGGAATAGTGTGGTGAAGGCCTGGGGCAGGAGGCAGGGTGGGCTAGAAAGGGTTAATGGGGAATTGCTTATTTCTGGAATTTTTAATGTAATATTTCTGGCTCACGATTGGTTGCTGGTAACTGAAACCTCAGACAGAAAAATTGTGAATAAGGGGAAACTACTGTACACACACATTTCTAGAACTGTCCCTCTGGTACCTTGAAATCTCCATGGAAGTTCAGGTTTCAGCTTGCTTGTGGGTTTCTTATGGATGAGGTGCATTGGTTTTTTTAAAAAATATTTTATTTTATTTTATTTTTTTAATTGTTTAAAGTATTACAAATAGTAGTACATATGTCTCCTTTTTCCCCCCATTGACCTCCCCCTACCTGCCTCATATGCCCTCACCCGCTCCCAGTGTCTGTATCCATTGGTTATCTTATATGCATGCATACAAGTCCTTTGGTTGATCTCTTACCCCACCCCCACCCTCCCCTGCCTTCCCGCTGCTTCTTTGTCTCTGTATCTATTTTTGTTCATCAGTTTATAATGTTATTTATATTCTACAAATGAGTGAGGTCATGTGATATTTATCTTTTTCTGACTAGCTTATTTCACTTAGCATAATGCTCTCCAGTTCCATCCATGCTGTGGCAAATGGTAAGAATTCCTTCTTTTTTACAACAGAGTAGTATTCCATCGTGTAGATGTACCACAGTTTTTAATCCACTCATCTGCTGATTGGCATTTAGGCTGTTTGCAAATCTTAGCTATGGCAAATTGTGCTGCTGTAAACATAGGGGTGCATATATCCTTTCTAATTGATGTTTCTGATTTCTTGAGATATACTCCTAGAAGTGGTATTACTAGTTCAAATGGCAGTTCCATTTTTAACTTTTTGAGGAAACACCATACTGTTCTCCACAGTGGCTGCACCAGTCTGCATTCCCACCAGCAGTGCCAGAGGGTTCCTTTTTCTCCGCATCCTCTCCAGCACTTGTTGTTTATTGATTTGTTGATGATAGCCAGTCTGATAGGTGTGAGATGGTACCTCATTGTAGTTTTGATTTGCATCTCTTGAATGATTAGTGACTTTGAGCATGTTTTCATATGTCTCTTAGTCTTCTGTAGGTCCTCTTTCGAAAAGTGTCTATTTTGGTCTTTTGCCCATTTTTTGATTGGATTGTTTATCTTCCTTTTGTTAAGTTGAATGAGTTTCCTATAAATTTTGGAGATTAAACCCTATTGGATATAACATTGGCAAATATGTTCTCCCATGCAGTGGGCTCTCTTGTTGTTTTGTTGATGGTTTCTTTTGCTGTGCAGAAGCTTTTTATTTTGATGCAGTGCCAGGGGTGCATTGGTTTTGCTTTTGTGTAAGAATGACCTGCACCAGGGGTATGACATCCTACGTCAGGTTAAAAATATTTTGAGAGCAACGAGACTCTTCCTCCTACAGAGAGGTGCTACGCAGGAGCAAATGGAGACTTTCGTAGAAGCGGAGGCTGATGCTCATCACAGAATATAAACACCAGCTTGTTCGGGAAGGAGCCTGAGATTGATTTCTCCCTGTTGTACAGAGGCAATTGGCTTGCAATTTTCACACTGTACTTGGTTTGAATTGTCTTGTTGGGGAGAAATAAAGTTGTTTATTGATTAGTATTTGAAAAACCAATTAGTACTTTGTTTGCTTGAAAGACAAAATAAGAGCACAATGTCAGAACCGAATATAAGTGGTTCTAGGACTAACAAGCACCCAGGACTCAAAGGTTGGCCCTGAAATGCTGAAGAAACGGTGAACGAGGATGCAGTTTCTTTTTTTTTTTTAGTATATTTTATTGATTTTTTACAGCGAGGAAGGGAGAGGAAGAGTTAGAAACATCAATGAGAGAAGAACATTGATCAGCTGCCTCCTGCACCCCCCCCACTGGGGATATGCCCGCAACCAAGGTACATGCCCTTGACTGGAATCGAACCTGGGACCCTTCGGTCTGCAGGCCGAGGCTCTATCCACTGAGCCAAATCGTTCAGAGCGAGGATGCAGTTTCAGCCACAGTGCCCCTTTCTCGCCATGTGGCTGTACAGTTGCTGCATTCTGCATGTTTTTTTGGGAAACAATACTTTTTTTTGTTTGTTTTTATTACATGCTTTTTTTATAGCCTCTTTCCACTACTAATCTCTTTCCTGATAGGAATAATGGAGAGACAATTGCCGTGAACATGGAAAAAAAATCTGGAAATTGGCAATTTCTAAAATATATCACACGGCCCTGATTACTAGGTGGCTTAGTTGGTTGGAGCATCATCCCGTGCACCAAAGGTTGCAGGTTTGATTGGCAGTCAGAGCACACACCTTGGTTGTATGTGCAGTCCCTAGTCCAGCTGTGCATCTGAGGCAACCTGTTCAGGTTTCTCTCTCTCTCTCTCCCTCTCCCTCTCCCTCTCCCTCTCCCTCTCCCTCTCCCTCTCCCTCTCCCTCTCCCTCTCCCTCTCCCTCTCCCTCTCCCTCTCCCTCTTCTCCCTCTCCCTTTCTTTCTCTGTAAAAATCAATAAAAAAATCCTCAGGTGAGAATAAAAAATAATAATAATACCATAAAATATATCACATGAACACTAGTTCTGAGGGATCAACAAAAAGGTATATGAAGGGTAGTTTATAAGGGCAAGTGAATACTGGGTTATATACCTAGTTTAATAGAGTTTTAATAGAGGACCTAGAAGAACCCTTAATATGCTCATGTAAATAGAGCTCTCAAAAAAAAAAAAAAGAGAGAGAACTTACAGAATTGACGGCTTCTTCTTTTCCTGTTATATTTATGTTCAGTCCAGCCAGCCAGCCAACAAACTTCTTTCATTCAATATGTAAGTCTCTGGCAAAGGAGCTGAGGTGACTTATTGGGGCCAGGGGTAGAGAAGCGAATCTGTTTCTGAGTAAAAGCAACTTGACCTAATCTGGAGATTTTTTTTTAGGGCTTCTAATCTGGTGGGTCTGTCTGTCTGTGTGCAACTTCTTTTTACTGAGATGATTAAGAGCTTTTCCCTCTCTTGTTTAGATTGGATTTGCCTTCTTGGAAGCACAATGGAGAGAGGAACCCAGAGGCAGGTGAGTAGGACTGGAGAAGAGGAGCCTAGGGCTTGGCTCTGTCAGTGGTGGGTCAACCAGCATTTTGAGTGACAGGTCCCAGGATATAAAGCTTACGCAGGCACAGTTCTTGGATGACTAATAGATCCGGCCACTGCCTGAGCACTCCTACTGGTCAGAACCTAAACAAAGTCAGGGGTATCTATTGTCCAGCCCAGGGCCTAAAACAGAGCACCCCACGTTCATCATAAGTCAGGTTAGACAGACACCCTATCTGCCTCAGCAGGGAGAAGGGTAGGACCCATCATGGCCATGATCATCTCCTCCTATGGAAACCACATATTCCCTCTACAGTTCATGTTGTCATTGGATTTTTTATTAGATTACTACAACATGAGCTCTGTATATTCATCAAATCAGATCCCTTGGAATAGTTTGGTTCTTGCTGATTGCTTAATACCTCTGGGTGTCTTGCTGAGATGTGGCAGAAATACCATCTCCTGAGGCACAGAGGGTGACTGGAGCGAAGGCAGTTCTGATGGTTTGCAAATCAGAAGGATTCCCTGACCGGGATTTGGGGCTTGCAGACAGCACCGTGACTGTGATGTCTCTGGGCTGTCCATGTGTTTTGGTCCCTAAGACCCCTTTTAAAGCATCTTGAAATGGGCAGTTGCCTACTTGAAGTTTTTGCAGGCGGTCAGGAAACTCCTCATCTTCTCCATAAATTTCTGCTGGTTGAACCCAATTCTACCCTCTCATCTTCAGTCTTTTAGCTCAGTGTTTTGGTACCAGTGAAAATGCATGTGTACCTTGGTTTTCGATAGAAAGCTATTTACAGGTCTTTTCTACAACAGTATAAATGTGCTTCAGAACACTTCTCCACATCAGTAAACTCTCAATTTAAAAGTACATATTAACTTACTTAACCTAGCATAATGTTCTCATAATGTTCTCCAGGTCCATTCATGCTGTCTACAAGGGTAAATTTTTCTTCTTTTTTTTTTACAGCAGAGTAGTATTCCATTGTGTAAATGTGCCATAGCTTTTTTATCCACTCATCTACTGACGGGCACTTGAGCTGCTTCCAAATCTTGGCTATTGTAAATAATGCTGCAATGGACATAGGGTGCATATATTCTTTCAAATGAGTGTTTCGGGTTTCTTCAGCTAAGTCTCCAGGAGTGGAATCGCTGATTCATAGGTGTGAAATAAGCCAGTCAGAGAAAGACAAGTACCATATGATTTCACTTCTACATGGAACTTAATGAACACACCGAATGGAGATGGACTTATAGAGAGCAGGCAGAAATCTCTGGTATTGGGGGTGAGGAGGGCTGGGGAGAGATGGGGTTGAGGTTGGGAGGGATTGAGCCAAAAAGAAACACAAGAGAAAGAAGTCATGGACATGGGAAAACGTGTGGTGAATGTGGGAGGAGGAGGGAGGTAGAGGTGGAAGAGGGCATAGAAGGGGTAAATGGTGATGGAAAAAATATATATTAAAGTACATATTAAGTTGTTCCAGGCAACTTGTTAGGCACTTGGGGATACGAAAAAAACCAAAGAGATGTAGCCCCTGGCCTTATAGAACTTTTCTATTTTGATGCCTCTCACAGTCCTTTAAAACAGAGGTTGGCAAACTAGTCAAATCCAGAGGGCTGCTTGTTTTCGTACATAAAGTTTTATTGGAATCTAGCCATAGCCATTCAGGTACATATTTTTCAACGTCTGCTTTTGCACTACAAAGTTGAATTGTTATGGCAGAAATGCTATAGCCTGCAAAGCCTAATATATTTACAGAATATTTGACTCTATAGAAAAAGCTTGCCAACTCTTGCTTTAAAATCCCAGGAGGTAGAGTCCTACCCATATATATATATTACATGTGTGTGTGTATATATATATATATATATAATACTAGAGGTCTGTTGCATGAAAAGATTCATGCAATAGACCTTCCCTTCCTCTGGCTTCCTGCACTGGTTTTCCTTCGGCACCGGGGACCCAGGCCTTTGCTCTGGCCAGAGCCGCCTTCAAAGCCTTCGCTGCTCCGGCCGGAGCCGCCTTCAGTCTTCACTCTGCCACTTCCCGCCTACATATGCAAATTAACCGCCATCTTTGTTGGCAGTTAATTTGCCTATCTTGCTGATTAGCCAATGGGAAGCATAGTGAAGGTACGGTTAATTACCCTATTTGTCTATTATTAGATAAGATATTTTTAAAGAGAGAAAGAGAAACATTGATGAGAAAGAAGCATCAATGAGAAATATCAATTGGCTGCCTCCTGCATGCCCCCTACTGGGGATCAAGCCAGCAACCTGGAATCAAACTGGGGATATCTTGATACATGGGAGGAAGCTCAACCAACTGAGCCACACTGGCCAGGGCTAGCCCTAGATATTTTAAATTAGTAGATCCACAAGTGTGAACCTGAGCACACGCAGACAGCTTGTATATGCACACCTCTCTGTGCCCACACTCCCTGGGAAGGGGTTCTCTGCATTCTACGTGTCTGCCTTTGATTTTTCCTGAAACAGTTTCTCTCCCCTGCACTACCCCTCCTAAGGTGGTGTGTATGGTCCAGTAGCCACAGTCCTCTGTCCTCTGCAGTTGTCCTTTGGCATGTCATCTCCCAACTCCTTCCACCCTCTGGTGTTAACTATTCTTGGGCTATGCCTCACAGATCTACATTTTCAACCCTCACTCATCTCCCACATCCCCTTCCCACGTTTCCAGCTTCCTATACCACTCAAACATAGTATATCTAAAACCAAATTCATCATCATTTCCCCCAAGCTAACTCACCCTCTGGACTTTGCAATTTTCTGTTATTGGTAATATCAATCTCCACGTTGAGATCTTAGTCACTAAAGTAATGATCATATTTATTTCAAATTTTACCTCTTGGTTCTGAATAACAAATCAAGTTGGAATCTGGACCTCAGGACAAATGATGAAGGACAAAGCTTGCCTGATTTTTGGCCTTATTTTCCCACAGAAGAAACAGGAGGGGAGGCAATGAACTGTGACCAGGCACCCCCTGAGCCAGGCACTCTGCCAACCACTTTTTCTACATAATGTACATACGTTCCCAATAATGCTATTCGTCAACCTTTTTAATCCTCATTTTATAGATGAGAAAGGTGAGTCTCCCATGTTAAGTAACCTTGCCAAATGTCACATAGCTAGTGGGCTGTGGTACCGCTATCTCAACCTTGAGTTTTAAATATTATTTCCCATCCTCTTGCCATATGGCAAACCAAGCTTCTACTTCTGAAAACTAGTTTGGGATTTTACTGGTGTGTGCTGAATTTTCTTTTTTAAAATACATATAAAGCAAACCTGATTAAAGTATATTCAATGAACATGGACTGTAGTTTCCAATACCCAATTCTCTCTTGCTTCTCACAGAAATATTTAGTTATTTGCGCCAAATCACCCAGCTGATAGATGGTGAAACCAGGATTCCAACCCAGGTCTTTCTTACTGCAGAGTCTACACTGTGGCCGTGTGCTGTCTGCTTCCAGGGGGAGAGGTGAAGCTCCTAGACGGGAAGTGGCAATGCCAGGCCTCTTGGAGGGTAGATCTGTGCCAGGACCTGGTGTTCATCCTTCTAAGGTCAGTCGGCTGAAGGAAAAAGAATGAGCTATAAGCCTGTCTTACTCCTTCAACATATGTCTCTCTGGAAGGTTTGCAGTTGGAGGAAAACTGAATGTATTTGTTTCTGGTTGTAAATGCCTCAGGATATTTTGCCCCACCAGTGTGGCTCAGGTGTGGAGCATTGACCCAGGAACCAAGAGGTCATGGTTCGATTCCCTGTCAGGGCATGTGCTAGGTTGTGGAGTTCAATCCCCAATAGGAGGCAGCCAATCAATGATGTTTCTCTCTCATCCATGTTTCTCTCTATCCATCTTCTTCCTCTCTCTCTAAAAATAAATAAAAACATATTAGAGGAAAGAAAAGTTATTAAATTCCCTCTATATTTCAGAAAAGTGTTCTGAACTGAATAAGGAAGTTGAAAAATATTTTAGCTCAGTGGCTCTCAAACTTTATTTTGCATAAAACAAACTAGCATGACTTCAAATGTAGATTCTGAAGCATCACACCCAAACATTCTATTTCAGGAAGCCTGGAGTGGACCCCGGATGGAATTATTTCAACAAGGTGTGCAATGTTCTGATGCAAGTAGTCTTTGAATAACTTTGTTTTTAGCTCCTTGTTTATTGAGTATTTATAAGTAACTTCATTTTTTCCCATAAAATGAATACCTGGAACACATTTATAGTGCAATTGTCAGGACTAGAATAGACTTCTAAGATTCTGGGATGGATGTCTGAAATATTCAGGTTAATAAAGCATGGTATATAAAGTCTCCTGAATGATTTCCCTCGCAGCACCATTGTGCTATTCAAAAAAGTCCAGATATCCTCTCTTTCCTCAATTCTTTTTTTACCTCATAGACATGGCCTATGATAAACAGATTTAACTTTCACAGCATAAATTTTGTATTACAGTTCTTGGTATGGGCTATCTAAACCCAGTTGAAAATAATTTAAGCAAATGGGAATGCATAGGGATTGTATTACTGAAGCGTGGAAATAATCAGTTTCAGTTAAGGCTGGATCCAGCAGTTCAAAGAAAGGTTCAGGCTTTTCTCCTAACAGTTCTCTCTCAGCTCTGCTTACCCATGTTGAGTTCGGTTTTTGGATGGTAAAGTAGTTGCTTATTTGTTTTGTTAAAAAAAAAAAATTCCAAACTGTTTTCCAGAGTGCCTGTTTCATTTTACAGTCCTATTAGCCTGTGCATTTTTTAATTTTTACTTAAGCTATTTGAAGCAGTATTTCTTTACTTGCCCTCTTCCCCACAGTTCATCATTGAACATAATTATCCCGGTATCAGTTAGCTCTTGCCAGTAGTGCTGCATAACAAAGCAACTCAACTCAGCCCGTATAACAATAAACATTGCTTTCATGAATCTATAAATTGTCTGGTCTAGGCTGGGTGCAGCTGGGTAGTTGATGGATTGCTGCTCACTGTGGGTCAGGATCAGAGTTCTTCCAAGAGTTTTTTTCTGGGGATTAGTCCTAAGGTCATTTACTACCAACGGAAAGACTTTCTCAAGTCCTCTGGTGCCTCTGCTACCACACAGCCCCACTGCACATATCCAGCCTCCTCTTAAATGACATCTGCTTACGTCCCATTGGCCTAAGCAAGTCACATAGCCAAGTCCAAAATCAAGGGGGGCGGGGAATATATTCCCTCGCTTGTGGGAGGAACCTCAAGTGGCATGGTAAAGGGGAAAGGACAAAACAATAACCAAATTCCTTTTGCTACCATCAACTCACCCCACGATGTTTTTCTTGTCTCCTATAACTTCTAGTGCTCACATCAACATTGCTTTTTGGTGAGCTGTATCTTCTAGGACTATAGTAAATTAGAGTAAGAATGTATGCTCCTTTTTTCTTACACTATTTTAAATCCAACCAAAGACATAATAATCACACTCCAAAGGTTCAGAAATCGTTATTACTTACAAGCATATTCTTCAATATAAGCTTTGTTTTTCTTACTATTGCTCCCCCCTCCCCCCCCCCCCCCGCCCTCCTTACAGGGACTAAAACATGGTAGTTTCCAGGTTTGTAGTCTATGACTGGCTTCTGGGACCTTGTAATATGAGAGTGTGTTGCATAATAGCTAGTGCTCTCAAGATGAGATATGATTTCTAAGGTCAAATCCTAGTTGTAGGACTCATTAGCTATTAACATCAGTTTCTGCATGCAGAAAACAGAAATGATAACCCTTACTTCACAGTATATAGGCATTTTAAAGATTTTACAACCAGTTAAGTGATTAATACTAATGTTCTTAATACTAATTATTTACATTTTAGAGAATAGCATCTCTTAGGAGTGTGGCTTTGCTGGGCTTGGTTTCATGGTTCTTTTGATCTACAGTCTGACTCACCACAGGAAGAGATAAGGGAGGTCCCACAATTGACCAAAGGAATGATCTGAGTTCATGAATACATAGGCCTTTTCGTATTGCCAAATATTAAAAGGCACACCAATTTAATTTCATAGGCGTGGGTAGAATTGCTGTAGCCTCGTTCATCACCTCCGATACATTTTAACCCCGGTACCCATGTTGAACTTGAAGATGGGGAGTCTGTGGATGGACTTGGATAGGTGCTGCTTTCCCAGTGGCGGGACATTCCCCCCAGACTTGATGGTTTTGCAAAATATGCTTCTGTGTCCTTGATGGCAATTGGCAGTTTTGTTTCAGGCTGGTAATGGGGCTGCCCTCTTTGGAGTATGCTTTCTGCAAGCCCTCAGCAGAAACGATTGCCTCCCAGGGAACTGAGCTTCTAGCCTCCACTAGTCTCCCCAGGCCACTGGTGGTGTTGGGGGTCGTTGTTCAGCCTCACAGTGCGTGTCTGCTGTAAAGATGACAGGATGGCGTTTCCTGGCCTGCGGGATCCCTTCCAGCTTGAATATTCTGAATATGCACGATTTCCCTGGAGCTGTGTGCCATGAGGTGCACGGCCAGGGTAGTTGCAGCTGGGAGCTGACTTTTTCACAGCGGGTCTCAGAGGTCAGTGACTCCGTGTTCACATTTCACAGTATTCGGAGAGTATGAGGGCACAGATCCAATCCTAGGGAACGAACATCAGGCTTAGGTTTGCTTGCAATCCACTCTGACCTCTGAGTCCTCCAACCAGACCCAGTTCTTTCAAACGGGCCGGCTTGTCATCCAGCTTTGCTCATTTTGATTTGCAGCAGTCTGTCTATTTTGGTGTATCTGGGAAGCATCATTTTGTCTGAATAATTAGGATTACTAAGTACTTTTCACTTCCGCTTTTCTTGAGCCAATACTTAAGAAAATAGTGAAGGACCAGGTGTTTGTTTGTTGTTTGTTTGTTTTAACATCCAATCTATTATGGGCCCATGCTTGTGAAATCAAGCATTTGGATGTTGTGGCACTTCCAGATTGCTAGAAATTTTCTAAATGCTGGCTCTCAATTTTGTACACTTTCTGTTTGTGCATACACACAGATCTGTTTCTGGATTCTCTAATTCTGTTCTGCCGCTCTATTTGTCTGTCCCAGTGCTGATACTACACTGTCGTAATTACTGTGGTTTTATAATGAGTCTTAAAATCAGCTAAGACAATCCTCTTCTTCCCTGAGCCAATCTTCTTTTTCAGGAAACGTGGCCATTTTTGGCTTTTTGCTCTTCCATGTGAATTGTCGAATTAGCATGTCAATTTCCACAAAGAACCCTGATATGGTTTTCAATAGGATTTAATTTAACTCACTTGTCAATTTAGGGCAAGTTTTGATCTCTCAAAATGTGCTTTTTTTTATCTATAAGCACAAGTTATTTTACTAGTTACTTAAACTTTGAAAACAGTTTTATAACATTTTTGCCAAATAATTCTTGTATATATTTTATGTTTACTCCTAGGTTGTTTATATAATTTTATTACTATTACAAATGGTATCTTTATAAAAAAGATGTGACAAAGTACACTTTCTGACATTTTGTGGGTATTTTATGAATATGCAATCGATTTTGTCATGTTAATTTCACATCCAACAACCTTGCCAAACTCACTCTTTAAATAATTGTTTCATAACACTTTTTGTTTTCCGTATAGACTTGATTTGTGAATAATAATCTGATTCTTTCCAATCCTGTCTCTTTTATTTATTTTCTTGTCTTATTGCAAGTATTTTAAGGGATTGTATTAGTTTCCTATCGGTGGCATAACAAATGACCACAATCTGAGTGGCTTGAGAATAGAAACTTATTTCTCTCAGAGTCTGAGAGCTGGAGGTCCATGAGTATAGATAGGCTCCCTCTGAAGACTCTGGGGTAGGATGCTTCCTTGTTTCTTCCAGTGTCTAGGGGCCCCAGCGCTCCTTGGCTGGGGCCAGCGTAACTCCAGTCTTTGCCTTTGTCTTTACTTGGCTTTCGCTATATGTCTTTGCTCTCCTCTTCTTATGAGAACACGAGTCACTGGAGTTAGAAAACACTCTACAGTTGTTTTGCATGCCAAGCATACCTCAATAATGTGGTGTGTGTCTTTTATAAATATTTGTTTTATTGGTTTTAGAAAGAGAGGAAAGGAGAGGGAGAGAGAGAAAAACATCAATTGGCTGCTTCCTGCACACCCCCTACTGGGGATCGAGCCCAAAACCTGGGCATGTGCCCTAACTGGGAATTGAACCATCGACCTCTTGGTGCATGGAATGGCACTCAACCAACTGAACCACACCAGGCAGGACTCAATAAATTGTTTTTTGAAAGAGTATACTAATAAAAATAAATGATAGCCCGGCTGGTGTGGCTTGGTGGTTGAGTGTCGACTCATGAACCAGGAGGTCACGGTGCGATTCCCAGTCAGAGCGCATGCCCGGGTCGCAGACTCCATCCCCAGTGAGGAGCATGCAGGAGGCAGCCGATCAATGATCCTCTCTCATCCTTTCCACTCTGAAATCAAATATATATATATATATATATATATTAAAAAATAAATAAATGATAGTGTTCCCTCTTTTTATTCTCTGTAAAAGCATATCTACATTGGAATTATCAGTCCAGATTTTCATTAAAACTTGCCTATAAATGTTGTGGGCCTACTCTGTTTTCTTCCTATTGGTGGCAATTTAAATTTTTTTTCAACTTTTGTAATAGATATAGAACCATTGAGGCCATTCTTTCTTTCCTGATTAAGTTTTGTTAAATTGGATTCTTTCTCTAGAAACATGTTCATTTTGTGTTTTCAAATTAGTTAGCATACAATTGTTCCTAAGAATTGTTCTTAGAATCCCTAAAGCATCTCTAATGCCACTGAAATAGGTTTTCCTATTATTTTACTTTTAATTCTCAAGCCAATTTACCTGGATTTTTTTCTACTTCATGTCTTACTGACACAAGGACAATTTATCTGTGGCAATGTGTGTAATTTTAAATGATATAAATATTTTACTTCTTTATTCTCTCAAATTTTCATCAGCGCTCACCCATCTGAGAGATGATTGGAGATAAAGGTCCTTCCTTATGTTCTTCAAAATGTTAGTGGCCTTGCCAATCACAGTAAATGATTGCTTCTAAATGACAGTCTATGTTCCCCCACCCCGTGTCCCCTTTAAAAGCGGCCCAAATACCACGCATATGCAGTGACTGTTTCCACTTATTCAAAAGCAGACCCTCATTTGAATCTCATTTGGCAGCTCACAAGCTCTGAGACTTAAACTGAGAGTCTCACCTCTGCAGTTTCCTCATTCCTAAGTAGGAGTACAGTTCATCTCACATGGGTATTGTAAAATGAAAATTAGGTGACATTGTTAGTGTGCCTAAGACCAGCCCTTCACAGAGTAGGTGCTCAGCATATGCTATTTCCATACCTTCATGATCAGTTTTCTGCTATCATAGCATACTAATTTTTCTGTTTGAAGACAGTACAAATAACCATGTATCAGTTACCAGGAGTGTTCTAATAACTTAGTGCATCACCTAAGTTCATAAGAATACATGGGCAGAGGTCTTTTCTCTGCCTGTGCTTATATAGCATGAGGAAGAAGAAAACTTACTTGGCAATGGCTTTGTGAGAATACTTACCTCTATCTTTTCCTTTAGGAATAGTGGTTTATGGAGAGTAGAATGGTGGTTACCAGGCTCTGGGGGTAGGGGAAATGGGAAGATATTAGTTACAGGTACAAACTTCGAGTCATAAGATGAATAAGTTGTGTGATTTTAGCCTACAATACTTTACTATATCCTTACAGGTTGCTAAGAGGGTAGAGCATAAATGTTCTCACTACAAAAGGAAGTGGTAGTTGTGTGACATGATGGATGTGGTACTAACACTATGGTGGTGATCATTTTGTAATATATATAACTATCAAATCAACACCCGTACACCTTAAACTTACACAGTGTTATGTGTCATTTATACCCAATAAAACTGGGGAGGAAAGACTAACAGTTTATAATCTATATGTCACACACACCTTTGAGAATCGTGTCAAAATTATAGACGCTGTCTCCCCCGAAATTCACATTTGCACATTCTTTTACACGGAATTCTGTATTTCATGTATCCTCTGAAGGCTAGCTACGCATTGCGGGTTAAGAATCTCTGTTAGAAAAATAACAGTCTTCTTTAAGTTTAGCTGAATGTCATATATTTGACAGCCCTGCTGTTCCAATTCCACTCAGACCAATATATCCTGAGTTAGAATATGAGTTTGAAATGGACAGATAGATTTTTGACACTGTTATTCCTTTTGCCATCCGTCATAATGACCCCGAAAGGAAACCAGAAATGGCTTATGTGCTTAAAAACTGAAAGTGAAAACATTTTTCAACTGTTGGATGTTCTGAGGAATGAGTCCCTTATGAAGTCCCTGTGAATCTTACATTGAATGCATTTAAAACTTGCAAAATTCTTTTCCTACTTTCTTTTCCTTTGCATTCCGGGAAATTCTGGGATGACTATATTAAAGCAGCATCTCAGGCAAGAATATACTGATACAAGCAGAATGCCCTTTATATTTGCTTCAAAACAAATAGGTCTTTCAAAACAATTTTTTAAAAAATATCTATGCACATAGCAAAGAAAGAAGGAGAGTAGGGGAGAATAATAACACCAATGAAAAGATCCTACTTTATAGAGTTGTGGTGAGGATTAAATGAGGTTAATACATGCAAAGGTTGTTAGCAAGTACCTAGGACATAGTTACAGAGTAGCCAAGATTGTTTTGAATTTCTACTCTTTTTCTTAAGATTTTGTGTGTTTACAAAGCATTGGGCTCCAGCCTCTTTTGCTGCTTCTTTTTTTTTTTTCTTTTGCTGCTTCTTAAAATATATTTTGGGCCTTCAGAACGGGTCTCAGCTATTCCGGGCTCGGCTGGACTCTTCGGGGCTCGGCTGGGCTCTTAGGGCTGGCGGCTATTTCAGAGGAGGCTGGACTCTTCCCGGTTAGGCTCCATCTGCGGAGCTAGCTTCTGCCCTTCTGCGCTGGGTTTGGCTGTTCGGATCTGGGTTCGGCCCTTTGAGGCCGGGCTCTGCCGTTGGGGACCAGCTACAGCTGTTTGGGTCTGGGTTTGGCTCCTCACAGCTAGGCTCCGCCCTTGGGGAATGAGCTAGGCTGTTTGGGACTAGGTTCAGCTCTTCAGGGTAAGCTTGCCTCTTAGGGGATAGGCTTGGACCTTCGTGACTGGGCTCAGCCCTTTAGAAAAAAAAATTATATATATATATATATACACATACACACACACACATACATATATATACATATATATAAATTAATAGTAGAAATCATTTTGCTTTGGGGAGATGGTTAATCTTGGCAAGTGAGCTATTTGATTCCTAGAATTTTCTGGAACCATCTGCATGTGAACAGTCGTTTGCTAGCCTGAAAGCCCAGGTAAATGGGGTCGTTTTGATAAGGGCACAAAGCATAGGCTTCTTGTTCTGCAGGGCTGGCTGGTCTTAGGGTCACAGCTCCGAGAACACCCAAAGGCAAACGTGCCCCCTCCAGCAGGAGTCCAAAATGTAGGAGCAAGAAGCTCGGCCGGGGGTGTTATAAATGACAGGAAATCATGTCCGTAGCAGAAGCCATCTCTAATTTACAAATATCCTTCCTAGAGTCCAGGGAATTTAGAAGATGGAAAAAAAAGACAAAAAAACAAAAGAACTCATTCCTGAAGGACTGAGGTAAATGATGGGTAAACACTCTCACAGTAACGGCCAAGTCATTCGCCAGCCTCTGGGTGGTTCTGTTGTGCAAACGGATGTGCTGTAGACTGTGAGACATTTGTGCTATTCATTTAGGTGAGTCCCTAAAGACTTTCATTCAGGAACTCTCTTACAGGAATCAAGAGACCAAAAGGCATTATTGAGTTGTAAATAAGAAGACAAACTCTGATATCAAAACTAAGATCGAATCCTTGAGCAGGCGTTTGCTGTTGCATGAATTTAAGTCTGGACTTATCTCCACTGTTTCCTCACCTGCCAATGACCAGAGGGTGGCTGCAAGCTGTAAGTGAAGCTCTGTCTGTTTAAAGTGCTGAGCATAGTAGGTCGCAGAGAGAAAGCGCCTGATGGTATTTTTGACATTGCTGTTGATCATTGGATTCTAAGGCATCCTCAGACCTCATGGAAATTAGTGAAGAAACACCAAATTGAGGGAAGAAAAATGTCATAATGCAGTGCAGATGCTTATTGTTAGAGGTCTAGACAGGTAAACAGGAGTGCTGAATCAATAACATGTTACACAGAGAGGAAAGGGTAACATTCTTCAAGTCAGTAGGATGAAGTGAGAAATGTCACAGTCATTTTTGAGGTAGATGGGACAGAAAGGCAAGGAGTGCCTCCAACTTCTCAGAAGGGAGGCCTTTCCAGGGTACAGTGCACAGCCCATGACAGTTCACCATCCATTAGTTTTTATCAGAAGTATTTGAAGAAGTCATACTGAACAGTTTGGGTGGCTGTGATAAACAATTTTTAATGTCTTCATCAAGATGCATTTTTTCCCAAAGATCATTTTTCTTTCATCTTAAGGGGCAATACCAGGAATATATATTGGAAAACATAAATGGTTCACTAATTCTCAAAGGCCAGTTAAGATAAATATTTATATTGGGCATTTATCCTCCATTTAATACTCAGTGGCTTATTATATCCACATTTACTATGTTATCTGTTTTAAATATTCCCATGTGAGTGATTTTTCTCAGGAATTACGCAGAGCGGGTGCTAATAGTGAACTGACATGAGATATCTCTGTATCTTAATATGTGTGTTCTATTAATTTATGCAAAGCAATCTTCTATGCTGTTTCACAGATCAGTGTGCCTGCTAGACCCAGAACCTAGTAGAAAATAGCCCAACCTATAAAATGGATACATATGTAATACCCTTTGTAATACTTTAAGCAATAAATAAAAAAAATAAAAAATGCAAAGAAAATTCTCTAACTATAAATTACAAGAAAAAAAAAAAAGAAAATAGCCCAACCTTAAGAGAATGGTGCTTTAGAAAAAGGAGGAATTAATAAGATAGCAATCATAGGTGATAGCATTGGGGTTGTCATAGTCACTTGCACCTTCCATATATCCCATGCTTTGCCTCAAATCAATTGTAAATAGAAATAGATAGTAATTCGGTGAATACTTATTGAACACCTACTATGTCCTGGAGAAAAAGTGTGCAGTGAAACAGTATCCTGTGTTCAAGTGGCCCATAATCTAGTGAGGGTGACAAGCTTGAACCCAGAAATTGCAGAACACTGTTTGATGTAGAGTGATAGAGATATGCAGAGAGGCACCTAACTTCTTAGGAAGCAGTCAATGGAAGTTTCATGGAGGAGGAGAAACCCAGAAATGTTAGTCACTAGATGTCTTTAGGCTTCCTTGTTGTTTACCTCCGTGATGATGCCTCTCTAACCACAGCACAGAGGTTTAAATAACTTAAATGGCAGGCATTAAATCAAGTGGACTACATTTTAAAGGACCCAAGTATGATCCAGCCAGGTAAAGGTGTGGTGGATACAAGGGTATTCCAGGCTCAGGAGATGAGGTGAGCAAAGGTGTGGAGCTCCGAGACAGCAAATGAGTAGAGAATCATAAACAACTCATTGTTACTGGAGTTTAAAGTAGTAGGTACAGAAGATGAAGCTGCTGATGCAGTCAGGGCAAGGCAGTGGGGTCCTTGTGAGCCACTGTGCCTGCTCTGCTGTTCTTCCGGGCATGTGCCAGGCTTGGCCACGTGAGTGGGGTTAGCTCGTGGACAGTAAGCAAGGAGCGAGAAATGCCACATCCGAGAGGAAGATTAAGAGCCATTCTCTGGTCCTGCAGCATTCTTCTTTACTTGCAACATCACAGAAGGCAATCCACAGCCAACAGACACATGAATGAGAAAGAAAGGTTCGATGTTGTAAGCCACTGGGATTTGTGGGGTCATTTGCTAACACAGCATAACTTTGGTCTAAGCTGAGTGTGACAATACATTAGGTGATATTTGGTGGGATATATATTTATTGAGGTACAGCACAAATAGAAATGTACAGAATTCACAGCAGTACAGACTGAGGAATTGAAATCCAGGAAGCATGTCCATGTAATATCCTATCCTAATTAAAAAGTGGACCGTTACCAGCAGTCCAGAAAGTCTACATATGCTCTCTTCTTTCCATTAACCTCTTCTTCCCTAAGGATAATCATTGTCCTGATTTCTAAAGCCACGGATTAGTTTGAACTTCTTGTAAATGTAAAATGTACTTATGTAAATGTACATACACTTTGTTGTGTCTGGATTCTTTCTGTCAATGTTATGCTTGTGAGATTCATTCCTATTGCACGTAAAGTACTTGTTATATGCTTTACCATTTTATGAATCTATCACAGTTATTTATGATACTGTTGGTTGGTTTTTTTCTAGTTTCTGATTATTGCAAATTGTGCTGCTATGAATATTCATGTTTTTTTGGAGAACTTATATATGTATTTCTGTTGTGCATAAAATAAGGAATATCGTAATGTTTACCTATGCTCAGCTTTAGTAGATTCTGCAAAATGGTTTTCCAAAGTGATTGTACAAATTTATTCTCCCACTAGCAATGGGTAAGAGTTTCAGTATTTGGCATTGGCTGTTCATTTTATTTTAGCCAATCTGGTGGGTGTACAGTAGTACCTCATTATTATTTAATTTTCATTTCCCTGATGGCTAATTAAGTTAATATCTTTTTACATATTTATTTGATATTTGGACATCTACTTTTGTGAATTATCTATTCAAGTATCTTCATTATTTTATTGGATTTGAAGTTTTACTCATTGCTCATAAGAATGTTGTACATATTCTGGACTTATGTACAATTTCATCAATTTTATGCATTACAAATATTTTTCCTTGTCATTTTTTACTTTGACTTGTAATTTTTTACCATCGTAATGGTGCTTTTTAATAAACATAAGTTCTTAATTTTAATGTAGAATTTTACCTACCTTTTTCTCCATGATCATTGCTTTTTTTAAATTTATGTTTTTATTGATTTTAGAGAGAAAGAAGAGAAGGGAGAGAGAGAGAAACACCGATAGGCTGCCTCCTGCACATACCCTACTGGGGAGGGAGCCCGCAATCCAGGCATGTGCCCTGACCTGGAATTGAACCCAGCAACCTGTCAATACATAGGATGACACTCAAGCAACTGAGCCACACCGGCCAGGGCCATGATAATTTCTTTCTGTGTCCTGTGTAAAAAATCTTGGCCAACTCCATTTGAGGAAAATATTATATATTGCAATTCACCTTGAATTTATTTTTGAATATGGAGAATAAATAATTTTTTATTTCCATAGGAATATCCAACTGAACCAGATCTATATGACACTGTTACTTTTGTCATAAATGAAATGTACAGAAATACAGAGATTGATGTCTGGATTCTAATCCTTTGATCTGTTTTTCAAAACCTGTACCAATTCTATAGCATTTTAATTATTGAAGCTTTATAAGTCTGTTATCAGTTAGTATAAATTCACCAACTCTACTCTTGAAATTGTTTTGAAATATTTGACCTTTTGCATACCCATATAATAGAATCACCTTCTCAATTTGCAAACATAACTCAAATCTGCCAAAACTTTATTTAATTGTATTATAATTATGTATCAATTTGAGGAGAATTGACATAGTAATAATATTGAGTTTTTCAATCAACAAACATTGTATGGCATATCTCTCTATTTAGTCCTTTAATTTCTCTTAATAATGTGTTCTTTTTGTTTGATTTGCATTTGTTTTCCATACAGAGGCTGTGGTTATTTTTTTCGTATTCATTTAGTTATTTGATGAAGGGTTTTTTGGTGCAATTGCAAGTTTTTTTATATATATATTTTGTTACTGATATATAGAAATACACATGTGATATACATACATATTCTTTCAGTCAACATTATGTTTCTAAGAATGTAGGTCTATTTACCTACCTACCTACCTATCTAGGTGTATTTATGTGTATGTAGATAAATATATATTTAATTATTAATAAATACATGATTTGTAGAATACTTTAAAAGTTCTAGGTTCACAAGTCTACCATCTGAAAATAATGACCTTTTTGACTATATTTTAAATTGTTTAGTTGGAAAGCACTTACAGAGGAGTTTCAATAATAAACGTGAAAAAAAAACACTTGTAATATTTTTTTTAAAAAAATATTTGTATTGATTTCAGAGAGCAAGGGAAAGGGAGAGAGGTAAAAACATCAATAATGAGAGAGAATCATTGATCAGCTGCCTCCTGCACGCCCCCTACTGGGGATAGAGCCTGCAGCCCAGGCATGTGCCATTGACTGGAATCAAACCTAGGACCCTTCAGTCCACAGGCCAACACTCTATCCACTGAGCCAAATCAGTCAGGGCATTCATAATATCCTTTTACGGATTCATTTCACTCTCTCTTTTTGACACATACTTGCCATACAATATCCTATTAGTTTTGGGTATACATCAGAGTGATTGAATATTTATATATATTATAAAAGAACCCCTATGATAAGTCTAGTTACTATCTGTCACCATAAAAATTTATTGCAATATTATTGACTATATTCCCTATCATGTACATTACATTCCCATGACTTTTTTTATCTTATAACTGGAGGTGTATACCTCTTAATCTCCTTTACCTATTTCACCGGACACCCCGTATTTTCTTCCCTCTGGGAAGAAAAAAAAACCCTCCAGCTTTTCTCTTGTACCTATGAGTTCATTTCTGTTTTGTTTAGTTTGTTTTGTTTTTTAGATTCCATATCAAGTTAAATAATATGGGTTTTGTCTTTTTCTGTTTGATATTCACTTAACATAATTCCCTGTCCATCTATGTTGTTGCAAATAGCAATCTTTCATTCTCTTTTGTGGCTGAGTAATATTCCAATGTACACAGATATGAGCAAAAGTAGGTTTACAATTGTAATACAAATAAATAATACAATAATTAATAAATAGGGATATAAGAATAAACTATTTGGTGTGCTCATAACTGTAAACCTACTTTTGCCCCATGCTGTGTGTTCTACATTTTTATCCATTCATCTATCAATGGACCCATGGATTGCTTCCATATCTTGGCTATTGCAAACAATGCTGCATTGAAAATGGGGTGCATATAACTCTTTGAATTCATGTTTTTATTTTCTTTGAATAAATGCCCAGAAGTAGAATCTCAGGGTCATATGGTAGCTCTATTTTTAGAGTATGGACAAGCCTTCATACTCTTTTCCGTAGTAGTTGCACCATTTTATATTCCCACCAACAATATACAAGGGTTCTCTATTACACATCCTCACCAATGCTTGTTAATTTTTTTTAATAATAGTCTAACAGGTGTGAGGTAATATTTCACTGTATTTTTTATTTGCTTTTCCCTGATGATTAGTGATGTTGAGAATAGTTTACTTATTTGCTTGATTATTTTCTCTATTTCTCTTCTTTAGGTATATGTGTATAATACTTCTATCTATTCATATTGAGAATAAGTTGCATACATCATGGAAATTTACCCCTTAATACTTCATTGTGTATTTCCTAAGAACAGGGATCATTATCTTACATCACCACAATATAATTATCAACGTTATTTAATTTAACATTGATAGAATATTTAAATTTACTGAATGATTCCAATTTTGTAAACTGACCCAATGAGCTTATCTATAGCACTTTTTTCTTCTAGCACAAGATCCAATCTAATATCAGAAATGCATTAAATTTCAGTCTCTTTAGTTTACTCTAACATGGAACATTTTTATAGCATTTGTCTTTGATGACATTGACATTTTTGAAGAAGATAGTTTCTATCTTTTGTAACAGAATGTTTCTCATTTTAGATAGTCTGATGTTTTTTATGATTAGATCAAGGTTACTCAAGAGAGGTTGTGTCCTCACAATATCACATGGTGCTTATCTGCCTCTTGCTGGTGATGGTAATTCTGATCACCTTGTTAGGAACCTGAACTCTCCACTAAGAGTTACTGTTTTTCCCTTTCAACTACTAAGCATTCCTTGGAGAGACATTCTAAGGCCATCCAAATATCCCCTTTTGTATAAAAAAAATTTCCCTAGTTTTAGCATTCATCAAGACTTCTTAGTTGAACCAGGATTTTCTCTGAAAGCTCCAAAATGATCATTTTCTAACTCTAACTTTCTCTCTATAGATACCAGTTGGTTCTCATCATTCTAGTGTATAAAAGAGCCCCCCTCTCTCCTCCATTTATTTATCTCTTTATCTATCTGGTGTCGTCATTATGGACTTAAAGGTTCCCAATCTTTCTTTGGTTTATAATTTATTCCTGTATTTGTCTATTCCCATGCTCAAGTGTTCCCAGATTTGACCAGAGGGATTACCTTCACCCTGTTTTGTCTGGGTTCCCCAGTGCCCTCTACAGATAGCTCTCTACACCCACAACCTCACAGTAGCCAGCAAGAAAGGGACTATTGGATGTCTTCTTTACTTCAGGTAATTGTGATTATAATTAAGACCTATGTTTTCTAGCAAAGTTGAAGGTACAGTTTACGTGTGTTCTGTGATCTTCTGGATTTGGGTAGGATGTAGGAGTTTACAAATCCAGTAGCTGCAATGTTGCTTCAAATATGCAGGTCCAATATTTAAAATATTTTTGGATAATGACCATTTTATTTTTCCAGTTTTTAATCCATTTTATTTCTGTACTATATATCAAATAACAATGTTAAAAATTATATCGAATGTCCTCATCTCATTTCCACTGTAAAAATGAAAGATGCCGGCAGGTTCGTTGTCTGTCGTTTTTTTGTGTTTTTTTTTGTAGATGGCTGCCTTCTCACTATATTCTCACAGGGCCTTTCCTCAGTGCGTGGAAATGGAGAAAGGAGAGAGAGAGAGAGAGAGAGAGAGAGAGAGAGAGAGAGAGAGAGAGAGAGAGAGAGAAAGAGAGAGAAGAGATCTTTTATAAGATTAGTATTTTACCTTTAACCTTAATTACCTGTTGAAAGCTCTATATTCAAATTTAGTCACTTTGAGGTTGATCTTCAATATATAAATTTGGTGGGGATACAATTTAGTCAATAAAGTTGGTTTCTGTAATATGTCATTTTCATACTTTTATTTTCAAGCTTTCTACATTCTTATGTTTATCATATATCTATTTTAAAGTATTTAGTTCATTTATATTTAATTTAAACACTTATACATTTAAAGTAAACCTATAATTTTACTACTCATTTCAGTGTTTCCCACTATTCTGTATTCCTTTATCATTCTTTTCTATCATTCAAGTAGTTTTTTATTACTTTACCTATTTCCCTCACAAGTGCATCATATGTTATTGCTGTTCTTTTGGTGGTAACTCTAGAAAATAGAACATGTATACTTGTCTCATTAACATATGTAAATCGGTATGTTTACCATTTCCTAGAGAATGTAGGGATCTTATAATTCTTTGATTTATGTCACTCCCTCTTACTTTTTTCTATGTATTTATCTAGCTTGGTGATTGTAGTGACTCTTGAATTTGCGGTTTGATATTTTTCTTCCATTTTGGAAAATTCTTTGTCAGTATTTCAACTATTGCAATATTCTCTCTGGCCACTCTTTCTGGAAATTCTAATAACATATATTATACCTTTTTATTGAATCCCATGTCTTTTATTACTTTTTCACATTTTACAAATTTCTCTATGCTTCAGTCTTAATATATTCTACTGACCAATTTCCCATTGTACAAATTCTTTAGCTTTATTATCTTTGTATAATTCTAGTTATTGTATTTTTCACTTTTATGATTTCCCTTTGATTCCTTTTTGAGATTCCAATGGCCTTCTAAATATTCTGATAATCTCTTCTAAATTTTTGTACTAATAATTACTTTAAAATCCCTATCTGATAGTTCTAGTACCTGAATCACTAGTGAGTATTTTTTATTTCATTTTATTTTAAACCACTTGTTTTTCTATTCTATTATTTTTTGGAAATTTAGTCTTGACTCTCAGTAAGTTGAATGATACAACTTTTAAAAAATTGTATTGAATGTCATATTATGTGTGAAGAATTACACATATAATTCAATGATCTGGTGCTATTAACTTCTTTGAGATAAGATTTAATTGTGCTTCTAAACACTATTTGACATACCACCTAAATATAATTTGGGGTTAAGCTGACTTCAACTGGGCGTTAATCTTTGGGAGTGTTAGTCTACTTCTGCTCAGCCCTACTTCTTTGGTGTATCACTTCAGACTTCCCAACTGGAAGCCTGATGAGATGTTTACCTTGGTTCCTTGTTATTGGTGGCCCCTAAACTACAGTTTTTATTCCACAAATCCTTGAGATTACCCAGTGTTCATCTGCTGCTTTATTCCCATTTTTAATATCTGATATCTTTATACCCCTCATGGTACCTCCTACTTCCAATATTGGCTTGTGGACAGTCAAGTTTAGTGGGCAATTGCGATGAGGCAAAATCCCATCTCCAATGTCAACATCACCTCCTTTCTGTGCAGATCTTGACACCTGAATGCTCACTGCCCTGGTTGCTCTTCAATACTTTCTTCAGAATTCCTACTGTTTTCAGTGGGGAAATTGTTCTTTTCTAAGCTAGTCTGCCAAAAATGGAAGCACTGTGTGGTACTATATTCTTGCGGAGGATTTTAAACTCATTGATTTATGTCATGTTATCAGATTATCATTTTAGAAAAGATTATTAGGCTGACTAAATTTGGAGTATAAGTGGAAGCCCAAGATAAACTAGAGCTTTCACAGAAAGTCACATTGCATTTAAATTCATCAGAAGTGTTTTTCATTAAAACAAGTTATTAAAATACTTTAGATCGTGAAACCTCCCTTTGTAATTAAGCATCTTATTCTTATGAGTCTTGAGAATTTAGATTTTCATTAAGTAAGGCACACCCATTATCTTCCTGGCTATTCTTGATACCATTTGAGATTTTTAGAAATCTTTTAAAATAAGCAGAGAGCCTGATTTTTTTTTTTTTAAAAAGATCACATCGGCCTGTGAAGAGTTTTGAAAACCACATGACTTTCTTTTTTTAAACCAAGTGTTCCAGGAAATACCCATTTTTAAAAGATGATTCGCTGACACTTCAAATCTTGAATTCAAGTTGCTGATTCATGAGGTTTGAAGTTCAGAGAATTGCTTAAAGTTATAGCTTCCCAGGAAATAATCATGTTGGTGTCAGAGGAGGTTTGTAGCGCTGTGAAGAATTGTAATTACATAGTCTGCTGCTATATACCGCAGTCTGATAGGTAAGGGGCAGATTTAACAATGGGACTGACAGCTGAGTTGTTATTGATTTTTTGTTTTTAAAGCTAGCAATGATGTACCTCATGTTATAACTTCAATCCAAACACACGTAAATATGAAATAGCAGGGGTACAAGGAGACACAAAGCCAATGGGTGAGAAAATGTAGTCATCTGACTACATCTTTACACTATAAGAAAGCGCACTGATAGAATGAATAAATTCTTATGGTAATATTGTCATGTTAGGTGTTTGTAATAAACGTTGCAGTACCTTGGGATGTCAAGAAAAATACCAGCCAATATATGATGTAGTTAAATTATTGTCATATATTCATCAATCAAAAGTATAATGTTGGGGCAATTTCTTAGTAGTTCCTTATACCTAATAACTATTTAAAATACCCTAAAACTGTCAAGTGTACTATATTTTATCTGTTGTAAGGCATATATTTTCCATTTTGTTGTCTCTTAATTCAGTACTTGGGCTATGTGACTTTCATGATTCTTTGTAAGTAAAGGATGCAAAATAAATCCAGCCCTACCTGTGGAATAAACGAATTTATAATTATAAAAGGAAGGTTTAAATATTTTATTTTTCAATCATTTGAATTCTGTTTGTGAACCTTCAGGTTGATTACCTTGGTAGAACTTTCAAGTTCAAGAAATAATGTTTTGCCATATTTTGTTATTAAAAATATTAACCCCAACATACATAAAAGAAGACATGAGTCACCTATCCATTAGCAGTTACATCACTACAAGAATGGGCAAAAGTAGGTTTATAGTTGTGAGTATGTGAAAGAGTTTATTCTTGTATTATTTATTTATTACTGTATTATTTATGTGTACTACTTACCTTATTATTGCTGTTATTATTTTGTATCATTACCCATGACTTATCTTTTAGGTAATAATGGCTGGTAATTTAACCTATTTTTGCCTATTCCTGTATTATGCCATATTTGGAGCTTTTTTCTTTAGAATAAAACTTTGTACTTCAGCCGGTTTATTCTTTCCATTTTTGCTTCCTTTCTCCTTCCCTATGTTTAGCCTATTTAGGGTTAGTGACTATCAATCATATAAATTTTATAGATTTTGCATATTACGTAGAGTATGCCTTTATACTTTTACTCCATGCAAATAATTGTACACAATAGAGTTTTATTTAGCACAATAAAAAATATGTAAATGGGATAATGCCATATGCAACTTGCTTTTACTATGTTAATATTATATTTTTGAGATTAATTTATGTGGATGCATGCATTTCACTTCTTTATTACCATAGAAAATTAGATTTATGAATCAGCTTGGTTATTTTTGCTTTTTCCTAATAATGGGCAATTAGATTATTTTCTTTTTCCCCTACTGTTTCAGTCATTGTGTAACGAATATACTTGCACAGGTCTCCTTGTGTACATTTGTAAGAGATTCTTTAGAAATTGCCAACTTGCTCTCTGAAGTGTTTGTATAAATTTAAATTCACTCCAACTTTGTGATTTCTCATTTTCCTACCTACTCATTAACATGGGATATTATCTAATATTAAAAAAGCAAAACAAACAAAAAACTATCCAGACTAACCCTGTCTTGACCATCAAGCAACATGATATTTTTAAATATAAGTACTGGAAAAACAAAGTCATAAACATTAAATGTTATCAGGAAAACCCCACCACTTCCCCTAGCACACCCCTTAGGTTGGAAAAAGCAATACTGTATCTCTCACTATTGGGCCAAAAGCCAGGCATTTCTGGCCTTGTGCCTCCTGACATTATGTAATTTCTCTTTGTAGCCATAATAAATATTTCATCTGGGAATGTATCTAGTCAGTGCTTCCCCAACTTGCAGTTCAGAAAAACAGTCAAAGAAATTCCTCTTGAAAAACAAATTCTGGAAAACATTACATGTTACATCCCTTTTCTGAAAATTAACAAAGCTTCAGATAAATTACACAATGTGAAAGCCTGTCTGACTTTATTTAACCCAGCTTTTCCCACGATTTTAAAAAAATCTACCCCTTACTAAAAGGAACACATTGGAGAATACTAATCGAACCACAAGTTGGTATTCTCACAGAATTAAATATTAGAGAAAAAAAGGCTCAAATCCAGACCTTTATCATTTATTTGTTCTGTAATCTTAGGCAAGATATTCATTATGCATTAACCTCAATCTTATCATCCGTAAAATGAATATGACCCAGCCAGTGTGGCTGAGTGGTTGAGCATCGACCTGTGAACCAAGAGGTCACTGGTTCGATTCCTAATCAGGGCACATGCCCAGGTTTGGGGCTTGATCCCCAGAAGGGGTGTGTAGGATATTTCTATTTCTCTCTATTGAAGTTATTCCTTTTAATGTTTATTCCTGGGACGCTAAGAAATAGTTCTGATTAGTAAAGTATACAAATAATACCACTTTCATTTATTTACTTTTGCATGCATTTTTCAGTTTATCACTTAAAGGCCAATCCTATCACATTTTCAATTTCATGAGGGATATTGAACACTGCCACCAAAGATCTTCTAGCACTCATCTTTGGTATCTCTGTGTTGTAAAAAGGAAAATTTGAAACTGAGATGGTCCCAGGCTGGTCCCATCACTGGTAGGAAGTGGTCATCCCGAAGCTTCATCCAAAAGCTCATCCTCTTTCCATTGTCGTCATGTTTTTCAAATTGGTTTTCATGAAGTGCCAATGTATAGTGGCTCTGCTGACATGTGCTTGAGATCCTCAAAGACACATTAATAAATAGATGATTGATAGAATGAGACAGAGATACTAAATCATGGTTTTAGTTGACCCCCTCCAGCCTGCCCCGCCCCCACCCCAGGCCTTCTCCACCCTATTGTTGATCATGATCTTTATTATTCTACAGATCACCTAAGTCCATTCTGAGTGACAGAATCAGCCTTGGTAATATTTATCTTATCACTGGATATGCAAAACCAAAACTTATTTCAAATAACTAAAAACGTGTGATTGTGCCGTTTAAATGTTTTTAGGTATTCATGTGTTGTTTTTTTTGAACAGCTGAACTTGTCATTGAAGGATTAAGTAAGTTTTCCATAAAATGAACTAAATTGGAAAAAATCACATTTCCTCATCATTTGTCTTTATTAAGTCATACTTAACACTGATGTTTAAAGATAACATATAGGGGTGGGCAAAAATAGATTACTAATAACCTGGGTAGAAAACCAGGTTATCTGAATGATCAACTCTCTCTTTTCCTCTTCTTTCTTTCTTTTTGGATAAGTTTTATAAACATAAGATGTTTACAGTCTCCTCTTAGTTTATATTTATGGCATGTTATTTGAAATAGTTTTTCAACATAGGGTTGTGTAAATTCCATAATTTTTTTCTTTTTAAATAAGGTATGAACATCGATAAAATATGGGAAACACTGCATATATTTGTTTGTTTTAGCAAAAACATATATAGCACTTTGCCAATATTACTGAATTTCATTGATTCTAAGATGTTCTTTTTCTCCCCTACATTTAAACTCTCCAAAATCAGTATGTAATTCAATGTCATTTTTTCTCTACTGGTATATAACATAACAGTATCTCCAGCATATTAGATTCAAAAATATGTAGCTCATTTAATCCTCATATTGACCATTGTAGACGTACTTTTGAGGTGTGGAAACTCAGGCATTAAGATACCAGTGAACTTGTCCAAGGTTAAACAGCTCATAAGTGGTGATGTTAGTCTTCCCATTCCGGTAGTATAATTAGTCAGTTTGTACTCTAATCAAAATATAACTACAATGCTGGCAACAAACATACTGTTAATAATGTACAAATTAAAATTTGGCAATTGTTATTATATAAGTGTTATTGCTTTGCAAATTACATACTAAATTGCTTTGATTTCTGATTAATATCCCTTGACATTCTTACCAAGTACTGCCAGTATGTCATTTTAAGACTGGAAGATTGACAAGTGCATAAAGCACATTGAATCTCAGAAGTTCCAAATGGGAATTGAGTTCCTCTGAATTCATAATGTGATAGAAAATGTTCTGTCTTCACCAGTGATTAATTTATAATAACTGGGGCCATTGTCATTTTCTCATTTAGATTTTTCAGTTTGGAAAAGCAATGGAGTGCATATTACATGCAAAAGAGATTTAGAACAGCCTTCAGAAAGGTTGGAACATAAATCTTGAAGACCCACCAGAGAATTGCCAAGGGTGATAGATGTCAAAACAGAATCTATTCATGAGGACAATGGGAAAGGTGACAGTTTACTGTAAGGTCTTTGATGATTCTTTTTGTTAGGAACTTCTTGGCTTTACATACCTGGCTGAGACAGAAGGGCAGAGTGAGAAGAAGGTGGACTCAGATGTTTTCATGTCATATAGAAATAGCCACTTGTATGAACCCTCTTGAATGTAAGAATGTGCATTAACTGCCATGATTTATTGGCCCATGGCCAGATGTGTGGTGTTTAAGGACAAAGAAAGTTTGTCTCCCACTTGGTCAATGTGGCCTATTCTTTCCTTTTATTTTTATTTTTTAAGATATTTTTAAACAAAAACTAACAATACCAGACATATATTATTAAGACAAAAGCAGCTTGTTTCTTGAGGATATTACACATTAGCTGCAGACATTGTATATCAGTTAGCTTTTACTGTGTAACGACCCCCACTCCCCCCAAAAAGCACACACATACACACACCAAAAACAAAACCCTAGTGGCTTTAAAACATCTACTTATTTAGTCCATGGATCTGCAGATTGGCAATTTGGGGAAGCTTTAGCTTAGTAGTTATTCTGATCTCAGCTGGTCTCACTTATGAGCCTGTGGTCAACTGTTAGGTTGGCCAGGTACTAGCTTATCTCAGATGGCCTCAAGGATGACAGACAGCTCGTCTCTGTTCCATGTCTCTCGTATTCTGGCAGGTTAGCCTGCAGTTTTCACATGGCAGCTGGGTAGGTTTCTAAGAGACTGCATGAAAGCTTGCAAGCTTCTTTAGGCTTAGCCTCAGAACCGGCACAGCATCATTCTGCCTCATTGTTTTAGCTAAAAGCAGCCAGAATATCAGCCCATAGTTAAAGGGAAGATAAATAGACTCCATCTTTTGATTGGAAGAGCTAGAAATACACATTGCTAAGAACAAAAGTATAGAAAGGGATGGAGATCAATGGCCCATTTTGCAATCTACCATAGTGAGGTGTCTAGTGAGCTGATATATATATTATAATAAAAGGCTAATATGCAAATTCACTCAATGGTGGAATGACTGGTCGCTATGACACACACTGACTACCAGGGGCAGATGCTCAATGCAGGAGCTGCCCTCTGGTGGTCAGTGCACTCCCACAGGGGGAGCACTGCTCAGCCAGAAGCCAGGCTCACAATTGGCGGGCACAGCAGTGGTGGGGGGAGCCTCTCCCACCTCCGTGGCAGCACTAAGAACCACCTCTGTGGCAGCACTAAGACACGGGATGTCTGCGGGGAGTGGGCCTAAGCCGGCAGGCAGACATCCCTCATGGGATCCCGGATTGTGAGAGGGCACAGCCTGGGCTGAGGAACCACCTCCCCACCCCCACCCCAGTTCACAAATGTCATGCACCAGGCCTCTAGTATTATATATATGAATTTTATTTATTTTTTCTGTTCCCTCTTGGTACCATTCATGCGTTTATTCTACCGGAGCATCTACCAGTATATTATAGTGTGTGTGTGTGTGTGTGTGTGTGTGTGTGAGAGAGAGAGAGAGAGAGAGAGAGAGAGAGAGAGAGAGAGAAAGATAGAGAGGGAGAGAGAGAGAGAGATTAAAGAACACAAAAACTATAGTTTTCCAAATGAGTGACCCTTTCCACAGCACCTTGCTACCTAAGAATATCTATGATTACCTGATATCTATAAGAAATTGTATAGTTTTCAAATTCTTCTTTCAACCCACCAAACTTGTTATCAGAGTAGATATAAGGACTGCTTCTAATGTCATGGGAACTCTAGAGAAGATGAGTTCTTGACATAACAAAGGAATTGGGACACCTAAGATATGAAGAAACGTGGGATCAGTTAGTTCAGGAATGAGATGTCTCAGAGAAAGCATTGTTGTCCTCAGACATAAGTTAGAGAAGGAGCAAATTGGTTTGATTTGATTTGGCCTCAAAATTCTAAGCTAATATCAAGAGGTGAAAAGTTCAAGAGTCAGCCCTCCATTCCCTTTCCCATCAGATCTTAACACCGATCTTGGTGGTTGCAAAGGAGGAAAGGTAATACTGAAGCTGGCCTCACAGTGCTTGTAGTTTGTGGGCTAGTTTCAAACAAGGAAGAATAAAAAGGAGAAAAAAAGTATGAGAGTCAGGCTATTGCTTCCTATGTGGAAAAAGTTATTTTAAACCATTAAGGCTTTTCAGAACTAAGAAGGGAGGTATCAGCTGGTGGTTAATGGTGATTAATGGTAAATCTGGAGTCAGATTAATGTGAGATCAAGTCCTGTCTCTTGTGTTTAATATCTGTGATTTTGGACAAGTTAATTAATTCCCCTCATCTAAACTGGACTAATAAAAGTTTTTACTGTATATTATTATGAGGATTCAATTATAACGTTTATGAAAGTTCTCATAGTAGCAGGCAAGATAAATGCTCAAAACGGTGAATAATTAATAGTAAAAATGCCAATATGCCTGAAACTGACTAAATGCCTCTGTAAACAACATGGTTGGTGAAATGCCAGGCAGTAAAGAGCACTAACACTTACATGCTTCCTGGGTAAGTTACACCTGTCTATGCTATCAGAGATTTTCTGTTGCAATTACCCCTAGCAATTCAGTAAAAATAATCTGCTTTTTCTTCTGTCTATAAAACCACATTATTACTATTTTGGTTCAGGCCTAATTACCATGGACTGTAAACTTATTTTCTCTTGTTGGAGTAATCAATAATTCTACTTCTAACCATGACTTTATCTGAAAAATCATTGTTTTAATGATCATAACAGCTCGTTTGCTGTCTCGTTGCCAACATCATTCTTCACCTGACCGTTGCTTTAGGTGACTCAGGAAAATCAGTTCGAAGGAGAAAATGCAATGTCCAGAGGAGGTCAGACAAACGGCGGACAGTGCCCAAAGCAATGGCTTCTGATGACCAGTCTGCTCGAGTGGGTCCTGGGTTTGGAAACAAACCACTCAGCCAATGGCTACCTTATCAGTTTGTTTGTAAATTGAGGCTATTTGAGTTATGGGCATTGCACAGCTTTAGCTGTCCTCCTAATGTGCTTGGGAGACTTAGATGAAAGATGCTAATAGCATTACTGGGAAGCTGGGCCATTTGAGTGATCACCTGCTGATTTTTGTCAATGTAGGCTAGCAATCAGGAGAACTCAGTGGGAGCGGAAAACCCATTTCCTGTGTCCAGCTACCTCGATTAGAGGAAACACCTGTGAAAATTCCTACTTCATACCAGTCAGAAGCCAGCATAACACCATAACAATCTTTTGAATAATAGCTGCTCTTCTAAATATATATGTACTATATATTCATATTTTATATATTTTTCATGTTCTATGTGAATACATATATTCTATATCAAGCATGTCAAACTCGTGGCCCATGGGCTGCATGCCTCATTTATTTGGCCCATGTTAGCCTTTGAGTTTGACATGCTTGTTCTATATAAATATATTCTATACGCATGTATGAATATATGTAATATATAGAAAATGAGTATATATGTCTATATTCTATGTATTGTTTTATATTCATAATTCATATAGATTAATAATAATCATATCTATATATATATACAAGCCTAAGCGACTGTTTGACCATTTGACCAGTAGCTATGATGCACATTGACCACCAGGGGGCAGATGCTCCACACACAGGCATGGAAACATGGAAAAGACTGATGAATCTCAGAGGGAAGGGGGGAAAAGGGAGAACAGGAAGAGATTAACCAAATATCATATATGCATACTAGAGGCCCGGTGCACTGATTCGTGCACCAGTGGGGCCCCTCAGCCTGGCCTGTGGGAATCAGGCCAAAACAGCAGTCTGACATCCCCCGAGGGTCCCGGATTGTGAGAGGGCGCAGGCCAGGCTGAGGGACCCCACCAGTGCATGAATCCGTGCACCAGGCCTCTAATATATATATATATGGAAATCAATTTATAAAGTGTGCTAAAAAATGGCATAATTATTAGTCTTTTTTAAAATATATTTTTATTGATTTCAGTGAGGAAGGGAGAGGGAGAGAGAGATTGAAACATCAATGATGAGAGAGAATCACTGATTGTTTCCTCCTGCACACCCATGACCAGAATCGAACCCAGGACCCTTCAGTACACAAGCCAACACTCTAACCACTGAGCCAAACCGGCTAATGCTATTTCATAGTCTTAAAGGTTGTTTATAAGAAGTACAACACTAAAATCAAATTGTTTCAACCACACTAGCCAAAGGCATGGATTTTCTAAGTGTAATACCTTTGCTCTAAGACTACTCACTAGTTAAGCTACACTCTAATAGCCACTAGCCATAGATAGCCACTAAGCACCCAAAATATGGCTACTAGTACTTCAAATTGAGTGTAAAATGAACACTGGATTCTGTAGATTTTGTACAAATGCAAGATTGAAAATACCTCATTAACATTTTTATGTTGCTTTTGAAATAATATTTTGAATAAATTAGGTTAAATAAAATATTTATGTCTCAAAAGATTCTTTTTTACTTTTTTAAAATGTAGCCACCAGAGAATTTTAAATTACATATTGGACTTGTGTTTGTGGCTTTTCTTTCTATTACGTAGTGCTGAGCTGGGGTTTCATTACCAGAAGGAAGTCCTCAGACCAGAGGCATCAGCACCCCCTGGGATCTTATTAGAAATGCAGAACCTCAGGCATTGGCCCAGACCTTTTGAATTAGAATCTTTATTTTAACAAGACTCCCAGTTAATTCATCGCATATTAACATCTGAGAACCATTGGGTCAGACTGCAGTGGAGCTGGAATAATTGATTCAGAGGAAAGGGCATCTTGAGAGTTCTTAGTACCCATGTTTCATCTGTAATGTCATTCTGACTTCAAGATTCTTTTTTTTTTTAAATCTTTTAAAAATTGATTTTAGATAGAGAAAGGGAGAGAGAGAATAGAGAAATGTGGATGTGAGAGAGAAACATGGATCCTGCATGCTACTCGATGGGGGATCGAACCCAAAATCTGGGTATATGCCCTGACAGATAATCAAACCTACCAACTTTTCACCCAACTTAGCCACACTGATCAAGACCTGACTTCCAGTTTCTTTGGTGTGTGCAGACTGTCATTGTCCACTTAGCTCCTCCATCACACCCTGTCGGGGATTTTATGGTGGAAATCATTGGGAAGAATATAACTCAAGTAGCAGAAAATTCACCTTATGGTCAACTTTTTAAGAGTAGCTTTTTGGAAAGCAGACTATTTCTGTAGCTCATTTTGACTTGTTTTTTGTGAATGGTGTTGCATGATGATGGGACATTGGAAATCCAGGAACCATGTTCTATTTTCGCCCAAATAAATCTTACCACCAAACCTCACCCTCCTTTGTAGGTCCCCCAAATGCCTTTTTTGTGACACAGCAAGAACTCCACTTCCACTGGCAACAATAGGTTGAATCACTGGTCATGAAGTTGAACTCACTCTCTACTCCCTTTCTTCTCCCCAGGGATTAGCTGATATCACAGGTCTCAAAGCCCCAATTCTCTAACCATCCCCATCTAGAGATGCTCATTAGCTTATACTATCCAGAGACCCACCACAAGATACTTATTAACATAAGGTCAGGTGTGGGCCCCCCATGAATAACGAAGATCACTAGGGAAGTTCCACCGCATTCGAGGTACCCTGGCAGGAACTGGGAATAAAAGTCAGTTAGTTACTTATGACACAGGGATCTCTTCATCCCCAATGCCTATAACGGTGCCTGGCAGATGGTGGGTACTCTTTAAATATTTGGATAAATGAGTTCTCAGTGTCTAGCATAGATCTGGCATTGAGAGCGTAATAACAATTTTGTTGGTAGAATGATTATGCTTTTAACTCTTTTGTTTGACATACTGTCTCAGAGTTTGGCTAGAGATTCAACCTTCTTAGCAAGTAGCTTTCTAATACCACAGAGAGGTAAGGTATTGTTAAACAGAATTAATTACAATAATGGAGGTGAAGTACATAAATCTTTTAGTACTTCTAAGGCCAGTGCCATGTTAATGGAGGGAAATCAGCCCTGTAAAATGACTGCACAATGGTATTTGAGGCCTTATTCTCTTGTAATTAATTAGTTACAGTTTACACTCATTACACACTTCCAGGGAGGGGAAAAAACACAATAATTATTAATACTTCAAGAAAACTCCCATGGATTAACTTGTTTTTTTGATGATTATTTTGGTGCCCTCAAAAAGAACACTACTCTGTCAAGATATGCTTGTTAAATACTTCTTTGATTCGTAAATTGTTGGTTGGAATAGCGAAAATGTTGCTTCTGTTTCTCAGGAGAAGCAGTGAGGGGGGAGGGGAATAGAACAGAAGTTTTTAGTTTAAGATTAAACCAGGCATGAGATTGAATTGGGGGCCTAATGTAGGTTCAGGGTCCTCAATGATTTCTGTGGTAGTGAAGCGAGTTGGCAGAAAATGAGAAGCAAGGAGAGGATCGGCCACACACAGTCAAAGGTTTGTGGTTTGGGGAACAACCTTCCCTGTTTGTGAGTTTAGGGCAAACCTATTAGGAAGTTCATGGAAAATAAGTGAGCTGGTGCCTTCATGTTTGGAAATCTACAATCCCGTTCTAGTATCCGCTAGCTAAGTGATCAGGGGTGAGCTACCTAACCTCCTCACATCAGTGGGAGAAGAATTCCCATCTGAAGATCGCATCTGCCCACCAGGGTTGTTGTGATGGCTAAGCAGGGCTGGGCACAGGATGCCCATGAAGTGTGTGGCCCTGAGCCGCAGCTGCATAAATGTCAGTGTCTGCTTTTTAGCTTGCATGTTTTCTCATGTCACATTCTTTACACTTGAAGGATGTGAACAGGCCAACAGTTCTCTGGAAAATTTGTGGTTCCAGAGTTTCCTTGGAAGGACCTGCTTTTTGCCAGGTGGTCTTTAGAGAAGTCAGACAATTCCTCACACCCTCTTTGCCTCTATTGTGGGAGTGTTTCTGATACATTTTTGTTTCTGCTCATCAGTGTTCACACATGAGAGACTCCCCACTTTTCCTTGTATCTTTGGTCGGTAGTTCAGGCTAAAAGGAAGAGCAGGCCCAGGAACCACTGTCCCCTGTGGATTGTTTGATGTAAATGGTGCGGCCTTACCTTGTCCTCTTGCTTTCATGAATGACCTTCCTTCTTTTCCTGCTACACGGACCACAGTTAAGTTCTAGGACTTTGGAGTAAGGAAGAAGTTGATTTCCTGGTGGCCACAGACATGGGGCAAGTTTCTTAACCTCTCTGAGACTGAGTGTCCCTGCTGATAGGTGGGGGTGATTATTCTTGCCTTTCCTGGTACAGGAATGAATGAGGCTCTTATGCAGAGTAGTCAGCCTGGTCCTCAGCTTGGAAAAGACCTCTTCCTTATCTGCTCTCCTATCGAAGGAATGCACGTTTTGGCTTGGACATTGGTGACTTTCCAAATACTAATAGTTGTTGGCAATAGGTATATACGGACTGGTTAAACTAGTCTCTCTACATTGGTATGTATTTTTAAGTTGCCATTAAAAATGATCTAGTGAGGCCTCCAATCTGAATCCTCAGGGAAGGTGTGAAATGGGCCAGCATCCAGCCTCAGAAGGTTTCTGGGTGCAGATGCTGACTTTAGCCTGACTCATAATATTCTGGGATATTGTCCTATCTGCTTCTAGTAACCTTCACCTTATTGGGAGAGGAACCCTACTAGCAAGAGGAGAACGTCCCTCCACCACTACCCAACGATGACATTTGACTATTGACGGAATTTGTAGGGCGTGAGGTAGGAAACACGAGAGCTAAGCTTCAGAGTGGTACTTGCGTGTATGAAAATGGTAGAAACCCAGTTCTCCTTGGGTTGTCAGGTTGGAATGAATATATTATGTGGGTACACTGACCTGGGTCTCCTTAAATCCCTCTCTGGCTATTGATCATAGTGGTCAATAGGGACTAAGAGGGCCAAGGGGGTAAAGAAATTACTCGGATTCTAGTAAAAACCCACTCCTAGTTGCTTTTCTTCACAAACATCTCACAATGTTTCTAGATAATTTCTGGGGTGTTAGTCTGTGTTTTCTCTCCCTGAAGATCCCATTCTTTGTAGACCTTTTATTCAATTATTTTTGCTTCAAGGGAGGTTATGGTACTGAAACAATACATGTGACTCTTTTCTCATTGAGATTTTCCCCCCTAAGAACTAGTTCTTGAAAAGATTATCTATGACCCAGAGAGATGCTGATAGACTAAAAAAAGAAATGCCCACGGAGAAAAGAGATAGGGCTGTACAGAGCCCATGAGCGGTGGGGAGCTGGGACTTGATCCTTGATGTTTTCCTGGGGAGACAAATCTCCACAGGGAAGGAAATTTGAAATAAACAGAAAAGAGTAGTAAGTGATTCCAGTGGAAAACTATGCATACAACTTTCCAGATTAAATGATTTTCCCCTTTTATTGCCTTTGAGCTATTTTGCAACCCAACAAATTGTAACTGATGGTAATGCAAAATAATTATTGTCTATATACATGCAAATAAATTCTGTCCAGTGGGGGATCAATTGATTTCTCTCCCCACCCCTTGCATCTATTTATAGATTCACTTTAATATTCCTTTACTCCCTATAAATGTATGCTTCTTTGGCTTCTCCTTCGAACTTGTAATATATTACCACTCTCCTCATTAATGATAGATTAATAACATATTTAACATGCCTTCATTTTATATCTGTTTAAAATGTAGAGTCATGATTCTTCTACTTTTTTGAAAATTTTCACTGAACAACAGATTGGGGACATGACACATCTAGTGAGTGGCTCTGGGGATGCTTGCAAGCTCACCTAAACCACTTGAGGCACTTAATTGTCATTTTTTTTTTGGTAAATATCTAATTGCCCCCAATAATTAAATGCAGGGGGTAGCCAGCCTCCTCCCTCACAATCTGGTTGCAAGGCAGCATGGTTTAGTGATAGCCAGTCTGAGAGAGAATGAGATGCTTGTACAGTGTCTGCAAACAGACACAAGAAGGAATAGCCAATTTCTGAAGGCTCAGTGAAGTACCACTTGGTCAAGCACTTGGAAGCAGATATTCTCCTGGCTGAATCAGCTGGCCTTCTGGTTAGATTAGAAGAAAAGAGTTCTCTGTGCAAGAGGAGGGATGCAGGGCCAAGGAGATCATTCTGACCTAGGAAGGTGCCCCTAAGTGTAAAGCTATTGTCTCGCCAAGTCTTTAAATGTTGTTCATCGAGGGGAGAAGTCCAGGTTCAATATTTCTAGTTACCCATCTATTTATCACTACTCATTTCCCAAAGAACAGTTCATGCTGCCACCCCTTGTGCTACTTAGCTACTAGGCAAACCCTCTGTGACCAATTTAGATAAAGATATTTGAAAAACTTTTCATCAAGATCCTTGGAGTGTGACTTCCCCATTAGGTCTTTCATGGGTTGAGGTCAGTTTCTAAAGTGTTACATAAAATGAACTGGCCCATATATACTTCACGCATTTTATTAGTGAGAGAAGTTTCAGAATGATATGTGAACAGAGGATTGATATGACCATTGTATTATAGGACAATGCTTATGCTGCATTATTGACTAGTAAAGGCCTGGTGCACAAAATTCGTGCACGGGGGGCGGGGGGGGGGAGGAGCGTCCCTCAGCCCAGCCTGTGACCTCTTGCAGTCTGGAACCCCTCGGGGGATGTCAGCCTGCTGGGGATCGAGCCTAAGCCAGCAGTCTGACATCCCTCTCACAGTCTGGGACCCCTCCCTCCTTACCACCCCTGCTGCAGAGGCAGGAGAGGCTCCTGCCACCACCACTATGCTCCCCAGCCATGATCCTGGCTTTTGGCTGAGCAGCGCTCCCCCTGTGGGAGTGCAGTTACCACCAGGGGGCAGCTCCTGCATTGACCACCGCCCCCTGGTGGTCAGTGCACATCATAGCGATCAGTCGTTCAACCATTTGGTCAATTTGCATGTTAGGGTTTTATTATACTAGTATAGGATATGAGTCTACTAAGGATATTAATAAAATATAGAATCTGACCCAGCATTCCTGGGTGGGACTGATAATCTGCAATTCTAACAAACTTTCAGGCGCTGCTGATATCAGCTACTGGTCCATGGATCACACTTTTTGTAGCAAAGGTTTATTTAAAACAAGGGTCTTCAAATTTTCTGGTAAAGGCCAAAATTGTAAATATTTTCAGTTTTGTAGATCATAAGATCTTGATTCTGCCATTATAGTATGAAAGCAACCATCTACAATATGAAAATGAATGATGTGGCTGTGTCCCAGTAAAACTTTACTTAAAAAAAATACCAGACAAACATTTGGATTAGACCCACAGGCCATTGTTTGCCAATCCCTGGTTTGGAAATATCATTCCTCCAGTAGAGTGTGGAGGGATTAAAAGGATGGAGAGGAGACTAGAGACAGGTAGCCCGTGAAGTAGACGAAATTTCAGTGAACCCTAATAAATGCTTAGACAAAGGCTAGGGATGGGAAATCAAAAGTAAAAGAAGGATTGATAGGACTTGATAAGGATAGAGGAAATATGCAGAGCTGACATCAATATTGGATGGGCTTTTGATTCCTCAAATAATAAAGTAAACCTTGACTTTAAAATATATATATATATATATATATATATATATATATATATATATATATATATATATATATATATATATATTATTGATTTTAGAGAGGAAGGGAAAGGAAGAGAGAGATAGAAACATCAATGATGAGAGAGAATTACTGGTCAGCTGCCTTCTGCATGTTCCACACTGGGGATTGCCTGCAACCCAGACATGTGCCCTGATTGGAATTGAACCATGACCTGCTGGTTCATAGGTCAACACTCAAACCACTGAGCCATGCTGGCTGGACTAATCCTTGACTTTTAATGGGCATATTAGGAAGAATTGGGTTTTAATCTGTTGTTTTTGGGATATGACAGCTTTTGTTACTGACATTATTCAGGATTTAGACAGCTCTGTGTTCCCATTAATGATGCCAAATTACAAAAATGTTATATGAGGTTTTAGTTTCGGGGAGGAGGGGGATCAAATTTTAATTAAGCCCTCTTTCTACTGAAATAGGAAAGTATTTGTTTTCTACATTAATTATAGTTTTTTAGTTAAAAATTGCATGCCAGTTCTATATAATAAAGAGCTAATATGCTAATGGTTGTCACACCATCATGCCATAATGACCGATCAGCAGGAGTCTACGTGCTCAGCGAGGCACACACGGGTGGTCAGGGATTTGACGCTGCGTCCTTCTGGACAAAGCTGCAGAGGCTGTCTGAGGCTCAAGCAAGCCGAGGATGGTGGCTGCCACTGCCCAGGGCCAGCCTGAGGCTCAGGCAAGCTGTGGATGGTGGCTGCCATTGCCTAGGGCTGGCCCAAGGCTCAGGCAAGCCGCGGATGGTGGCTGTCCCTGCCCATGGCCCGAGGATCAGACAATGAGGGCCAGGCCAAGGCTCAGGCAAACCGCGGTGACTATGAAGGCTGAGTCTCAGGCAGCCACACTGCTGACAGTGGCAGCAGCAGAGGAGTGATGGTGGCGTCGCCTTCCCCTGATCACTGGATCGCCTCCCACAGAGGGAGGCCAGAGGCAGCAGCAGCTAGGGGGTGATGGGGGTGGTGTCTACCCCTGATCGGCTGCAGGGAGGGGCCTAAGCCGTCAGTAGGACATCCCCTGAGGGCTCCCGGACTGTGAGAGGGGGCAGGCCAGGCTGAGAGTATCCCTCCGCTCATGCACAAATTTTCGTGCACCAGGCCTCTAGTTATTAAATAATTGAGTATCCTTTTTGCTCTGCTTGAGGGCCATGGCTAGGTGATAGGTACTTCAAGATTAATTGGCAACTATAATGTATCTGTGGTAGGTGTTTATGGTTATAAAGTGAACTAAACAGATGAATCTCAAACCTGAGAAATTTAGTGTTTTGGGGCAAGTATAAAGCAAATAATATAAGGGTTAAACTACATTGCAATGTAGTCAGTGTTGCACCATTTGAGCCCTACAGAATAGTTAATATTAGTGCAGCAATTACAAATTCAGGGAACACCGGTTACCTACTTCAGAACTCAGAATAAGGGCAAACTTCTCTATGACCCAATGCCATTATCAAACCTATGAATGTGAAAAACCCTAATAAACTTACTTTCCATTTTACCTTCAAATTTCTCCAAGAGTCCCTGTAAAATCTTTTTGTGTTTGTTTTAAAATCAGGATCTGATCCATTTTTATACAGTATATTTGGTAGTTACCTCTCTTAGTCCCGTGCTCTCATATCTTGACCCTTGGGCCACCAGCATCAGCATCATCTGGGAACTTGTTTCAAATGCAAATCATCAAACCCCACCACACATCCACTGAATCAGAAACTCTGGAGATATGACCGAGCCCCTGTGCAAGTGACTGAATCATGCTAATGTTTGAAAACTACTTCTTGAGTGTAGCCTTGACTCTCAGTCTTGGCTGCATCAAAGAATCTTTTAAGAAGACCCGGCCTTAGGTATATGCCAGGCCAGTTACATTAGAACCTCTGGTGTGAAACTCGGGCATCAGAATTTCTGAAGCCTCAGATGTTCCCACTGTGCAGCCAAGACTGAAGACCCCCGACTTTAGTTCCTGTTCACCTTGAACTATCTTCCTACCCTTTTATTTAAGCTTATTTAATTGACTCTTCTATTGTAATTGTAGAAGGACCCAGACTGTGCATACATTGGATTGTAGGCATACCTTTTTTTGTACTCTTATTGGCAATTCTCTCATGTCAAAGAAGTGAAAGTGATAAATCTTGCGTCTTTGCTAAGACCTCCCTAAAATAGCTTTGGGCTTATATATTCCTTATAACTAAAGTCGATCATATTACAACCATCTGCCTGTGTTGTATTTTGTTTGTTTTTTTTCAACCAAGTGCATCTCCTCTCTGCCATCTATTTGTTCTGTGTTGCGAGGCCAGATTATTACCACTCTGGCTTTCCATTCTATTTCTCATTTCCAAGTTGATTTTTTTGTGGGACGTGTCTTAGAATTTTGACTTCTCTCTCTGGGTTTTATCTGCTGATAGCACGGACTCATCCATTTCACTTGCCTCCTTCTGTCTCAAGCTGTGTTTTATTAGAGGATTTGTTTTCAGTATCTGATCGGTCCATCTCGTGTGTAGAGTGGAGTTTTTGTTCTCTTGGAATTTTTTCTCTCCATCCAGTCAGTAGAGATTTGCTTAGATGCCAACTCTGAAACCGGTCTCTGTGGCATCTGTCCTGTCAGTTACACTCAATTGCTTTTTGTTTAGATTTGTAGGACAAAGCCTACTTACAGTGACTGTGTTTCTGTACTCTTACAGAAATCTCCAAGTCTCCCCACATTGACCCATTTTTTTTTCTTAACCCAGGATGCAGAATCTTTGTGATATGTTTTAATGTGTGTCACCAGTAAATGAAAGTAAACGAAGGCATGCATTTTGCCAGTTTTTATCCACTAAAATGAAGGTAGTTGAATGTAATGCCAAGGGAAGCGAGGGTCCTCATGAGCCTTGCTGACTGATACCCATACAGAATTAATAAGCCATCAGATTATTTTTGTTGTTTCATAGTAATGAGTAGTGTTAAAGGATAATTTATATACAAAAAACTAAAATCATGACTCTCATACAAATATAAAATTTGTTAGAGATGGTATTTCACTCATTATTGATGAGTGAACCAGACAGTTGTAACAGGCTCACAGCAGTCTAAGAAGTACAAATGCATATGGAGTAAAGGAAGGTTGAAATGAGTGTGCAGATGGGTACCAAATTATTTTTCCTTATGGGAAAAGTGGTGAGTCTCTACCAAAGACTGTATTTGACATGGATATGACCTGTTTTGCAGCTCTATCAGTTATTTATAACTTGCAGGGTTATAGTTCAAGGGCAACAAAGAGCTAGAGGCTGGTATCTCAGAAGAGTATACTCAAAACATTGCAGTTTTCCAATTGGAGACACTATAATTCTTTCTGATATTTCCACCTATTCTTACATGAGTAGCATTTATAAAAAACTTTAAAACATGTTTTTGAGCATCACCTCAAACTTGTCAGATAGGTTGGTGGTATCTTCTGGTGGTTTAGCTCAGTAAGCCATGAAAGCAGCTAACATGGTGTCTGGCACAAGGTAGGGGCTCAAATATGGGTAGCTGTGGTGAGGGTCATGGTTAAGAGCAAGGACTCTGGAATCATGTAGATTGTGCCTCGTTTTCCTCAACTATACAGTGGGGACAAAGTAATACCAATCTTATAGGGGAGCTATGCGGATTGAAAGAGCTAATTTGCATACAGCGCTGAGACTCCGGACTGGCTCAGTAAGTGTCTGTTATTGTTACCACCCTGTGGTGTTCAGCTCTTACTGACCAGAAAGGGCACGAGATTCTCTGCCTCTAAACCCACGTGCATCTCCCACCAGAGATGGTACATTGTGAAGTGTGATGTATATTTTCAGATTTGACAATTTTTTTTCTTTTTCTATTTTTTCAAAAATATATTTTTATTGATTTCAGAGATAGGAAGGAAGAGGGAGAGAGAGATAGAAACATTAATGATGAGAGAGAAACATTGATTAACTGCCTCCTGCACACCCCCTACTGGGGATCGAGCCTGCAACCTGGGCATGTGCTCTGACCAGGAATCGAAACGTGACCTCCTGGTTCATGGGTCAACGCTCAATCACTGAGCAACACCAGCCAGGCCTCCTTTTTCTACTTTAAGGAGCAAGGTGGATTGTGGAGTGCAGATTTCATGTTTGAGTCTGAGAAAGTTGAAAGAGATACTTGATGGCTATTCCATTCAGACTCTTTCATCTCATACATCAGAGGAGAACCTATTTGACTATATTCAGCCAATCGTCAGCACTCGATGTCTGTGGAGATGGAATCTGAAAATCAATACTTCTGAGCTCTCGGGCTGACGTGCCAGTGGTGTTGGGGAGCACAATAGAACACCAACGACAGATGTGGGTGCGGAGCCACCCGAGTGCGTGCTTACTCTCCCACAGCAACCGTGTGCAGTGAGTGTTAGGTCCACTTACAGAGGAGAATGAATGTGGCCCAAGGAAGCTAACTAAGCAGAGCTGGGCTTTGAATGCTGGTGTGTCTGACGTTATCAGATGACTCTAAGTTTGTTACCTGCTTGTAGATTCTAGATAAGTTACCAATGTGGCAACTAAGAACTAAAGAGGAAGATAAAAGTCTAGTAACTGAAACCACCAGTTTGGCTGGTGGCCCTGGGACCCTAACTTTGGTGAAAGAGCAGGCTGTGGTGCTGAGTCTTTTAAATGTTGAACTGGAGCTCTTTAAATCCCTCTGGATCAGGAACCACTGAGGTCTGGCAGGGCACTGAGGCTGTCGGAGGAGCCAACACGGTCTCAGCAAAGCTGTCTGGAGGCCGGGGAATCCCAGAACCCAGCCGGGAAGTCCAGAGCCAGTCCGGGCTGGAGACGGGTGGGGAGCCTTCCCAACCCCCTACCACGCCCAGCCCCAAGGAGGGATGGAACTCCGCAGAGTCCACTGGTACCGTGGCTCCTAGAGCTCTGTTCCTTGTTAGTGGGAGTTTAGAGACGGGAAACAAATGGAAGATTTTCTTTTTCTAAGGAAACGTGTTATCATTCATAGACAACCATGCAAGACATCATGCATTATCCCAGCCGGGCTCAAATCTGGTATGTTTGGTTCCAAACCTGTGTGTACCTCTCTACAACATTCTGGCCACAGTATTCATTTCCTAGGGCTACACCAACAAAGGACTGCACTCAGGTGGCTGGAAAAATATTGTCTCATAGTAATGGCGGCTAGAAGTTTGAAATCAAAGTGTTAACAGTGCCACGTTCCCTCTGAGGGCTCTAGGGCAGGACCAGACTTCCGAGCCCCAGAGGTTACTTGGCCTGTGGCAGCACAACTCCAGTCTCTGCCTCTGTGTTCACATTGCCATCTTCCCTTGTGTCTATGTATTCACGTGGCATTTTCCTCTCTGTGTGTCTGTGTCCAGGTTTCCCTCTCGTTTTAAGGACAGCAGTCCTATGGGGTTAGGGCCCACCCTAGTGACTTCATCTTAACTTGATCATCAGCAAAGACTCTATTTCCAAATAAGGCCACATCCCCAGGTTCTGGGGAGCAGGGCATGGGTCAGAGGCAAAGCATGCTATTTGTGGGAATACAATTTAACCCATAACACCATCCATTATTTTCTGAGATCCTCTTATTTCCCAGGCTTCAAGTTTTCACATGTGGTACTTGTTTGTTCTTTCACCCACCCATCCACACTTCCAACTGAAAGAACATTCAGCGATGGCCTATTATGTGCAAAGCTTTGAGTGCAAAGCTTTGAGCTGGTAACGGTACATGCCAGCAGTCAGGGACCCAGCCTTTTTACACCTTCTAGTTGAAGGAGGGAGAGAGAGAAAAAAATGGTCAACAGATGAAGGAGTCTCACGGTGCATGGTATTATTAAGGGGAGAATTAGGGATTGAGACAGGGCAGGAGGGATGGAGGTGGTTCTCCAGTGTAGCCAGGGAAGGTTTCTCAGAAGAGAAGTGAGACTTAAAGGATGAGAAGTGATGTCCATGGGGATCTAGTAAGTATGGCCCAGACCACAGAAGCAGCAAGCATGAAGGCCCTGAGCAGGGACCAGCATGGCACATGTGAGGAGCAGGCAGGTGACCAGTGTGGCCTGGGAGTCGGGGAAGGCCAAGGCCAGAGCTGGAGATTAGGCAGAGACCAGACCTTGCAGGGTCATGGGGAGGAATTTGAATTTTAAGTTAACAGCCGACCAACATGCTATTATAGACCAACAGCACACTGATGATAATAATTAGAACTTGGTAAGCAGCTCTGTGTCAGGCGTGCAACCAGGCACTGCTCACATGTCAGGTCACCTCATCCTCACCCCCACCCTGCAAAGGGTACATTAGTGAGCTCTTAGAGCATGTGCTTGCTTTTATATTTATGGAGCATGGAGCCTACTGCAGGCAAAATACTAGTTCCCAGGGGCCCGAGGGATGTGTGGGCGATCGCTGCCCTCAAGGTGCATGCAGTGTAGCAAAATCGGCTGCTAACAAATGACCTCACGGGTAGCTCAGTGACAGGGCTGCAAGCTCTCCCCCCTCTGGGCTTCAGTTACCTGCACGGGCCAGTGGGGATGTCTAGTTTCCTCCTGGAAGGGTGATGGGGAAGATGAGAAGAGTCAACAGGTGAGAAGGGCCCCGGGAGGGGGTGCTCAATCTCTGGAAGTTAATATTCAAGCCTCGGTGGTGCTGTGAGTGACAGTTGCCCACAGTGTACACCGCTGGTGAGAGAGAGCAAGACCCACCCCGGGAAAGAGGAGGCAGGGAAGACTCTGAAGAGGAGGGTGAGCTGAACCTTGAAGGAACAGTGGGCATTCCTCAGGCACACAAGGAAGAGAATGACAACAATTTGATTTCCATTAAGCCTAATGCCTTTTAATCCTTATTATTAACATTAGGGGTGAGGAACCAGAGCATCTGGTTTTGATGGGAAGAGGCTATGCACTGTCATTTGACATTTAAACTTTGCCTGATGCTTGGTTAGAGGTGCATTAGGATACCATTTACCAGTCACCGTCCTGCATATTATTTTAGTAAAAATGAGAATTCTACAGTAACTGCAGGCCCATTCAAGGGCTTTCTGTTTCCAAGAATGTGGTATTGTCTTTTCTTTTTTAAGACGGCTCATGTCAACTTGCCCTCTAGTGACAGTGTTTTGTATTTCACTCAGGTTCGGAAACTGCTGCATTCTGGCTCTTTTAACAATGGGCTTGTTTTTTATAAGACGGAGGCCCACTGTGAGGATAACTCTACTACAGGAGTAAGAACAGTGACACCTGCTAAGTGTCTTTATCGTGGGCTAAGGTGGTCCCTTGCGGCCGACAGGAGGAATTGTCCTGCGGGGATAACAGTCCAGACTTGAGGCCAATTGCTTACACTCAGCATAGGGGCTCCCACCTCTGAAATGAGTCACCGGGAGCTGTGTATGTATTTGTCTGTCACCCCCACTGGAATGTAAGCTCCATAAGGGCAGGGAGTTTATGTGCGTCCCCACCGATCCCCAGTGCACCAAACAGTGCTGGCTTCTCACAGGGACTTCGTGCACGAGGCAGAAGAATGAATGAGCTGTAAAGAGTCCTAGGACTGAAAGCCATCGGTTATGAAAGTCCCTAGTGTGTGGGCAGACAATCAGCAGGTGTCTAACTGTGCGAGGGGGTCCTTCCTTGTCTGACCATTATCACTTGTTTTGTTCTATTGCCTTGGGCGTATTCCTCTCTGCTGTTTCCTGTGATGCTTTATTTGGCCAATTTTGAGCAAATGTCTGGAAGAGGCATAGAGGAGGAGGATTCAAGGATCACTCTGTTTTAGGTCTGAAGGACAAGGAGACAATAAGCATTAGCAGACCCTTCCTTCTGGTGATGATATTTCATAGTTAACCCTTCCCTATAAAGAATCCATTTACATATTTCTCTCTGTTGTGTGTGAGGGGGCTGGGTCATGTGCACGAGGCATGTGGTAGATCCTGCAAATCTCACTGGGTCTGTCTCCCAGCTTTGCACTCTTCAGTGTCCCTAACACAGCAACATGCTGGGCTTCCAGGCAGGATAAAACATTTTTTTCAGTCACCCTATCATAATGGTTTGTTCTTTTACCATGTGCTTTGAAAGGCAGAGCCTGGGAGGCCATGGAGATGAAAGTAATGGGATCACACTTTTCCCTGGTGATGGCAGAACTTGCTGCTACTCACAGTTGAAAAAGCATCACCGTCTTCAATTGCCTTTCTGGAGCCTCATGCTATAGAATAAGGGTGAGCCAGGAGAGGATGGGGGCACTCCTTCATGTGTTTTTTAAAATCTTAGGAGACTGAATCCTTCCTTAAATAGTAACCCCGTTGGAGAAAAGAGAATATATCGTTAAAGTTCCTGCCTGACATCTGAACCCCTCAGAGTTCTAGCAAGTCAGAGATGATGGCGAAAAGATACCCTTTGAGAGGTAAGGGGGGAGAATGGATATTGATTTATCCTTTTAATCCAGGATGTTCTCCAGCTCAGAAACAAGTAATGCTTCCCGCGGGCAGAGGGTGAAGTCAAACTTCTTAACGTTGCATTTAAAGGCTCCTGGAGCCAAGCACCCATTTATATCTTTGACCCTGTACTCTAGTATCGTCTCCATGATGTCCGGTCATCCTCTCCTCCCCACTGGCCTCCAGCTATGCGTCATGCTCAACATTTAATTGCATATTTTGGTTAGGGAAGGATGGAGTTTTGATTGATGGTTAAGAAGTCTGAAAAGTACAAAACAGAAGATGGCATTCATAGTTCTATTTAGAATTAATTCTTGTTGGTAATTGTCATATTGCTTCCAGATTTTTTAATACATAAGCCAGTGTACAATTACTATCCTATATAATAAAAGCCTAATATGCTAGGTGTCCAGTCATCTGGTCATCTGTTCAACCAATCAAAGCGTAAATATACTAATGATATTCTAAGTCCACTCAGCCGCTTGCTATGATGTGCACTGACCACCAGGGGGAAGACACTCCGACTGGTAGGTTAGCTGGCTGATCAGGAGTGAGCAAGATGGGCCGGACACACCCTAGAGCCCTCCCACAGTCCTTCCCCAGTTGGTAGACCTCCTGCGTCCCTCCCCAGCCCCGATCGTGCACCAGTGGGGTCCCTCAGCCTGGCCTGCACCCTCTCACAAGCTGGGATCCCTCGGAGGATGTTGGAGAGCTGGTTTTGGCTCAATCCCACTCAGCACAGGAGCTGCCCCCTGGTAGTCAGTGCACTCTCACAGGGGGAGCGCTGCTCAGGCAGAAGCCAGGCTCATGGCTGGCGAGCACAGCGGTGGTGGCGGGAGCCTCTCCTGCCTTTGCGGCAGTGAAACATCTCCAGAGGGCTCTCAGACTGCGAGAGGGTGCAGGCTGGGCTGAGGGAACCACTCCCCCGCCCCCCCCCCCCGTGCACAAATTTCGTGCACCAGGCTTCTAGTGTTTTATATATTTGTAATTATAAAAGTGATACAGGAAATACATTATCCAAAAGAGAAGAGATATCTACACTAATAAAAGAGAAAAATGGTAATTGGCGTACGACGATACCCTTTTCATTGGCTAATCAGGGCTATATGCAAATTAACTGCCAACTATGATTGGCAGTTAACTGCCAACTAAGATTGGCAGTTAACTGCCAACAAGATGGCGGTTAATTTGCATATGTAGGCACAATGCAGGGAGGCGAAAGGGAAAGCAGGAAGAAGCCCCCTGCCACTGACAGTGATCGGAAACCCAGGGGGGAGCTAAGAGCTGGGGGGCAGGGCAAAGGCGGCCCTGGGGCCGCCTTTGCCCTGCCCCCCAGCCATGATCGGAGAATCAGGTGCCTTTGCCGCCCTAGCCAGTGATAGCAGGAAGTAGGGGTGGAGCCAGCGATGGGAGCTGGGCACGGTCGAAGCTGGCAGTCCCGGGAGCTAGGGGTCCCTTGCCTGGGCCTAAAGCGGAGCCCACAATCACGGGGCCACTGCAGCTGCAGGTCCCCACTGCCCGGGCCGGACGCCTCAGCCAGAGGCATTAGGCCTGGGCAGGGGCGGAGCCTGCAACCGTGGGGAGCTAGGGGTCCCCTGCCCAGGCCTGACACCTCTGCCGGAGGCCTCAGGCCTGGTCAAGGGGCCGATCCGGTGATTGGTGATCGGAGGGTGATGAGGGTCAACTCCTCTGGCCGAGGCATCAGGCCTGGGCGGGGGGCTGACCCGGGGATTGGGGGGATATGATGGTCCCCTTGCCCAGGCCTGAAGCCTGGGTCAGAGGCGTCAGGCTTGGGCGGGGGGTGGAGCAAGCGATCAGAGGGAGATGGGGGTCCCCTGCCCAGGCATGATTCCTGCGCCAGAGGCCTCAGGCCTGGGCGGGGGCCAGAGCCAGTGATCAGGGGGAGATGGGGGTCCCCTGTCCAAGCCTGACACCTCTGGCAGAGGCGTCAGGCCTGGGAAAGGGGCCAATCAGGCGATCGGAGGGTGATGGGAGGCTACGCCTCTGGCTGAGGCATCAGGCCTGGGCAAGGGGCCGATCCTGCGATTGGAGGGTGATGGGGGTCAACGCCTGAGGGCTCTCAGTATGTGAGAGGGGGTAGGCTGGGCTGAGGAACACTCCCCCCACACACACACCCAGTGCACGAATTTCGTGCACCGGGCCCCTAGTTACAAATAAAAATAAGCTTTGTTTCATTATCCTTGTCAATCCTGATTTCCTCTCCCTTTCCCCAGAAGTAACTGCCATTTTGGTTTGGCTGCATATTATTAACTTAATAATGTATGATACAATTCTGTGTTTATGTTAGTTTACATAAATAGAGTCCTACCATGTATATCATTTCAAAGTTTGTTTTTTTCACTCAACCATATTTGTTGATATCCAACCACGTTATTCCAAGTAATTCACATTCATTGCCCTTACTGATACTTTCCACTGTAAGTTCTGTTTATCCATTCGCTGCTGGCGGATATTTGGGGTCTTTCCATGTTTTTGCAAAGCTGCAAAGAAAGTGAGTGTGATTTTTCACACACGTGAGCAAGCATTTTTCAGGTGTGCAGAGTGGTATTGCAGGGTCATTGTCTGCACATTTCAGTGTTCATAGAAGCTGCTACATTTCCCGATCCTTTCACTAGTTTACATGTCCGAATACAGGGGCAAACAGATATATTTCTCAGATATTCTTTCTCCCCTCAAATTTCCCAAGCCTGGGATTCTCCTCTCATGGAAATCTGTTTATCAAGATTCATCTGAAATAACACATATTGGGTAGTCCTCTCACTTGACATTTACTCTAGATTTTGGCTCGTTTTGTTTCCTTGCCCATGCCTCTGCCGAGTGGGGAAATAGCTGAGTGGCAGGCAGCCCACCAGCTCCTCTGCAGTGCGCAGTCCCCAGCCCCATCTCTGGCCCTGGTGAAGGCCAAGTGCAGCAAAGTCTAGTCTTGCTTGAAGTTTATGTTCTAAGCTCAGTTGAAAGGTGAATATCCAGGGCAGTCGAATTATCCTTGGATTTTTTTTGAATTGCCCATAATATGCTATCTTTAAGTAAGGCATTTTCCCCTGCAGCACAACACCTAGTCTATACTTCTTTGCTTGGTCAAGGGAGAAAGGCAATGGACCTATGTGTGATAAATATGTGCTGTAATGTCAAACACCTCTCACTCAGCATGGAGATGCAGGTATTGCTAGTGTAAGAGGTATGCAGACGATGTACGTGACGGTGGCTATAGCAGATACACACTCTCGTTTCATCCTCATCTTGAGACACATATGCCCATGGATGTGCTCAGAAGGAATCAATCACCTGCACTTACCTAAAGTGTCTCCGCCGAACCCCAACACGCACACTTGTGCTGGGTGAGCTTTGTGGTGTGACCTCACCGAATGTGTTAATTAATACCTGGGTAAGGCAGGTGACCAGCACAGGGACAGGGACGTATCTGTGCCCACCCCACTCTCTTTGCCCCTCTGAGAGAAACCAGTGAGACTGGCTCCAGCCAACAGGGTAGCTTTTCGGTAATCAATCTCCAATACTTTTCAGGATTTGACAGATATGATTAGATCCAAACACTGTTCTAAAGGTCATTTTCAGTCTGTTGTTGTGGGGGACCATGTTAACTAAAAGCTCCAGGATACGGCCCTGGCGGGGCGTCAATCATGGAGGGAAACTTTGCCCTGAATATGTACAGGCGTACCGCTCTGTGCCTCGGCACTCATGCCCCTAATTTGTTCTCCCAGTGCCGGAGGGATGCTCATCATTTTAAAATACAGGCTTTACTTTAATTTAGGTGTGACAGGGCCTCCTGACCAGGAGATGGCTGGCACTGAAAGGTAAGTTGTTACTCAGAGCTCCCAAGAAGAGTGGGCACACCACACAACAGGGAGGGGTCGGTGAGGGGGCGGGATGTGAGCAGCCGCCTTTTGTGTGGTTTTGAGGAGAGAAGGGGTGGGACAGTACGCATGCTTAGGATTGGCTAGTTTGAGTCATTTCAATGGGCCCTCAAGTGTAGGGGCTGTTCCTCCTTGCCTGGTACCAGGCCCAGAAGCCTTTAGGGACGTCAGCAAGAGGCCTGGAAGGTGAGAGCCAGACAAGGGAAGTGAGCGATGGGCTGTGGGCTCCATTGGTCGGCTTGAATCTCGAGGGCAAGTTTGCAGGCAGTGGTTTGCTATCTCTCAAAATGGTCCAGCCCTAGGAGGGGCAGTCCCTCCACAGTCCTCAGGCCCAGAGGTGTTAAGCATCAGAATGCAGATCGTGAAAGCTGTGGTTAATTGAATGAGTTTCTCTATGGAGATAGGCCCCTACATGTGACTTGGTCTCTGCTGCCCTCTAAGCCAGCGGTTCTCAACCTGTGGGTCACGACCCCTTAGGTGGTCGAACGACCCTTTCACAGGGGTCGCCTAAGACCATCCTGCATATCAGATATTTACATTACGATTCATAACAATAGCAACATTACAGTTATGAAGTAGCAACAAAAATAATTTTATGGTTGAGTCACAACATGAGGAACTGTATTTAAAGGGCCAGAAGGTTGAGAACCACTGCTCTAAGATGTCCTCTACACTATCCTATCCTAATATCACTATCCTGTCCTAATATTGAGCATCTCTTCCTTCTTGAAAGAAAACTGGTGATTTGTGTTCTTTTTCTAAGATATTTGCATGCTGAATGCAAAAGCACCTGACCTTTGCCCTCAAATTGACTTTGTTAAGGTCCAAAGATTTGTGAAATGGCATCACCATCTGCCTGGAGAGACAATCTAGTAATTTGGGGAACATCCTTGACCTTGCCCGCTGCCCCCTCCCTTTTATATGATTTCTCACTAAGCGCTGACTATTCTTGCTCTGAAATCTTTCTCACATCCATATGTTTGTCTCCATTGCCTCTTCACTGGCTGACTTCGGCAGCACTACCCACACCCCCCCCACCCGCCCCCCAGCTCATAGGGGTTGTTACAACTTTTAGAGAGTCTGTTCTCTTCCCAGGGAAAAAGGAGAGAAAGCACAAATCACCAAAATTAAGACTGAAATCAGGATATTACTTTCAACCCTACAAAAATCAATAGAATGATAAGTAAATATTATGAAAAATATGATGCTAACAAAGTGGACAGTGTAGACAACATAGATAAATTCATAGAAAAACCGCAAATTACCAAGTATAGCTCAAGAAAAAGTAGAAAATCTGGATTGACCCATGGCAAATGAAGACATTGTGTTGGAAATGGAAAACAAACAAACTTTTCAAAAATAAAATTCTAGGGCCAGATGGCTTTCCTCTTGAACTCCAGGAAACTTTTTTTTTTTTTTTTTTTTCTGTCTTAAGGGAGACTCCTAATCTCGGACAAACTTTTTCAGAAAAAAAGAGGAGGGAATGCTTCTCAAATTATTTAATGATGTCACTATCACCATGATACCCAAACCAAAGCCATTACAAGAATTATGTTAGTCTGGCTACGCGCTGGGCTGTGTTTAGTCCTTTTTGCTGCTGTAAGTGCCAGAGGATTGAAGATTCTCTTGTGTCCTTGTTTTCTCTTCTTTTTTACTTTGTGCGTCCCTAGACCCACCCCCTTAGAGAGTCTTTGCATCTCGCAGCTCTTTCAGCAATAATACCCTGTTGTTAAACCGGAACCCTGTTAGTGCGGTGATGAGGTGTGGGGAAGGGGAACATGCTCTCCCCTGATCTCTGTATTTTAGTGGGCCTGTGTCCTGGGCTGTGAGTTCCGCAGATATTTATTTAGTGGTAGAGCTGTTGCACCCCACCTTCCCAGTCCCTTCCCTGGCTGTAGAGTTCTAAATTAATTTCCTGGGATCCCTGAGTCATGTGACTAAGTTTCTTAGCCCTTTGGTGAGACAATATGGCTAGAGGTACTTGAGCGGGAGAAATACCCTTCTTCAAGTTGGTAGAAGGCCCTCAAAATCTTTTCCCCTGAAGAGGACACCTTGCCATTCACTCACAGAAATGCTTCATTCCCTCCCTCTGTCCAAGTCAGCACAGCTTTCCTGGACCTTCACCTTGAGAGCCTTGTAGGGTTCCAGGAAATAAAGGCCACAAAGTGCTCTCCCTTCAGGAATTAAAAAGCAAAAAGGGCCACACAAATTCTCACAAATAAATGTCTAGGCCCAGATGACTTCACTGGTGAATTCTGTCAAGCATTTAAGGAAAAGATAAATTCCAATTCTAAACAAACTCTTCCAGGGGGTGGGGGCAGGGGAAAAAAAAAGAGGAGGAAAACTTCCCAGCTGTTATTAGGATGCCAGTATTAATGTCATGCGCTTAGCCTCCAGCAGTTCATCAGCATTACCATTTAAACCAGTGGTTCTCAACCTTGGCTGCACATTAGAATCACCTGGTAATCTTTTTAAAATCCTGATTTTGGGGCCTCATCCTCCAGAAATTCTGTTTCTCTGTTATGGGGTGGGGCCACAACATTAGTAACAAAGAAACAGAATTTCAGGAGGATGAGGCCCAGAAATCAGGATTTTAAAAAGATTCCCAGGTGATTCTAATGTGCAGCCAAGGTTGAGAACCACTGATTTAAGTGTTTTCAAGAGTTAACAGCCCCAGCAGCTTCTGCTCCAGGTGGGCAGGTCTCAGCAATGACCTCCTGCATGTGCCTGACTGAGATGTCACGTGGGGGTTTGCCCTACAACCTTGACTCTCGGGTGGGTCCACGGAAAGCCACTGATATTTAAGTTTATCCACCTTTCTCCTGTTGTAAGGATGGAAGCGATGACTTCCAAGTTCTTGTCATGTCACTAAAACCAGAAGCCCACATGTATTCAATGACATTCTTCAGTCCTCTAGCCCAAGAAGGTGGGTTATACCATCTTCATTTACAGCTGAGGAAACCAAGCCGCGTGCGATTTGTTCCTTTTGCCCCGAGGACACAACCAGCCAGTGGCACAGCCGGGTTTTAAATAAATTCGACTTTTCTTTTCCTGATGAACTCTCATAAATCCCCTTCCTTCTAGGTAATAACAGACTCAGTCTATAAATTCCTCCTTTGATCACTGATGCCTGTTTAATGCCCGCTATTTTCCAGGTGAGCTTTAAATATAATAAAGTTTATAAAGCACTTATTACAGAGCCTGACACAGCGTAACTGCTCCATGAATAATAGAAGTGACACCTGTTACTCTTACTATATAATTTATTCCTCACCGTGATTCTACGTGATAGAGTTTTCCACCTGCCATTTTACACAAGAGGCAGGTGCCGCCACCGACATTCTGATGTAATTGGGCTGAAATGCATGCCCAGGCATTGCAATTTGTAAAAGCCTCCCAGATTATTAAAACATGAAACCAAGATCAGCAGCCCGGCTCTACAGGCTTGTTGCTCAGCCTCATCCCATTGGTGTCGTAAAGGAGAAAGGACCCAGTGATGCCAAATATGATTTTTTCCAAAAAAGAAGCTGGACTTTGAGTGACAATGCGGCATTTTCTAAATCAATGTTTCCTCACAAAATTTTAAACAATGCAGAGACTCCTGGGAGCCCAATCTTGGACTGATTGATACTTTGCAGCCAATGTGGTTGGAATCAAGTTGGGGAGATCAATGCTGCCTGTTGGGCTCCTGATCAGATTAGACAAGCGCTCCCAGAGTTGGTGGGATGGGCCCACAGCAGCAGCAGCACCGGGGAACTGGTTGGAAGTGCGCACTCTCAGGCCCAGGCCCAACCCACAGAATCGGACATTCTGGGAGTGGGGCCCACGATCCGTGTTCCCACCGCCCCTCCAGCCGATGCAGATGTGGTTCAAGGTTGAGAACCACCGATTAGATTGCTTCTTCATCACTTTCTTTCTTCCATTCCATAGACGGTCCACAGTAGCAGAGAGGACCTGTGGAAGAGAACACACAAAACAGTAATCAGACCATCAAGATTCAGCTCAGAAGTTTGCAGACATGAGAAGTTGTACCAGACACACCCTTCCGGTGCATCTTATTTGGAGTCCCAATCAGGGAAAGCTGTGCTGATGTGCAGGCACTTTTACTTGTCCAGGTCCCACCTCTGCTATTTGCATCTTGAAAGGCCCATTAAGTCAGCCCAGTGCAGGATCCGCATGAAGCACCTTGTCTTTTCAGCTACTTGAACACAAAGGGCAGGGAGAAGGAGCATGACTGTGGGTAGGGGAGGGAAGATTATGTAAGCTCTGAAGAATGCCAGCAAGAAAGGTGTTTTTACAAGCTGAGTAATACAAATTTGAAAGGGAAATGATAGGGAATGATGGACTCCAGATTCCAGTTTCAGGGTCTGAAATGAAGAGTGCTGACCACATTGAAATGACAGATTAGAACTTTAATTGGGAGACAGCTCTGGGAGGATTGCCATTGGCTGCTCAGAGCCTCGGAGTGTGGTATTGTATAGTAGTTGACTACACACTTTTGATTCAGATGGCCCAGGATTTGCATCAGGCTTCTTCCCTGAGAAGTATTGGGGGCTGGGCAGGTTTAGCACGAAGGATAATGCTCATAGATAACTTATTCAGGAAAGACAAAGGCTGGACAAATTTACATGTGTCCAGTGTTTTTACAAAGGGAAGTTGCTCTTGGGACCATATAACGGGAATGCATCAGAATCTGGAAGTGACCTGAACCTGAGTAAACTTAGTTTGGAGGAAGAGTGGGAGTTAGGAAAGGCAGTGGCTCTTCCCCTTCGGTGAGCACTGCACTCTCTGGGAGTACTTGTTAGAAATGCAGAGCTGTGACTACCTCCTGCATCCTGACCCCCTACACTCTGCCATCCACTGACCTAAGAGGGCGATATTGTGTTACATTGCGGTGCCACAGCCCATCAATATCAGAACAGAGATGGGTACACTAACCTACACATGGGATAACATATTATAGAATGGAATACACACACACACTCACACACATACCATATACATATACATACACATGAGGACAAGCAAAATGGGGGGAACCTGAATAAGGTGGGTGTCAATAATCTGGTGGTGATACTATACAATAAATTGTGTACCAGTGGAGGAAATTGAGCCAAGTGTACAAAAGACCTCTGCATCATTTTTTACAGTCACATGTGAATTATCTACAATGATCTCTGTGTGCTTTGCTGGTTTTAGGAGCGATTCTAATATTTACCAAAGTACGAGAACCATTAAGCTGGGTGCTTACTGGTGGGGTGGAGTTGGAAAAAGCATCCCAGGCAGGAAGAACAGTACCAGTGAAGGCTCAAGGATAGATTTAAGATATGAAAGCAGCTTTGCACGGCCAGTGTGGCTCAGTGGTTGAGCGTCAACCTATGGAGTAGGAGGTCATGATTTGATTGCCAGTCAGGGCACATGCCTGGGCTGTGGGCTTGATTCCCAGTAGGGGGCATGCTGGAGGCAGCCGATCAATGATTCTTTCTCATCATTGATACTTTCATCTCTCTCTCTTCCCTTCCTCTCTGAAATAAAATATATATATATTTTTATAGGCAGGTACCTATATCAGATATATAAATAAGCATATGTACATAATCAAAAACAATGTTGGCATTATTATTTTTAACAAACTTAACCTATCAGATCAATTATGAATAAGAAAATACATTTTTATCTTACTTTCCTTGTTCCTCCTTAGAGTCTCTTCCTTTCTTTATGTAGATCTAAATTTCTCACTGATATTTTTCTTCTCTCTGAAGAACTTCTTTTAACATTTCCTGTAAGACAGGTCCACTGGCAACAAATTTCCTCAATTTCTATCTGTCTGAGAAAGCCTGTGTTTCTTCTTTACCTTTCAATAATAATTTCAAAAGATACAGGTCTCTGGTGTTTTTGGCTTTCAACTCTTTAAATATTTCACTCCACGCCCATCTTGCTTGCATGTTTTTGGAGGAGAACTCAGATGTAAATTTTTCTTTGTTCTTCTGTAGGCGAGGTACCATCCACCCCGTCCTTCCATCCCCAAGGCTTCTTTCAGAAACTTTTCTTTAACTTTGATTTGATGTAGTTTGAAGATGACATATGTCTAGGTGCAGGTGTTTTATCTTTTTTTGTTTGTGTTTGTTTTTGGCATTTATCCTGATAGTATTCTCTGAGCTTCCTGGATCTGTAGTTGGCTTTCATGGCCCAAAATGTAGTTTGTCTTGGTGAATATTCAGGATTAGCTTGAGAAAAATGTGTACTCTGCTGTTGTTGGATGACGTCATTTTATTTTAAATAAAACTGTCTTTTTTTGCGGATGTGCTAAGTAGAGGTTAATCATACAGTATGTTTCCAAGGGAACTTGTGCTGGGATGAATGTTGAGAAATAAGTAAAATATATTTTATTCTCATTGTGGTTAAATCTTGCTCATTCTATTCACTCTGCTGCTGTTTTCTAGAAAAGACCAGATTTTCACTGGACTTTTTGAAAGACAGTTTTTCTTTGGTTCAATCAAGATGAATATTTCCTTCTCTGTCATAACCAAGGACCTAGTTCTTCTAAATGGTAAATTTTCAATGTCTTTAGTAATTGACATGTTAGACTTTTAAATAATGATAAAAATGCGTGGTTGGTCTTGGACACTAATTTGGGTAAATTTTCAGTCATTAATGTTTTCAAATACTTTCTTTTTCTCTATTCCCATTATGCATATGTTCCTCACTTTATAATTGTCCCACAGTCTTTGAATATACTGTTCTAATTTGGTTTGTTTTGAAAAAAACAAAACAAACAAACCCTGAAAAGCCTTTGTTCTCTTTGCTTTTCAGTTTCCAAGGGCTCTATTGCGATATCCCCGAGCTCAGAGATCCTCTCAGCCATGTCTGGCCCGCTAATGAGCCCATCAAAGGCATTTTTCATGTCCGTGACAGTGTATTTTTTATCTATAGCGTTTCTTTCTGTTTTGTTTTTTTCTTAGGATTTCCATCTCTCTGCTTACATTGCCCATCTGTGTTCACATGCTGTCTGCTTTATCCATGAGGGAGCCCTTAACAGATTCATCATAGTTGTTGCGTATTCCTGGCCTGATAATTCCAACAGCCTGCTAGGTCTGCTTCAGGTGCTCGCTCTGTCTCTCCAAATTGTGTTTGCTGCCTTTCACGATGACTTGTAATCTTTTGCCTGACAGCTGTGCATGATGGAGTGGCCAAAGGACCTGCTGTACATATAGGCCTTTTGTGGGGTGTTGGGGAGGTGTTGGGGGGAGGGCAAGCACCAGAGTCCAAGATTAGGACCCAGTTTTTAGTGAGCCTGTGCCTCTGGCTGTGAACTTTAAGAATTTTTCAGTTTCTCCTCTCCCTGGAGTTGGATATTTTCCTCCCACTCCCTCGGGTCAGTTGGGCCCTGGTTAATTAGTTTCCCCTGAGGGCAGCCCTTTTTAAGGAAGCCCCCGGGCTCACCTAGGATTTCAAGTGGCTGTTTTCCTCTCCTCCTGCAGACTTGAGAGGGTTTCTCTCCATATTTACCGTGGGAACCTGGTCACGCTCTGAAGGTACATCTCACAGCCGTGCCTGGCTGGGCTCACAGGACCCGGCCCGGTGGGGGGTTGCATCTCAGGGTGTGGGACTGAGCCTCCAGCCATCCCTCAATGACATTGAAGGTTTTCTGACTCTGGCTTCGGGATTTTTTAGAAACCCCAGCTCATTCTAATATTGATCCAGAGTTCTGAGCCCATGTAGAAGGACCGTGGAAAGCCACGGAAAGTTTTTAACCAGGGCCACGGCTGGATCAGACTTTGGTTTTAGAATCACGTTGGCGATAGTGAGAAAGCGGATTGGATGAGGATGGGACAACGGAGGAACTCGGAGGCCACTGCTGTGAAGGAGGTGAGTAGTGTTTGTGTAGGAAACCAACAGTGAATATGCAAATGTCAACATTTTGTAGCTGGTGAGGCTTAGTAATTGAGAATGAGAAGGCAGGAGAGGTATTTCTGAGACCAAAGTTGTGAGGAATGTGGAGAAATCTGATGGAGAAAATGATTGTAAATTGATAGCGGAGCTTGATTCATGGATGAGGAAGACAGTGAGAAAGATCCACCTGTGACCAGCAAAATCCAGAATCAGATGAAAGGGACCAGGATGCCTCCACTGAGACCTCTGGCTCCAGAGCCAGAAGCTGACCCAGTGTTTTAAGGGACTTACACTGTGCTTTCCCCAAATCACCAAGGCAGGGGGCACAGCAGGGCGAAAGTGCTCTATTAGTGAGGCTTGTTAAGAGGTAGGGGGCCCAGTGGAATGGAGGGAGGATAATTAGAAAAGGGAACACAGAAAAAGAAGGCAACTGTGAGGGGCCCATTATCATAGCAAAGGTGTGGAGTAATTATAGGCCAGAGTGGAGTGATAGCAGTGGGACTGGGAGGAAGGGGGCAATTATGAGTGAAGTTAGAGAGGAAAATCAACAGGACCAGATGGCTTATTGAAAGTAGAAAGCCATCGAGATGAGGGAGGCCAAGAGGACATAGAATAATGGCAGAATGGTGGTAGGAGTGGGGTGGGAACAGGATGCTAAGTTGGGAAGTAGGGTTTAGCAGAGAGACGAAGAGTTGAGTTTGGGACACATTTAGTTGCTGGTGGTGGTGATGAGAAAAATGTAAGTGTCCATTTAGACAGCAGGTGGAGAGGAGGCGGGGGTGGTGGCCAAAGGATGTTCTCAGGGCAACTGGCAAGGATGTACCCAGGTAGAATTCCACGTGTTTGCTCTTTGTATCCGTGTTGGTGCAGTATACCATGAACTAGAGTAGGATGACTCACCGAGATAAACATGAACCTTTTTATCAGAGTTCCAAACAGTTGCAGGATGGAAGATAGCGTGGCAAATAAAAACAGAGGTTGTCATTTATAAAGTAGGTCTTCAGTAAAGGAACATTAAGGCAAATGCCAAAGAACTCACTAAAGTTCAAGACTGTGCTGGTTTACGGTATTTTCCTTACCTGTATTTTCCTCATGGTAGCAAGACACAAGGTTTGGTCCTCCACGGGTTAGCAAAGTACAGCCAGTAGGCCAAACCCATCCGTGCCCTGCTTAGGTCAATTAAGTGTTACTGCAACATTGAGCTATGCTCACCACTTACATATTATGTGTGGCTTCTTTTGTGTTATACCAGCAGAGTTGATTAGATGCAATAGAAACTATAGGGACCACAAAGCCTACAGTATTTACTCTCTGACTCTCAGCAAAAATATTTGCTGACCCCACCTCTATTTCATTGAAATCTATACAGTATGTGGCTGGGAAAGTCTTTAACAACCGCATCAGCTACCTTCACCACCAACACCCCGATATTCATCTCTTCACTCTTGCTAACACATTCTTTGCTATAAATCTTCTTATTTAAAGTGCTCTGCCGGCTAAACCCCCCAACCTGTCTGCACAGAGCAAGCAGATGTCCTCCAGCAGTCACCATCCTTTTCCAATTGGAGTGGGATTGACCCCAGCCCTTTGCCATTGTTACTAATTTAGAATCAGCTCTTGTCCCATCAGGTTGAAGTTCACTGTCTAGAAGAGTAGAGAAACATTCTTTCTTACCTTGCATATGAATGTGGAAGGGTGTAGCCCAAGAACTGCTGAGAAAAACCCAGACTAAGAAAGGAGGAGGAAAATGGGGAAAGAAAGTTAGAACTATGGGTTCTAACCCATCAGAAACCTGGGATTGACCTGAATCCTGCTCAGCCTCAGATCTCTATGGTTATGTGAACAAGTATCACCCTTCATCATTTAAGTCACTGTGGGCCTGGAATTTGGCTGCTGGAGATAGAATGAGTCCTAAGACGGGCCCTAGCACAGTTTCCCCTGGTGGTAAGACTCAGGGAGCCAAGTCGCCCAGCCAGTGGTTCCCAGGCGAGCTTATGGCAACTTCTCCACCTGGAGCTACCCTTGCAAGGCCTTTTCTGGGCTTAGCTCTCTTACCATCTGCTTTGGATCCATCCCTTCACACTGATCAGATCTGCTGTCGGCCTCCTTTCCCCTGTGTCAGGGATGCTGGGGTTCTGGTCAGCGTTTGGATGCCCCTCCTATAGGCTGGTCATGTTGAACAGCTTAGACTCAGCCTTCGTTGTTCAGGTACCTGGTCCTCTTATGCAATGACATAATTATTGTCTTTGTCAATAATTCTGTGGTTGTCAGGAGCTGAAAATAACCCTGAATGTTTATTGTGGACGGATATAAGGTAGTTCACATGATGAAGGGAAATGTGTAGTCATCAGAACTTGGAAAATACAGGATCCTGGCAACTTTCAGGGGCTAGTAAGCAGGAATGAGTGGAGGTCCAGCTGCCAAGATAAAGCCACTCCAATCCACTCAAAATCCAAGTTTCTAGGAGAAAAGAGAACCAGTATGGGTTACACATTCACCCCTTGGCTACCGAGAGAACGGGGGACTTTGATGGATAGAGTCTTTAGGGCCATATGTACTGGGAATGGCTTATCCCAAGGAAAACCATGGTAGGGCTACCTAAAGAAGGGAGGAAGGGTGTTGCACAGGAGAACAGCAATTGTCTGGTATCCAACTCTCCATGGATGCAGAGAGGCCATGTTCAGTGGGCTTTTGTCACTTGACGCTGTGGTTCTCAAACTTTAGCACGCATCTGGATCTCCTGGAGGGCTTTTTCTAACACAACTTGCTGGGCTCCTCGCCTAGTTTCTAATGCATTATCCTTGGGTAAGAACTGGAAATGCTGCATTTCTAGTACATTGCTAAGATGAGGCTGATGCTGCCTGTCTGGGACCCAGACTTTGAGACTCAGTCTTATATCAATGGTACCTTTTTTTGTAGGTTGTAGTTAAATTTTAATTTCTAGCGGTAGTGCATCAGCACTTCCGCTCTGAAAAATCTGAACTCATTATAACTCACTGTTGTTAACTCTGTCTTTATCTTGTGAGTGATCAAAGGTGTGACAGTGGGTATCTTTTAAATTGTCTTTGAATACGCCTTACCTAATCTCCTTGAGGAAGCGCCTATATCTTTACCCAATTATGAAGTTGGTGTTAAAACCTATGGTGCAAATCAAATCCTATGGTGTGTTGGAGTCTATTCATTCTGACAGCTGGAGTCAAATAACTACAGAGAACAGAGGGGCGTTGCTCCTGAAAGTATCTTGACATCTTACCGCTGATAAGCTTCCTTTCAACCAGCCAGCTTGTGTGCTGCTGCTCAGAGGGAGGGGGGAACAAGTGATGCGGTTGAAAGTGCTGCAGATGTTAGTGAACTGCAACTGCGTGCTTGATTTGTAGAAAATATTGATACCCCAGGAAGAAATGCTAGACTTTGGTCATGTTATTTTTTGGAGATAATGTCCAGATAGGGGGAGTAGCTTGACCAAAAATATTAGTATCTGAAGTAGAAGAGGATTCCATGTCTCTTGATTCTCAGCTCAGACACTGATGGTGCTAACAACAGTAACAGTATGTTCACTATCCCCATTGGCATCATCTTCATGCTGGGTACCACTCATTGTGCTTATAGTTTGTCTAGAATTATTACGTGGTAAGTCAAGACTCAGCAAACAGTGGCGTGAGTCCCATCTTGGTAAATAAAGTTTCCCCGGGACATAGCTGTGCTCATGGTTTTGTGTATTAAAACCTGTGGCTATTTGGGGGCTACAACAGCAGAGCTGAATAGTTTCAACAGAAACCTTCTGACCCATAAAGTCTAAAATAGTTTAGACTTCACAAAAAAGTATTTACAATTTCTTTTCTGAGCCATTCCTGGCATCAGCTCGTGGAGTCAGCATAATGTTGCCATCTTACTGACGAGGAAACAGGCTCAGGGGAAAACGTGCCCCGAATCGGAGGGACCATTGAGATGGGATCCAAACTGAGGTTCGGCAGCCTCCAAATGTTATGTTGCCTGTACTTGGTACTGTTTCTGATGAATCTGGCTAATTGTGTGGATCATATCTTACTGCAGTAGTACAGTGGATTATGATGTGGTGCCCTTATTATTTTTCTCCCTTAAATACAGTAAAGTGACATTTAAAAACTGAATAATGGGAACTGGCCCCTACAGGATAATGGCATCACCGTGGCACATTTACTTTTTATAGTAAATCATGTTTTACGACAACTGCTAGGTTAATGAAATGATTATGCTTCCAGCTAAGTGGATTTTACCCCCTGCTTACTTCGGGACACCGGAGACTTGACTGGTAGGCAATGAAAGAATTGATTGCCGGATGGGGATTTGAGCCCAGAGCCTGGCTCTTCACGAGCACACCTGTGTGTTTGCACGTAGTGCTGGCTACCCCTTACTTACACAGGGGTTTTATGTTGCTTTTTACATTTCCATTTGATCCTTTAACTCGGTGGATCTCAGTCTTTACCATGTATCACAATCATATGGGAGCCCTTAAAAATCAAAGGCCTGAGAGCCCAAGGCCCACTCTGCCCCCATTAATTTAATTACTTATTTTTAAAAAGATTATTTGGGGTGTGTAGGCAGTGTTAAGAAACTCTGTACAGAATGCTTTTACCACCCTGGCTGGTTTGGCTCTGTGGATAGAGCGTCGGCCTGTGGACTGAAGGGTCCTGGGTTTGATTCCAGTCAAGGGCACATGCCTGGCTTTTCGGCTCTAGCCCCAGTAGGGGATGTGCAGGAGGCAGCCAATCAATGATTCTCTCTCATCATTGATGTTTCTATCTCTCTCTCTCCCTTCCTCTCTGAAATCAATAAAAATAAAATAATAATAAAAAAGAATGCTTTTACCAATGACTTAATACTTGAAGACATACCCCCCTGGGTTACAGTCCCCTGGCAGCAGGCAAAGCTAAAAATTTCTTGCTTGAATAAGCAACAAGGGAATTGCATATGTTATCTTGAGGTTCTTATTTTCCACTCTGTGCATCCATTTCTATGTTTTCTTATCATCGGGTCCACATTCACTTGATTATCTTTAGGGAAAAGGACCAGGTAGTATAGATTGGTAATGTAAGTTAGACACAATCAGGCATTAGTTATCTGGGGATGGGGAAAAGTGTGGATAAGCCAAAACTCAGGAAAAAAAATGAAACTGGTTCTTAATTTATTAGCTGCACAACAGCTGCTTCAAAATTACTAGGAGCCCGTGGTAAAGTGCGGATTGCTGGGTCCTATCTTAGTTCTGTGGGATCAGAATTTCTAAGGAAGAGGCCCCGGAATTCATGTTTCTGAAAGCTGTGAAGGTGGTTTGTATGCACATTAAGTTGTGAGAACAGAGTATATGGAGTCATATTTCTTTTGATATGTGGCTGTTCCTATGTTGAATGAGAGAAGATAAGGGAAAGAAGCCTACGGGCATTTTCAGCTGGCAGAATGTTCCATTCATGTTTATCAAATGTTATGTACATGTACACCGACACATGCTTGTACATGCATACACACGAGGGTATTTCATGTGGCCAAGCACAAGTGCACCCACACATTTGCACTTGGCCTCCCTTTGTCGGGAACAAGCTCTTTGTTTATTTGCCTCTTTCATAATTTAGGTTTTAGCTCAAATGTCACTCCTCCAGAAAGGCCTAGCTTAACTACCGTGGTGATTTATTGCAAACATGTCCCTAATCTTCATTCCTCTTTGTATGTATCCATTTTGCAATATGACTTTGCAGCTGCTTCCATAAGGATGTGGAGTCTTTCCCTTCCCCTTGAAACTCAGAGGGTCATTTAGTTTTACTTGGACCAATAGCATGCAACCAAAGTTTCAAAGCATGAGTTACAGGCGTCATCTGGCCTTGCATGCAACTCTTGATCTCTTGGAAAAAGTATAAACAAGTCCCAGCAAGGCTGCTGGATGATGAGAGACACATGGCCCAGTCATTTCATTAACTCAGCTGACAGCCAACCTCCAGGCTGGTGAGTTGAAGCCTTTCTATAGGAGCCAGCCACAAGCTGATCTCTCACTCGATTACAAATTCATGAGTGAGCCCGACTAAGATCAGTTATGTCTGGTGGAGATCAGCAGAACTGCTCAGCTTACCCCTCAATTCAAGAGAAATAATAGTTCCTATTTCAGCCACTATATTAAGATAAATACTTGCCATTTTAGGTGAGTGTATTTGGGGTTTTTGTTACAAGGTGATAGGTAACAGATACAACCATCATTTCAAAAGATCTGACCTCATTACATCACCTTGTTGTATACAGCCTTCTAGTTCCTTCTCATTATCTGAAATTATCTTGTTTCAGCCTGACTTTCTCCATAACAATGTAAATGTATTGAGATTAGATTCTCTTTTTGTCTTGTTAGCTGTTGAATTTCTTGTGCCTAGAGTAGTGCCTGCTTGATAGTAAATATTTTTGAATAAATGAGCACATTTCATATAGGTATCCCTTAGAGAGTTAGCTTTCTAATCCTATTGTGCTAAGGCTTATGTTAAAATTTACTCTCAGGGGGTCTATAATGGGAGCCGGTGGGACAGTTTACCCAGCAGTGTGCCAATGGGTTCCTGGGAAATGAAAACTTGGGAGAGGAAATAGGCTAGCCCAGGTGCACAAAGCCGGTCATAGTCACTGCAATGTACATACATTCCTAGTATCCCAAGTGGGTCATGACACACTTTGTTTTTGTCTGAAGTCCCTTCCCTTACCCTGGCTGCTGTTCAAACTTGGGAGGTTGGGGAGATATTTAAATATATGAACTCTTTTAGACAAGGCTCCACATTTCCCAGGAAACTCATTGTCTGTGATACGCTCTCCACAGGTAATGTTTTTTGCTTCTTGTGCATTGGGAAGGAAATCCCACAGCACGATGTGTCCTAGGCAAGAACATTAAATGCTGGGAACTGATTCTACTCTTTGCAGCTGGCTGAATGTTCCTGACAATGAGTCTCTTCTTTGGGTGCCTACCTCTCACCTTCTCTTCCCAGTCATTCTTCTTTCCACAAGAGCTAGTTTGGTGGGTAAAAATTTCATTTTGAAAGCTGACTTCCAGAGTTGGCATACAACCTCCAAGGCTAATCATCTGTGTAACCTCACACCGATCACTTAGCGTTTATGTACTTCTGTGGGGTAATGATAGCACCTACCTTGCAGGGCAGGCTGTTGTAAGATAAATGATCTAATTTATGAAAACCTCTGGAATCAGAGCCTGTGGCATAGAGTAGGCACTATAAATGTATTAACTGATGATACTATTGATATATAATTTTAGTCAAATAATTTTGGACAAAATTTGAAAATCAATCTTAGAATCTAGAGTTGATTATAAGATTCCTATACTAGGGTCATTAATAATTATTAATATTATAATTACTTTTGACGATTGTTTACCTTCTAGTAGACTGGGCACTAAAGCACTGTATTCCTACCTACTGAATCCTTGCCACAACCCCACGGAGTAGGCAGATTGTTGTCTTTTTACAGATCAGACAATCCAGGCTCAGGTAGGTTAAGAATCTTGCCCAAGGTTGCACAGACAGTATGCTGGGATTGAAACCCAGGCAAGCTGACACAACTCTACCTTTGACTATCGATTAAAAGAAGCAACAACAACTCAAAATTTAATAAGCTGGAAGTCACCTAAAACTAGAGACCACTTTGTGACATCATTTCTCTAGAAGACTGGCAAATGTATTTTTGCACAGGGCTTAGAGGAGTTTGTGAAATCTTTCCACAGGCACATTTCATTCACTCCAGTCCTCACAGTCATCTTGGGAGGCAAAGGGCCTCTTCTCTTCCACTGTGTAGGGAGCTGAAAGTTGGAGAAATTCTGGGACTTACTTACTTTAAATTCTATAGTTAGTAAGTGACAGCACTTTGACATAATCCAGATGCCCCAAGGCCAAGTCCTCTACTCTTTGACAATGCTATGCTGACATCCCTACATTGACCCATTGATTTGAATTTCTCTTTCAATCTGTGAGATCTGGGACATATGCTGAAAATAGAATTTTATAATTTAAAACAGGCAGTCTTACAATGCTTATAAGCTTAACATATCACTATAAAGAGAGGTGGAAGCTACTTAAAAGCACAAAATATTTTTGGGATGCTTTGGCAAACTCATTGCCTATATCCAATTAATATTTTACAGGAATCAATTTTAAAATTTGTTAATGAGATAGAATCTCTATGTCCTAAGTCTACTTCTTGGTCACAGTCTAATTTCATATGCTATAGAGCAGTGGTTCTCAACCTTCCTAATGCCACGACCCTTTAATACAGTTCCTCATGTTTTGGTGACCCCCAATTTCATTGTTACAAATTGAACATAATTAAAGCATAGTGATTAATCACAAAAAACAATTTTTAATTATGTACATGTTTTCCGATGGCCTTAGGCGACCCCTGTGATGGGTCGTTCGACCCCCAAAGGGTTCGCGACCCACAGGTTGAGAACCACTGCTATAGAGCCATGCTTTCTAAAAGGCTGCTCAACATAAGTTTCAGGTGGTAAATAAATCAATATAACTTTGTGAAATGTGGTATTAAGCAGAATTCCTTACCTAGAACTCTTCAGGGCCTCTGCTATGTTCACATGCACAGGGAAGCTCTGGGAAGGAGTAGAGCATACAGCCTCCCACGGTCATTCGACCACAGGACCCTAGAACAGGAGTTGAAAAGCTACAGCTCCGGGGCCAAATCCAGACTGTGGCCTGGTTTTGTGCCTGTAGTCTGTCAGCTAATAATGTTTTTATTATTATATATTTTTATTGATTTCATAGAGGAAGGGAGAGGGAGAGAGAGATAGAAACATCAATCATTGATCGGCTGCCTCCTCCACACCGATGTGCCCTGACTGAGAACTGAACCGTGATCTCCTTGTTCATAGGTCAGTGCTCAACCACTGAGCCACACCAGCCAGGCTATTTTTTATATTTTAATAGGTTGTTTAAAATAAACAAAGACTATGCAACAGACTCTATGTGGCTAATAAAGAATATGCAACTGACTGTATGTGAAAGATTGACTGTCTGGCCTTTCATGGAAGAATTTGTTTCACTGCATGCTGCCTTCTGACAACAGTGTCATAGCTACCATGAGGGCAGCTTGCCTCTAAGATGGCCATCGTCACCTCCGCACTCTCTTGTAAGGGGGGGCGAATTGCCCAACCGATGATGGTGTCTCTTCTCCCACTCCTTGAGTGTGGGCTGGCCTGGGAGTTCTTTGAACAATAGACTATGGTGCCAATGACATAACAGCAGTTTTGGACCTAACCATAAAGGAACTGCAGTTTCATTTTAGTCTCTTCTGATCCTTAGGCGCTTATGAAAAACTTAACTACCTTGTCAGAGAGATCACGCTATGTGCTATGAGACCACGTGCAGAGAGTGACCTAGCCGATCCCAGCCTTTAGCCATCCCTATTGAGGTACCCGGTGTATCAGTGAAACTAGCCTAGACCCTCCAGCCCAGCCCAGATGCCAATGGAATATCAACAAGTAACCCATGTGACGTGGGGCAAAGTAATTGGCTAGTTGAGCCTTGTATGAATAGACCCAGAGGATCATGAAGTATAATGAAATAGTTCATACTTGAAGCTACTGGCCTTGGGGGTAATGTGCTACATAGCAATAGATGATTGGAACAGTCCTTACATTATCATTCTGCAGACAATCTCTGGGACTGGCATCCTATGACACTCAATTTGAGAAGATCTTGATTTCTTTCTTTTTTTAAATCCTCACCAGAGGATATGTTTTTATTGATTTTTAGAGAGGAAAAGGAGGGAGGGAGGGGAGGAGGGAGAGAGCGAGAGAGAGAGAGAGAGAGAGAGAGAGATCTTAAAAACATCAATTGGTTGGCTCCTATAGGCACCCTGATGGGGGATTGAAACCCCAACTTAGGTATGTGTCCTGACCAGGAATCGAACCCACAACCTTTGGTGTACAGACGACAGTCCAACCAACTGAGCCACCCAGCTAGGGCAAGAACATCCGATTTTGAAAATATTACTCTGTCTTCACAGTTTAGTGTTTTTATTAATTTGCATAGACCATTCCACAAATGGTGTAAATGAATGAGGTATAAGCTAGTAATATAATTATTTTATTTAATATCCTCATACACAGAGGACTCAGGTGTAACACACCTACAGAGACATGATAGCATTTCAGACCTATGAGCCCCTTAATCTTATATCTCCAACCATATCTTGCAGCCTGTACTATTGCCTAGGAGTGTAGATTTCAAAGAGCTAAACCTCTGCTATCTAGTTGTAGCAAATCTCTACAGGGAGTTATAAAATCACAACGTCAGGAGAAGGAAAAATAACCGTGCACCAAAGCCCAGCACATATCAGATGCTCAGTGATAGGATCTTGTGGATGCTAATTTCAAATTCAGGAGGGCTTCATTCCTTCGCTCCTAGAGGGGTGTTATTTTCTCCCTGTCGTTAACCGTTCTGCTGCATGAGTCCTCTGTAAGTAACAGGATAGTGAGGTAGCTTGCTCCCACTTGTCGTCATCCTGATTTCAAGTCTTTAGCATCCCCACTATCTCCGGAGCACCCCATTTCTTTAGCTGTGCTCTATGCTCTTCCACAATTTAGCCGCAGTTCATTTTCCCTTCTGTTGCCTGAAATAAAATGTCATGGAATGTGTTGTTGTTTCTGTAACACACTCTCATGACTGATGGCTATTCCCTCTTCCCTGAATGATTTTCCATCTAATGCTCATCTTCCCACCACAGTGCCTCTAACTCATCTCCTCTGCAGAGGGAGTCAGTCTGTCCAGACATGTATTCCTCTGCTACACTGCTTATCACATTGGGTTAAAATTTGTTTTCTCTAAGCCCCAGTGTTTTCGTCTGTAAAATGGGAATACTATTGCCTAACCGTAGGTTTGTTATAAGGAGTAAATAGGATGTCTGTAGTCTGTATACATCAGCACCTGGCACCTACTAAGGCAGTGGTTCTCAACCTTCTGGCCCTTTAAATACAGTTCCTCATGTTGTGACCGAACCATAAAATTATTTTCGTTGCTACTTCATAACTGTAATTTTGCTACTATTATGAATTGTAATGTAAATATCTGATATGCAGGATGTATTTAGGCGCCCCCTGTGAAAGGGTCGTTCGACCCCCAAAGGGTCATGACCCACAGGTTGAGAACCGCTGTACTAACGAAAAGATCCTCTAAGTCCTTGCTGTCTTCACTTTCTCCATATATCTGGATACTACTTTCTCCTTCCACACCTCCTCCATCACACTCTGAGCTGCTCACCTCACGCAATGTGCCTGTTACTTTCCTATTCATGGTGCCTGGCAGAGACCAGGTGCTTGGCAGGTAAGTGTTGAATGCTTTGTTCTTTTTAATCTTCTTAGCCTGACTGGTTAGTTTTGTTTGTTTGTTTGTTTGTTTGTTTGTTTGTTTGTTTGGGACAGCTAGCCATCCATGGAGGGAAATATTTAAATATTAAAAAAACACACAGCTGAAAAAGTCCTCTTAGTTTTTAGGACATTGTGATATGCAGAAAACAACATGCCAGATGTGGTCCTTTGTCCATCCCTATTGTGGGTGACTGTGCCTAAGGCCATTTCTGCTGTGACTTGTTTCCTTGGTGGAGAGCCAAGGACTAATCTGGGCTCAGGCCCAGGTCCCAAAAATGGCTTAGTGCCCTCCTTGCCACGAAGGGAACGGTGAAAACACAGTGAACTCACATTTCTTGCAGGTGTCAAATATAAGAATCTTCACATTGACTCACCCTTGCTTGCTGTCTCCCTCCCACCTACATGCTGTGGGTAAAAGAAGAGGTTGAGAGACAGCTTCATTTAGATGCCCTTGCCTTCCCTGCTTACCGATTTGAGTGCTATGTCTTTTTCCCCCATTCATGCAATGTATTGTAAATTCAGCAGAGGTTTTATTTATAACTAGTGGCCCAGTGCACGAAATTCATGCACATTGAAAGGAAATTAATTAGAGGAAATATTTTAACACATCGTTTGCGGGTAGTTTTTATCGTGCGCTAACAGGTGGCGCGGGCCATTTTTGCTAATTTTTTGTGCAAATGGCAATGTTCAGTAAAATTACGATAACTTTAGTTTACATATTTATACGTTACCCGCATTCTACTGCTAGTTTATAAAAAAACGTATTAATACGTGTCCCGCACTCTACTACCAGTCAACGTAAAATGTATAAGTAAAACATATAAATACGTTTCCCATGTACAATGTGTTAATATTGCTATTTTTCCTTTCTCAATAATAGAAGTGTCAGAGATGAAAGAAAATTAGTAAAATGTATATGAAAATCTTCCTCCTGTCAGAGTCTGGGGCACACCTCAGGACTCAGAGCCAAGTCCCCGCCCACCCGTGTGCACCTTGAAGTCATGCAAGACCCGGCCGGCCCCACCCCCATTGAGCGAGATCCAGACCTGGCCGGCCCTACCCCTGTCAAACCCCGCTGCGTGGGGGGCGCAGCCTCAGGTCTCCCGGCCTGGTGCCGGGTGGGGAGTGCAGCCTCAGGTCCCCTAGCACACCCTCAGGTTCCCTGGCCTGGTGCCGGAGCAGGGGTGTGTGGCCTCAGGTCCCCCAGCCTGGGGTGGGAGGAATGGCCTGAGGTCCCCCGTCAAGCCCCGCTGGTCTGGGGGCATGGCCTCAGGTCCCCCATCCCAGTGCCACACAGCCTCAGGTCCCTGCTGGTTGCTCGTTATGGCTCATTACAGGACCCCTGCCTCCGCTGTGGGCGCAGCCATCTTGTGATGGTGTGATGAAGTGAGGGTCAATTTGCATATCACCTCTTTATTATATAGGATAGTTGGTTGTCCATTGTCATGTGGAATGACTTGGAGTGGACACCAGTGAGAGTCATTTGGTGTGAGCTGGGTTGTAGGAGGCTGGCAGTTTACAATGGGCTTTCTGGTCCCTCAATATCTTTCAAAGAGGTGTGGTTGGGCCAGGTTGCATCTGAGTGCACGTCATGTGGCTGGGCAAGAGCAGAAGAATGCTGCTCCCTGCTATTCTCCCCTGTAATGAACCAAGGATGAGAGGGGTCTTGTAGGGATAGACACAACCAAATTGCTTGGGCTCCAGGCAATGGAGGCTTGGGTGCCAGATATTTATGCAAGTTCTAGCACAGTGATGGTGAACCTATGTCACACATGTGTCAGAGGTGACACGCAAACTCATTTTTTTGGTTGATTTTTCTTTGTTAAATGGCATTTAAATATATAAAATAAATATCAAAAATATACATCTTTGTTTTACTATGGTTGCAAATATCAAAAAATTTCTATATGTGACACGGCACCAGAGTTAAGTTAGGGTTTTTCAAAATGCTGACACGCCGAGCTCAAAAGGTTAGCCATCACTGTTCTAGCACAACCAACAACCCAGGCCCTGGAAACCTAGGCCAAAATATCCTATGGCAGGGAGGCCCAGGACAGCAACATGTCTTCTTGAAAGGCCACTGTCTCCTGGGCAGTTGAGTTTGGCTGTGGCCCTTGCAGGTGAGGTAGGAGAGCCATGTTCCAGAGAGCTTATTGCCAAGCAACCCAGAGAAAGAATCTGGGTCTTTCATTGGGCAGTCCTGCTTGTCTCCACGTGCCCTTTTGCTTTTGACTCCATCATTTGTATCCATAAAAGTGGGCAAGTCAGTAAAACACCTCTCATTCTGAAAACATATCACAAAACTCACCTGAAATGGCTTATATATGGATGAATAAAATAAGAATTTTAATTCTTTATACCTGAAAATGTAGCTGAAAGGGTACATGTAATAAGGATGGATTTGGAGAGGAAATCGCAATCTTTGAAGCCCTCTCTCCTACATTCTTTCTTTTTTATTTTATTTTTACTGTTCACAACTATTGTATTGCCTTCCATTTCTGTGATGCTGGCACAATAGCTTATCAGTATGGATTGTTGAATGTCTATATTATAAAGCAGAAAGTTATTTCTAGTAGCAGAACATAAATAGTTGCAACATACATTTCTGTAAACTAGCTGATGGCAGGAAGGAGTGTTAGCTCTAAATTTCGGGCACTGTAGCAGAAGTTATTAGAACTTTACCCTTATTCCCTGAGCCCTACCATTGTAGCAGACTCTGGTTCACTTCAGCTGGCAGCACCTGCTTCTCCGTGGAAGGAGTTTTCCAGTGACCAAGTCCACTCTGCTCCTGGGCATGGCAGACAGAAGCACCAGAAAATAAATGCCCCCTGAGACCATCCCCCAAAACATGAGTGCTGGGGCCTCCCTTGCTTCTCTGCTGGGATAATGTCAGGGCACATTTCCATATGAGTTCTCTAGATTTTGTCTAGTTACTCTCAGAGGTAACTTTCTTGATGACATACCCTCTGCTGTAGGCCTGTTCTCTGTCTTCTCCATCAGTTACTGGGTTTCCTCCCTATTATTTCTCTTAGTATTTTCTCAAGATCTTCCACTGGAGGAAACCAAACCAAGACGTGCTCAGTGAAAAATTATATCTGAGAGCCCATATGTCTTGGCAGAGAGTCCAGAATCTAAATAAATTAAGTGGTGAGGTCCCATGAAAAGTTGGCTTGACTAGGAAACCAACCTCAAAAGGAAATACCACAGGAGCTTTCATTGGTAGTCCCAATATACCCCAAAACATACCTAATTGTGAAGCTAGAAACTTTGTGGATTCACCCCAATGGAATTGCTTTGTAGACATCTGCTTTCTCAGGATCTGGCTCTCAGCTTGTGAAATCTCCTGGATCTTTCTTGTATTCCAAAGTCAGGGGTAGGGGGTTGGGGAACAGGATAGTACCTTTCTGAGACTGGAAGGCTCAGAGCTAGGCTACAGTTTGTACCTCCTTTCCTGTCCCTTTTCACCTCTGCTTCTTGTCTGCAAGGTGCATATGTTGGTGGAATGGGGGTACAATAAACATCTTTTAAAGAGGCCATGTGCCAGCTGTTGCAGAAAGTTAAAGAACTTTAACTTGCATTTTGATGTTTGACCCTAATGATGGGGAAATGGAATTTCAGAAACTCAGTTTTAAGAGGAACCTTTAGGGTCTTACAGCCCGAAGACCCATCTCCTACCTTCATATCTCTCTGGAGTACTGTTATATAGGAGGCAATCAGTGAATACTTTCTGTCTATTTAAATTAATTGTGTCCTTCTGTCAAGCTTGAACACAGCTAATAATTAACAGATGGCGTCCTTCCAAGGCAATCTTCTCCATCCTCACACATCCTAATCAATCTTCCCTTCTGCTCTTTTATGGCTTCGATTCATCCATTCTACTCCTTAGGCCCTAAAAAAAGAAATTCAATGCAGGTCCACCCTTCAGATACACTCCCTTAAGTATTCTATTTTTCAAGAAATGCATCCACTGTTCTTTCAGGTGACCTGCTCATGAATCATTTTTATTGCATTTCTCTAAGCAGACCTCTTCTTATATATTTTACCTATGACTGTGGCTCCAGGTATTGAGTAGAATATACTAAGTAATCCAGTCATTTATAAAATAACTAGAGGCCCAGTGCACAAAATGCATGCACTGTTAGGGTCCCTAGTCGCTGCCGGCTGCTGGGTGGGTACTTCCTCCCTTCCCATAATCACCTGCAGCTGCCTCCAGGCAGGGCCTTCCTCCCTTCCCCTGGCCAGCCCTGCCCCTTGGTCGAACTCCTGGACAACTCTCATTCCAGGGGACAATTTGCATACTACACTTTTATTATATAGGATATTGAAGTGTGGAAGTCTGATGAAATCTCGATGGGCCTGCACCTAAGTCAGCTGTTAGGATGCCGATTATACACTGCCTTCTCCAACAAGCCTCTGATTATGCCTATCCATTGGGCAATTGTGAATCTTACGGAGGTGGATCAGTTATTGGAAGCAACCAGATAATATTCTAAGCTAAATCTAATTAGTAAGGTAAATAGTAACACTTTCTGCTGTGAAGATGAGACTTTCCTCAAATAATTGATTAATTTTAGTTTGTTGGCTTTAAAGGGGTCTCTAGTCAAACATTGTTTCCTAACTTCTGTCTTGCTCCTCAGAGATAACCAGGGGCTAAAAATGGTTCTCTCAACCACCTGCCACTTAACTAAGTTCATTACTTTTAATTAAAAATATTTGATATGTATAAATGAAAGTAGGATCAAAGCTTGTGGCACTCATGATTCTAATTGAGCTCCCTAAGGGTCTCTTGCCATCCATTCAGAGTCCTCTGAGGTCTGGCAGCTGAGTGTACCCAGAGAAGTAAACTTGAGGATTGATGACTGAGGGGACAAATGGATCTTAAATTCATGCCCTCTCCCATTAGCTTCGTTGGGTCAATTTTTTTAGTATCTACAGTAGTGAATGACTGTTACTAAAACGGCTCATTACTTCTCATGTATTGATCAGTTTCTATGCTATGCAATGCTTGTTCTTTTCTTACTAGTATGCAAGGAAGTCTTGAAGTTAAAATTAGCTCTGGTGGGACATCAGGCAGAAGAGGAAGTCTGGACTTGAATGTGAGGGATGAGGTAGAGGAAGATACCAAGAATGATGCTGTAATCCTAGCTCGAGGATGGTGGGACCATTCACTGGGAGAGAGAACACTAAAGGAAGACCAAGACAAGCATGACATTGACAAGTTCAGTTTTGGACATCTTGACTCGGAGAGATCTAAGAAGAACTATGACATGTATTTGGCTATCTTAGCTCTGAACCTTAGAGGATGGGTCCCAAGTGGAGACATTTGTAAATAATCTCCAAATAGGTGATAAGGATATGATCATTTAGGGGTACAGTATAAGATTTTGGAGGGCAGAGGCCCTTAGACCAGGCCTTGAGGAAATCTTCACATTTATTGGCTGGCTAGGGGAAAATTAATTTATAGAAGAAATTAGAAGGATAAGCGGGAAAGGTAGGAAGAAATCCAGGAATTACTATAGCACAGAGACTAAGAGAAAAAAAGAGTGTTTTGAAAATAAGGGTCTAGTTCAGGGGTGGGCAAACTTTTTGACTCGAGGGCCACAATGGGTTCTTAAACTGGACCGGAGGGCCGGAACGAAAGCATGGATGGAGTGTTTGTGTGAACTAATATAAATTCAAAGTAAACATCATTACATAAAAGGGTACGGTCTTTTTTTTTTTTTTTAGTTTTATTCATTTCAAACGGGCCGGATCCAGCCAGCGGGCCATAGTTTGCCCACGGCTGGTCTAGTTGGTACTAATGAATATGGCTGAGAAGTCAAGTCAGGTCAGAGCCTTAAAGAATACCCTCTGTACGTAAATGAAGGCCTTCTATAAGCAGATGAGGTCATGATGGAAGCAGATGAAAAATCCCAAGCTTTTATGTTTGCGCATGTAAAGTGCTGCCCTTCTAAAATCCTCTCTAAAATCCAATCTCAAAGAGAAATTTCCTGGATATTCAGACCATGGCACCCTCATTTGAATAAAAATGCAAATTACTGTGATGATTATGTTGAAGATAAGAGGGCCTTTGTCATTTATGCGTTCTGGTGAATTGAGGAATTTATTAATTCGCCCTGTGGCCCCTCTCCCCCGCTTTGCTTACAGTGTGACTCCGCTTTATACAGCTCTTACCAAGCTGCTGCTCCTTTTCTTGCCTCCTTCCCATCGGTGCCCCACATCCCCCCTGCTCATGGAGCCATATTGTGCTCTCTCCTGACTCCGGGCATTTGTTCTTCCATTCATTTTGCTAGGCATACCTTTCAGTTTTTGCATTGCTGCCATAAACAAATCATGATAAATTTAGTGGCTGAGAACTCACACATTTGTGAGCTCACAGTCCTGTAGGTCCGAAGCCTAGATGCAGCTGCCACAGCTGCGTGGGGCGTCATAGGCCTAAGATCAAGATTTTTGAAAGGATGCATTCCTCTCCAGAGGCTCTCTGAGTGAATGATGCCCAACCTCATTGGAATTGTTGGCCATGTTCAGCTATTTGCAGCTGTGGGACTGCAGTCTTCACTTCCGTGATGGCTGTCAGCAGGGATGAGTCTTTGCTCCTAGAGGTAGCCTTCTCATGTTCCTGTGTGCCCCCCCCCCCCGCCCCCCCCTCCAGCAATGGCAGCTTGAGTCCCTCTCAAGCTTTGAATCTGTCCAACTTCCTCTTCCCTCCCACGTCTTGGAGTCTAGCCAGAGACAGAGTTTCTGCTTTCAAAGGATATTGTGATTAGATTGGGCTCACCCCCATAATCTACGTTCCTCTCTCTACTTTAAAGTCTGTAGGCTTAACTAAATTTGCAAAGTCCCTTTTCCAATTAAAGTAACATATTTGGAGGTCTGAGCATCAGGGCGTGGGCATCTGGGAGGGAACATTATTCTTCTTCCTACACAGCATGCCTTTTCCCCCTCTGTTCCCCTGGTGTAGTCCGGCTTAACGCTACTAATTTCAGTTTAGATGTCACTTCTTCTCTGTATATTATAGTTACACTAGAGGCCCGATGCACGAAATTTGTGCAAGGGGCTTGGCCCTTGCAGCCGTGGAGGCTTGCCTCGGCCCTCGCAGCCCCGGCTTTGTCCGAAAAAAACGTCTGGTCTAAATAGCATATTATGCTTTTATTATTATAGATTATAGTACTGTTTGCAACTCCATGAAGAATTGGTTACATCTCTTCTGTGTCTCCTCAAGCCTCCGGTCATACTGTTACAGGCCCCTCACAGACACCAGGAAAGGTGTTGTGGGACAGCCCCCTGCGTTGGAGGCTCAGGGCTGTCCCTTCTTCGGTTCTTGTCTCTTAGTAATGAATTCAAATGAGTGACAGCAGTGTTGTAATAAAGCCAATTTATTTTAAAAATAAAGCAAGTAAATTTATGAAAGAAGCAAGGCAAGTACATTTATCAAAATACAGCTGGCCTTTAAGGCACAGACAGGCTCTCTCAGGAGCTAGTCTGGTGGGGGTTCAGGGAGTTATATGCCCTTCTGTCTATAGGTTTCAAAATTCTTCTGCCGAATATCTTGGTACAGATTAACTCTCAAGGCTCCCCTTTTACTCTGTTATGGCTTTCCTAGAATGTATGAGAAACACCAACCTATTTTATCTTGACAAGCCCCGAAACTGCTGGCTTCTCTGTTTAAACAGTGAAATGAACACTCCCTCTTCTCTCCTCCTGCCTTAGCAGTGCTGCAGGGCGATTTGCACTAGGTATTCTCTGGCTAGAGAGAGGAGGGGCATTAAGATTTTTTTTTCCTCTCCCCTTCTCTAGTGTCCTTGGTTGGGAAAGATAAAGAGCTTGCAATTTACAAGCTGGCTGCGTGTTTGGCCTTGTTTAATTTCCTTGTCTCATTTTCTCTATTCCTCCTGCCCTAGAATTCCCTAGCTTCTGACTATCCTGTAACAAAACTTTTAGTTTTATCACATTGCATTACCCCTAGTACTGCATTTGCCTCCACCATGAGGCAACAGTTGTTTTGAGGACAGAATTGATTATTTATTCATCTGTGCCTCCCTGTTGCTAAATTCAAGCCTGGCATATGCATTGAGTGTTCAGTTCATTTGCTATAACATGTAGTTGCACCCATATTCTAGAATATCCCATTTCAAAGACATCTTCCCACTGTTCCCTATTCTTTTCTTTCCTCTCCTTCCCCTACTCCCAAACCCCTCAGAGAATAACAATGCCTTCTTCCACAGAAGAAATGAATGAGTGTTGAGGTCCCATCTTAGATTTTATTCAGCTCAATGTTTTGTACCACCCCCGGCTCCCTGTAATTCAAGTGATAGAAAACTGGGGTCTGCACACCTCTGTTGAGTAAGCTGTGCCTGTCTTCTCATTGGAAACATTTTTATTTAAGCATCCAACAACCTTTTGTGATAGGTATTCCCTTTCCCCCATTATACATGAGGGAAGTGAAGCATGGAAAGATAAGGAGCTTGCCTGAGACCCTGAGATGCTCAATAGGTGGGGAAATGGATGCTCAGAATCTAGGCCCCGCTCTGGGTCCATGCCTCGCCCTTCTATCTATCTTTCCTCAATTTTTACTGTTTTTACATTGTCTCTGGTTCAACAGAGGCCCCACTGAGTTATCTCCTGTCATCTTCGTCACTGCATCAGGCAAGTGTGAAGTCCAAGGCAGTTTCTGTCTTCCTTTCCCTGGTCACACCTCGTGGCTCCTGGATTCACTGACCCATGTTTCACCACCTCCATCCTAGCGGGGACTTTCAGATACGTCTGGATCCTCCAGGTGTCTGCACCTCAGTGCATCAGATCAGGCTCTGTGAGATGCATGAGAAATTGCAGATGTTAGGGGAGACTTAGCCAGGAGAGACACGCAAACAATCCAAGCAGAGGCCTGCTGGGTCTCCTCAGGAGCCCTAGACATGACCCAGAGGCTCTGTGTACAGAAAAGAAGTGTCCAAGAGAGACAGGGGGGAAGAAAAGGAAAGAACAAAAGTAGACAAAGGAGCAAATTTTGCCTTAAGATATAAGGCAGCAAGCTCCTCGTGGGGGCTGGAGAGAGAACTGTGCCTTGGGCCTGTCATCAAAGATTTATTCACATCTAAATTCTAAACCTTCTCCACACTAGGCAGCATTGAGAAGGTTGTTTTGCTTTCTTTTTCTTTTTTAAAATATAAGTAAAAAGTTGTCAGGTTTCTAAAGCTATTTTTTCTTTTAATTTAGTCTACTGTCCTTGAACTTCTGTGCAAACTTAGCCATCATCTACATTGATTGTTATATTTTCATGGAATTGTGTGCTCTGTCGGGCATCTACCTTCTCCCCACTTGGGGATGTGCTAGGGTGATATTGCTTACTCCCTCTCTCTCTCAGCCTATTGATACCTCTAAGTATATGGGATCTAACATTTAAATTGGCCTTGGAAATTGCATTAACTGGTGTTTATGGCATAAATGGGAGAGATTAAATTGTTTTGCTTCTTAAAAACCTCTGTGCGGAGTGCAACTAAAGGGATGGGCTGTTTATGAATCGAGACTTCTCCCGCATGAACACAAAATCCCATTGACAAAACTGGGATTAGGGAGAGAACAGAGAGTAAAAGTCTGTAAACTGGATGCTTACCGACGCACTTTCTAAGTTGTTTTCTTTTTTGTTGCATGTGTGCATTTTTATGTGCAAGCCTCTGCTGCGGAGAAATGTGATGCACTGAAGCAGGAGGCAGAGGCCCGGTTTTTGGAGGTGGTTTGCCACTAGCGAGTAGTCCACGGTCTGGGTTTAGGGACATGCAGGTTATTAGTGAAGAGCCAGAGTTAGGTCCTGTCTGAGCCTCAATTTTCTTACATGGAAGATGCATGTGATGTGAGGTTGGACCAGAGAGGGGTCTTGGATATTTATTGCAGCACTCTTTTATTTCCCTGGCTTTTGTCTCTTTTTAAATCCATTCCTGCTTCAAACTATATAACCCATGCAGAATCTGTGTACTGATATTAGTGAAGCTCAATCATGTAGAATTGTAATGTGTTTTAAAAAAACATACCCAACTTTGTAGCATGGCCCCTGTGTTCCTGATGCTTCTGGCTCAGACCAAGACTGCTTTTGCATGTGAAGTGCAGGTGACCACAAACTAGGAGCCGTTGGCTGGATCCTCAGCCTCTCCATCTCGCTTGCCCTGAGAGTCTTGTCATACTGCCCAGGGCGCTGCTGCAGGCAGGGACCACAGGTACTGGATGAAAAGAACCCAGCCTGCTGGGCAGCCCAAGGAAAAGAGAGGCTTTGGTGAAGTTGGATGCTTCCAAGGAACCGGTCTCATTGAAAGGATAAAATGTGGACGTTGGAAAGAAATGGCATGTTAGCATGAACTTCCGGAGTGGCTGTTGGGGAGAGCACAAGGGGTAGTGCCGGCCAGAGCTGGGAAGACAAAGCTGTGACCTCTACCTTCCCGATTACCAAACGGCCTCTGAGCACCCCCAGACGCTTGAGCAAACATCCTCTCTCTTAATGGCTGCACTGGAATCTGACGAGCTCTTTGGAAGCAGGCCGACCTCATTTTGAACTCCAGCTCTGCCGCTGGGCATGGGTTTAACCCAGTTTCTTCATTCACAAGGAGGAAGAAATGCTGACCAGGAGGACCAGCTCAGCAGCACAGGCTGTTTATTGCACGCTTACCTGATGCAAAGATGTGGGGGAGGCGGAACGTAGATTTCTGCTTAATCCATTTTACAACAAATCTAGGTAGTGGTGGGTACTGTTATCTGCATCTTACTGCTGAGGGAAGTTGAGGTTTACTCAGCTGGAAGTAATTTACAGGAGATCGCACAAGTAAGAGCAAAGGCCTGATGGAACCCCCACTCTGATGGGTTAGAACCTGATCTCCTGCTTATTATGTTAGTTCTTATGACCGCCATGACGAAGAGCCACAAGCTAAGTGGCTGAAAAACAACAGAAATGTATCCTTTCTCAGTTCTGGGGGCCAGGAGTCTGAAATCCAGATGTTGGCAGGGCCATGTTCCCTCTGAAACCTGGAGGGAGAATCCTTCCTGGCCTCTTCTAGCTTCTGGTGTTTGCTGGCAGACGTTGGTGCTCCTTGGCATGTAGAGGCACATGCCAGGCCCTGACCTCCTCTCCCTGTTTCTATGTGCAAATTTCCCTCTTCTTATAAGGACACCAGACATATTGGATTAAGGACCCTCCCTACTCCACTGTGACCTCATCTTAGCTAATTACCTCTGCAAGCACCTTATTTCCAATAAGATTCTGTTTGGAGGTACTGCGGTTAACATTTCAACTGCTATAGACTGAATGTCTGTGTCTCCCCCAAATCCATATGTTCCATTCTAAACCTCAAAGTGATGATATAAGGAGGTGAGGCCTTCAGGGGTGATTAGGTCATGAGGGTGAAGCCTTCATGAATGGAATTAGTGCCCTTATAAAAGAGACCCCAGAGAGCCCCCTGTTTCTTCCTCCATGTGAGGCACAGCAAGAAGACCGCCGTCTATGAAGCAGGAAGTGAGCTCACACCAAACACCAAAACTGCCAGCACCGTACTCTTGGATTTCCCAGCCTCCAGAGCTGTTAGAAATACACTGCCATTGTTTATAAGCTGCCTGGTCTAGAGGATTTTGGTTATAGTAGCCTGAACTAACTGAGACTGGTGCCATATTGCAAAGGAGGTGGTATTCATGCGTGTTTTTCGGAAAGCTCCATGGTGAATATTCGATGGGAAAGAAACATAATAGGCACTGTAGGGGAGGGGCCCCTCACTTCCATGGCCTCTCCCTAGGCTCTGGGAAGAGCCCTAACAATTTCATATTAAAATGTGTATTCATTTTCCTTTTTTTTTCTTCTTTTAAAAAGTGTTTTATTGATTTTTTTTTTTAATTGAGAGGAAGGGAGAAGGGGGAAGAGAGAAATATCTATGTGAGAGTGGAACATCACTCAGCTGCCTCCTGCATACTTCCTACTAGGGATCAAGCCCACAACCCTGGCAATCAAACTGGCGACCTTTTGGTGCACTGGACAATGCCCAACCAATTGAGCCACACCTGCCAGGGCTTTCTTCCTTTTCTTAAAGGGCCCTCCTCATAATAAAAGTGAGTGTCGACCCAGCAAAGTGTGGATGAGTCCCAGTCCCAGGGCAATAAGAACCAATAAATAATCTTGCTTCTGCATTTGGAGCCACCAATGGTGCTATGAGTTTAAGGTTGCTCCCATAATCACGAGAACGCAGGAATGAAGCTGCCAGGATGGTGCTGTGTCCTTTGCCACTATGAAGACTGGCTCTTGGCACCAGGGAGAAGAATGGACACTGGGAAGCTGCTTGAAGAAAAATTTAGGATTTCATGATTTTGCTTCTCAGGATAAAAGGCAAATGGAGCAGAAATATGCATTTTCTTCTCTGAATCACTATGAAATGTCCTCCTGAAAGGCACGAAGCAAGCTAGAGATTTTAGTATAGTTACACCAGCTTTTTTTTTTCCCATCAGTTTTGCAAGTTATATCACTTTATATATTTGTCTCCTAGATCGGCTGTCACAAATCACCACAAAGCTTATGGCTTAACACAGTAAAGTTCATGGTCTCACGGTTCCAGAGCCTGAAATCACTGGGCTGAAACCAGGGCGGTGGCTCTAGGGCAGAATCCCTTCCTTGCTTCTTCCAGCTCCTGGTGACTGCTGGCATGCCTTAGCTTGTGGCTGCCTCGCTCCCGTGTCTGCCTTCTTGATCACATGGCCTTCTCCTCCTTCGTGTGTATCCAGTGTCCCTCAGCCTCCCTCTTATATATGTGGTGGCATTTAGAGACCACCCAGATCATCAAGGAGAACTCCCCATCTCAGGAGCCTTAATGTATTCACATCTGTGAAGACCATTTTTCCAAATATGGTAACGTTCACAGATTCCAGAGACCAGGGCCCGCTATCTTTGTGGCCACCATTTAGCCCACTGCACTATTCTTTTACTGGCAACCTTTCTCTGCCCTGTATTTAAGGTATCTCTTGTAAGCAATTTAAAGTTTTTCTTTTTTTAAAAAAAAATCTGACAGTCTTTGTCTTTTAAATGGCACACGTAATTAACTCCTTTATATTTAATACAATTGCTGATTTTATTTAGGTTTGTGCCAACCATGCTCATTTTTTTTGTTTGTCTCACCATTTTATTTTTCTCTTTTGTCTTGCCTTCTTCTGGATAAATACAATATTTTTATTATCCACTGCATGTTTGTTTGTTTATTTTTTTGTCTAAATCTCATGTGTGTGCTTTTAAATCGTGAAAATTAGTTTGCATCCAGAACCTTAGCTGCACAGGCATCTGGTAAATGTATCTCTCAGCTTTCTTAACCCTCTATTTGGAAGAAGTATGGAAGGTGGCTGAAAGAAGAATTACAGTGTTCAACACACACAGTGAATTAACAATGCTGTGACACTCTTTCCCCCTTTCCCCGTCATCATTCCCCAGCAAGACTCACTCTGTGGCCACACGCTTTCCAGAACAGAACATGCAGCTTGGAGGAGGTGAATGAATGGATATAAGCCTGGGAATTGAACCGGGCAATAGATAAACAAGAGTATCATGACACCTTGCCATTAGTATCATACTCCAGAACTTTGCTGCGTGGGCTGAACTGAGGGAATGATTGTGTGGCTTTTGTTTCCATTTTGAGGGGGCTGTCAGAAAGTCTAGGAAGGTAATTAGTAAGTTGGACTAGAGAAAATAAATCGACAAAATTTAAAAGTCTTTTCAATCATAGGTGTTATGGGCAAAGACTGGTGAAAGGTATTGGCATCTGATTTGATGGGGATGGAAAAACACTTCTTTTATTGTATTTGATTAGTTCTGCCTCTCTTCTGGATGGAAACATAGCTCCACAATTTGGAATTGCACTGAATTTTAATTTTGGGTATAAGGCAGATGAGACGGAATAAAGCAGGGAGGGGCCCAATTAGATCCCTGCTCGGTTCTGTTCCAAGACAGTTTGGCACCGAAACTGCTGCCTGAATTGGAATGTATCATTGTGATCGCTCACGTGCTGGCACAGAGGCAGAACCGATCATTTGCCTTAAAATACGATTCAGATTGGGCGTAAATTTTGGGACAGTTGTTGCTACCCAGAGAGCAAACTGGCTTCTGAAACTGCCTAATGTTCTATGCAAAGTGGATCTGTGTGGCCCTCGCCAGCCCGATCGTTTCCTGTGCTGAGCTTCAGTTAAGCAGCTCGCAGGCTGGTACCCATCAGTTAAGCAGCTCGCAGGCTGGTACCCATCAGTTAAGCAGCTCGCAGGCTGGTACCCATCAGTTAAGCAGCTCGCAGGCTGGTACCCATCAGTTAAGCAGCTCGCAGGCTGGTACCCAGGGATAGGACTCCAAAGACAGCCCTGTGGGACACAGCCTGCCCAGACCCTTTGCGTTGTGCAATCCTCACTGGGGAGATTTCCCCCAGAATAGCACCAGCCTCTCTTTACCCTCAGTTTGGACATTTCTGGCTTTCCTGAATTGGATGTTTTTTGAAAAATTCCTATGGGTAGTAATGAGTTGTGTGTTCTAAATAGTTGCCAATTTTTAGAAAGAAGTTCTTAGAAGTAGGGAGAGTTTATGTAACAGGTTCTGGAACATTGGAGAGAGACTGTTTCCTCTGCCAAGATGCATTCCCAGTAAACTACTCCTGTATTCTCTCTGGTGAAAAGCATATTTCACAGAGGAGGCTAGGTGACAGGTTTGTGGACAGCCTACTAGGAACTCTTGGAGAGGGGTTCACTTCTGAATATAAAGACAGAGCCTCAGAAAGAGGCCTGTAGCTCTTTTATTTGCCTGGCTTACCGCATGGGTGTAATGGCTGGAGGCACAGCAGCCAGTGTGTGAATAGGAGGATGAATGTCACACATCAGGGTGGAGTGTGAGCAGAAGAAAACAAAGCCAGGTTCTTGACCTCACCCTTGACCAGCTGGAACAGGCCTCGCCTGTCTGCCTACAGACTTGGTTTTTATTTCTAAATATATCATAGAGGGACTTACTTTTTGAGATCATTAAATATTTTTAAATTACTTTCTAGATTCACCTCTTCATGTGGATACTCCCTCAATGACACAGCCCCCTCCCCCGCTCTCCCACATATCCTACCTATACACTGACATGCACATGGACCATTAACAAGCTATAATCCCTAACACCCCAACATAAAAAAAAATGTTTTAAACTTTTTTGTGTGTCAAGTATATAATTTAATTTATGTAATCCCTTAAAATAATGGGGGGGGGAGTGTAATGGATTTAATTAAGAAATTTTGTGTAACCCCAAATATGGCTGAAAATTGGAAGTTAGATTTTTAAAAATGTTAGTATGAAATTTGAATCATGCACAAGTGGATAAAATATGCAGTGAATGCCTATACACTACTACGTAAACTAAACAATTTACATTTTGCAGTATTTTATCACATAACTGACTGTCACCATTTGGGAGCTTTACCCCCTACGTGGCACTTCTCATAATTGGGTAGAACCTGTGTTAGTAAGTGTGAAGACATTTTTTTATGAAAGATGTGTAGCTTTGCCAGTTTCCCTCCACAGATAGACAGACAGACTGCGCTTGTCTAGATGTGAGACTGCCGAGTACGTTCCTTCCCCACCTTTGTTCAGGGTCCTTCTAGAGCATTGTTCTCAAGGCGTGGCCCTGAGCAGGATCAGCATTGGGCATTGGCTGGAAATAAGAGGGCTTCTGAGCCAGAGATGCTTTGGGGGGGGGGGCACCAGTCTACCTTTAAGCAAGTATTTCTTGGGGGCTCTGAAGTTCGTTCCATCAGAATTCTCGAGGAATCAACCACACAGTGCTGGGTGACGGTGACTAAGGGCTTGTATTACGCATTCCATTTTATAATTCGCCTTGGTTGAGATGTAACACATGCAGTGTTTTCTTTCTCTGAAAACACCATCAAGAGGGATAGTTTGTGACCATAATATGAAAACAGTGTAATCCTATTGGGGCCAGTGGATCTGTTGTAGACCAAGTTGTAGACTTGGAAGGCTAGAGAGATGCTGACAGGTCTTCTTAGATGTTGATTACCTTCATTAGTGGAACTGATTTGGCTGTCTACATAAAATGCCGAGCAACAGACTTGGCAACTTAATATTTAAATTGCCCCCTCTACAGTGCTGATGAGCTTGGGGCAGGTGCGGCCTTCCTCTCAAGATGTGATAATTTAGGGGAATTCTTGCTTACATATTTGTCTTTCTCACTTTTGAGTCTCTATGCCAGTGGTTCTCAACCTTCCTAATGCCGCGACCCTTTAATACAGTTCCTCATGTTGTGGTGACCCCCAATTTCATTGTTACAAATTGAATATAATTAAAGCATAGTGATTAATCACAAAAACAATATGTAATTATATATGTGTTTTCCGACGGTCCTAGGCGACCCCTGTGAAAGGGTCGTTCAACCCCCAAAGGGGTCGCGACCCACAGGTTGAGAACCGCTGCTCTATGCAAAAAAGGTTGAGGAAATGAACTGTATGTAATTCTAAGATTCAGTAATATTTATATTCCAATTATTCAAAAGTTGGAAACTTCAATGTTGAAACTTTTGTTCAAAATAAGTGTATGTATCCCAGTGAGCCATCCAAGCCATTCTTACTGTAGAATGAGTCTTTGGATGGAGAAAATACAGATGAGAGTACAAATATTGGAAGTATTAAGGCAGTTATGAAAGAGATGTTTGCACAGTTCTGTCAAGTTTTCTGGGGAGATAGAAATGTACTTGTCCAGATAGGAAACCCTGAACTTAACTTTGACCTGTATTCTAGATTACTTCATTCAAGAGAGGAGGAGCAGGTGACCAATTATAGCAGAATGAGATGACTGGTGGGTCAGGCTTGGCAGGACAAACCATCTCACTTTGCCTTGGATTAGGGGATTTACCAGGAGGCTAAAACCAGGGAAGTCAATGGAGAAGCTTGATCTGCTTAAAAATGGCTGGTTGCTAGATTTTTTATTTCTCCCTGATGGGTTTTTACTGTAGACATGAGGTACCCCAGCAGCCAGGATGTCTGATCTTAACTTTTAGGTATCACCAATAGAAGCACAGGATTCATGTTTCTAAGTGGGACTAGCAGGACCTTAGGCTAATGAAATCAAGGTCAGAGGCTTGTAAAGGGGAATACCTTTCTCTTTTTAATGGAGAAAACTTTTAGCTTTTAATATTCATAGATTCTTGATCATGCGAGTAGAAATAACACTAGAGGCAAAAGGGAATCAGGTGGGCTGCACATCATTGCATATGGCTCTGTTTCTCTTTCATAAGTACATGCGAACTCTTTCCAGCTCCTCTAGAGCTTCGGAGCCGCCTTAGGAAGAATGCTTTCTTTTGACTTGTAACGTCTAGATTCTAGCTTTGAAAGCTCCATCACTTGATAGCAGTAAAACTAGCTCAGTTGACTAAACTCAATTCCTCCCGTTTCATCCTCTGTCAAATGGGAAGAGAACCGCCCATCTAACAGAATTGCACACCTAATTAAGTGGGGCAGCAGATACGATGGAGCTTTGCTAACTCTGAAATCCCTTAAAGAGTGTGGCTCAGCAGATAAGCCAAGAAGCACAATACTCATGTCATTTCAAGCTGTATAGTGGGACAACTGGGATCTTCATTGAGATCATTGTGTATATATTTTGTGTATAGCCACAGAAGCACTTAGGTCGTTGTCATCCTTGATAAATAAAATATCATTATTGATCTATCCCCACCCTTTTTTCTTTATTTATTTTTATAACTTACTTTTTGTTTGTTTTAAATATGTGGTTTTTTTTTAATTTCAGAGAAAGGAAGGGAGAGGGAGATAGAGATGGAAACATCAATGATGAGCGAGAATAATTGATTGGCTGCCCCTGCATGTCCCCCACTGGGGATCGAGCCTGCAACCCAGGCACGTGTCCTTACCTGGAATCAAACTGTGACCTCCGAATTCATAGGTCGATGCTCAACCACTGAGCTACACCGGCCAAGCCCCACCCTTCTTTATATTTTAACTAGAGGCCCGATGCATGAAATTTGTGCAAGAGCAGGCCTTCCTTCCCCCGGCTGCCAGCACCAGCTTCCCTCTGGCATCCAGGACCTGAGCTTCCCTTGCAGCCCCAGCTTCGTCCAGAAGGTCATCTGGTCTAATTAGCATATTACACTTTTATTATTAAAGACTAGAAGCCTGATGCTCGAAATCTTGCAAGGGGCTCAGCCCTCACAGCCCCGGCTTCATCCGGAAGGACATCCAGAAGGTTGTTCAGCTGTCCAGTCTAATTAGCATATTACACTTTTATTATAGATCAGGGGTCCTCAAACTATGGCCCGTGGGCCACATGTGGCCCACCGAAAACATTTATCCGGCCCGCCGGGTGTTTTTGCCGCCACTGCCTGTCCTGCTTAGCAGCCGACTCGTCCCGGGCCCACAGTGCACATGTGTGGAATGTCTGAGGGACAGTGAACTGGCCCCCTGTTTAAAAAGTTTGAGGACCTCTGTTATAGATAATGTAATATAGTAATGAGCACCTGTTAACTTATACCTAGCCCAAGAACTCATCACCAATAATTCACATCTAACTATGTCCTTCTTCCTTATCTCAGTCCCTGTTTGTCCCTAGAGATAATCATGATCCTAAGTTTTATAGTCTTCTAGGATTTGCTTGTTTCACCTAATATTATATTATGATTTATCAAAGTAATTTTATTGATATCACTACTGTATAATATTCCATTGTATGACTTCACTGTAGTTTACTGGTCTATTTTTTCTGTCAATGGATGTTGGGCTATTTTCAGGTTTTCATAATTGTGAACAGCTATTTATGATAATGTCTTCTACATGTCTCTTGCATCATCTGTCAGAAAGTGCTTCTTGGGTAAATACAAGCAGTGGAGCTGCGGGGTCATAATGAACACAAAAATTCAACTTTATAAAATGGACATTGTTAGCCCAAATGGCAGTACCGGTTAGAACGTAAATCCGCTACCTCTGAGAGCCTTTTACTCACTTTTTAAAACATATCGCCAGTTGAATGGGGTGGGGTGTAAAAGGATCCCTCATTGTACCTTAATTTCTTTCCTCTGGTTACTGTTGAACTTCAGCATCTCTTTATATGTTTACTAGTCTTAAAATTTCTTTTTTGCAGAATGCCTATTCTTTTCAGCAGTGAGTCATTTGCCTTTACTTACTGACTTATTGTATATCAAACCTACTTCTAGGGCATATATTTAACATATTGTTTACATGTGTGCATTCCATATACATATTCCTAATATGTATTTTCCATGTGCATATGTCTAAGTATTCCAATATGTACTTTTAATATTAATCATTTGTTGGCATATGTATTGCAAATATTGTCTTACAGATTGTAGTTTTACTTCAACTCTGTTTAAAGTATTCTTTTTATGAATAGTAGTGTGAATTTTAATATGTTCAAAAATTTTCATTGTTCCTTTTATGGTTAGTCCTCTTCTGTCTTCCTTAAGAAACTATTTCTTACATGAAAGGTTAGGAGGAGATCCCCTTTATATTTCCTTTTAATAGCCTCCCTTTTTCTTTTGACATTTATGTCCTTAATTCATTTGGAATTATTTTGTGTGTAATCTGAGCGTGTGTTCCCAATGTTTTTCATATGAATCGTTCTTTTTCTGATTTCTATCCATGACAAAGATCCAAATGCTTACTCCATTTCTCGCTGTCCTTCTGTCCCATTGCGGGTTTCGGCTTCTCGGTCCTGTGGAGTCTGGGGGTTTGGTGTGTTGCGTGCTATGCTGTGGGGGGTGTTTGTCATTCCTAATTCCTAGTATTCATGCAAGTCCTGATCCCTGGAGTCCATGTTTCTCTCAAAATCTCACTATGGGGAGATTTGAAATGTCCATGTCAACCTCTAAAATTTTAGTTTTAATCAGTCTGGGTAGAGCCTGGGCATGAGTATTTTTTAAAAGCCCTCAGGAGATGCTAATGGAAATGCATGGTCCAGAAGAGCTGTTTCGGAGTTTGTGCGCAGAGGTATTTTCTAGCAGGGAGCCAGCATTGTGCTGTGCTAGTTTGCAGTTTTAGAAACCCACAGGATGATTGTAAAACTGACTTTCCCCCCTGATAATAAGTGAACAAGGGCATGCTCATTGCAAAGGAAACAAAAAGTACAGAAAAAAATTGAGAGTAAAAAGTAATTCATAATTGCATAACTCATTTTGTATATTATTGCAAGCTTTATCATAGCATGTATATTTATGTAGTTGGACTCACCTTAAAAATAACTATATGGACATTTTTCTATAACATTTGTTTTTCTGGATCACTTTTAATACTATTTAATCACTTTAATACTATATAATACTATCCTATATAATAAAAGCTAAGTGTCTGGTCGTCCAGTCGTCCATTCAACCAATCAAAGCATAATATTCTAGTGATATGCTAAGGCCACTCAACTGCTCGCTATGAGATGCACTGACCACTAGGGGGCAGGCGCTCCTACTTGTAGGTTAGCTTGCTGCTGGAGTCCAGCAGATCAGGACTGAGTGAGACGGGCCGGACATGCCCTGGAGCCCTCCTGCAGTCCCTCCCTTGCTGGCCAACCTCCCGCGTCCCTTCCCGGCCCCCATCGTGCACTGGTGGGGTCCCTCGGCCTGGCTTGCGTCCTCTCACAATCCTAGCTGAGGGACCTTCCCCCTCCCCCCACCTGAGTGCACGAATTTCATGCACCGAGCCTCTAGTCTTATTATAATGACTAGAGGCCCATTGCATGAAGAGATTTGTGCAATAGGCCTTCCTTCCCCTGGCTGTCAGCACCGGTTTTCTTCCAGGACCCAGGCTTTTGGTCCAGCCGCAGTGAGGCTTGGCTTCTCCCCTCTGGCCGCAGTGAAGCTTGGCTTCTCCGCTGTGGCTGCAGTGGAGAAGCCAAGCCTCTTCAGTCTTCACTCTGGCTGGAGCCTTCTGTCTTTGCTCCATGCCTGTGTATGCAAGTTAACTGCCATCATTGTTGGGTTAATTTGCATAGTCATTCTGATTGGCTGATGGGCTTAGCGAATGACACCAATTTGCATGTTTCTCTTTTATTAGTGTGGATTATGTATTGCCCATACATACATTTAACTAGTAAAAATCTTATTTCATCCTGGTGAAGGGTTTATAATTTTATTGTGATTGTAATTACTATTTTGGAGTGAACATGAAATTGTATCATGGGCATTATAATTTAGAATTTAATAGTATTGGTTCAGAATCAGTAAGATCTGGGATCAAATCCTAGCTTTGCAACTTATCAATTGTATGACATTAAGAAAATTATTCTATTCTGTGCTTCCTTTGGCTACTCTTTAAAATGATAAAATAAGTTCCTCCCACATATAGAACTGTTTACAAAATTAAATGAGATGAATCTGAATTGCTTAACACAGTGCTGAGCACATAGAAGTGCCTGATGTCTCTCTGTGCACACAATGTCTGGGGAATAGCAAGTCAGCCTGGCCCGCTTGGGACCAGGGTGACTGCCTGACCCAGTTTCTCTGGTAGTAAATGCTCACTGGGAGGATGACAGTGACTGAGATAGACACCTCCATTGTCCAGCTCAGTCGCCAGATGCAGAACTGCACTGTTTATTTAAAGGAGAAGGTAAAAATCATGCCAATTTCTCTAACAAGGGATGCTGTTAGCTGGCTGCTGACTCAGAGTTAGAATAATTGCTCCCTGGGATTCCCCATTCTTGTGAATAGGTCCCTACAGTTGAGAGACAAATGCAATTTCTCAGCTATGGAACCAGGTGTGTACTCAGCTGGGGATCCGCCTGTTTGGATCTTCATGTCCTCTTGGAGCCCCCAGGCAGTAAATCATAAAGTAACAGCAAGCAAAACAAAGAGCCAGCAGGTACAGATTTCCCAAGTGGAAGGGAAGGCAGTGAGGAAAGCGAAGCTCTGGGTTGGCTTGTCTGCGGTGGCTGACGCTGGATGCCCTTCTTGAAGGGGCCACCGGTGGGTGAGACGCTAGACACCTGCCCTAGAACCAAGCTTGTCCAGCCCAGGGGTTGGCTTCTTCCCTAACTGCCGTGTCCCCAAGAATTGAGGTCAGCGCCTAGTGTTCCTAGAGCAGGTGCTCCAATCATGTATTGATTGAATGCTCTCCCACTGCATTTATAACTCCCATGGGGCGGGGAAGAGAAAGGAAGTGCTTCTCTGAACCTCATGTGGACAGTTCCACGGGCCCGGTGGAGAGGAAGCTTAGGGGAAAGCACCAGTGTTGTCTGAGCTCCCGAAACGGGGGTGGCAGCCGGTGGCACACAGCCCGGTGGACAGAGGCGGCTTTGGAAAGGTATATGGGAATTGTCTGCATTTTCTGCTCAATTTTTCTGTAAACCTAAAACTGCACTAAAAATAATTTTAGAATAAAATTTTTAAAAGTTGAAATAGAGGTGACAGTTCCATTCTGGTCAGGGCACAGGCCCGGGTTGCGGGCTTGATCCCCAGTGTGGGGTGTGCAGGAGGCAGCCAATCAATGATTCTTTCTCATCATTTATGTTTCTACCCAGCTTTCCATCTCCCTTCCTCTCTGAAATCAATAAAACTATATTTAAAAAATAAAGTAGAATAAAAAGATGGAATCTGGTAATGAACCTGAAACCAGAGATAGGAGGATGGCAGACCCAAGAGTAGGGCAAGGTACTGAAAAGTCAGTTTCTGAGTCTCTGACTATGGCCTCAGGAAAGAAAAAGAAAAAATGATTTAAAGAGACCAATGTGGGTATATTGTACACTTTCCGGGGAGTTAGGTTTTAACAAATGTGAGCAAAAGCTGGAAGGGGGTCCAAAGCAGACCAGAGCAAAACGGTGATGGAGACAAGAAGAGTGTCACAGCTTGAAGTCCAGCCTGAGTGAGATTTGCCAAATGCCTTAGAGCCCATAAAAGAGTATTTTCCCTGTTTGCTTTAACCTTTTCCCATGTGCAAAGGCAGAATGTAGGAAGAGCAGTTTGGTTGCTTGGACTTGACCAGTGGTTCACGAACTGTGGTCCCTGGACCAGTAGCATCAGCGTCACCTGGGAAGTTTAGAAATGCAAGTGATGAGCCCCCAGCCTGGACCTACTGGATGACACCCTGGGCTGGGGCCCAGCCTTGGGTGCTTTGGTAAGCTTCCAGGGAATGCTGACGGTCACTGAAGCTTGGGACTCACCAGGTTAGAACACTCATCTCCCACCTGTGACGCTTGTGGAGGACAAAACAAAAATGCCCAAGCTTTTCTGTTTTACCCCAGAGCGATTACAAAGGACTGCTGAGTCTGGCCAAGGATACGTGTTAAAGCCGCTTGGCGAATCTGGTGCACAGGCCAAGAACCGAATTCCAGTTCAAGTACCAGCAGCGCGAGCACCTCCAGGGAGTTTATTAGAAATGCAGAATCCTGGCCCTACCTGCTGAATCAGAATCTGCATTGTTAACAAGGTGACTGGGTTCAAAAACCTTTTGTAAAGATAAGTTATAGGAAAGAAATCAGAATGTGCAACCTGCCTTCGTTTTCTCTTTATTAGTTGAGATACTAACTTCTTTTAAAGTTAGTAAAAGTCTGGGGCAGGAAAAGGCAGGGTGAACATACTGGCCTATGAGACATGAAGGGTAGTGAAGGTTCAGGGTCAAAGAAAGGCAGATGACAGGCAGGTCACATGAATGAGAGAAATGGGTGTTCTATGAGAATGATGTGCTTGAGTTACCCATACCTCCTTGGGCAGTACTCACATTACTGCCCCTTGGTCAAGCAAAATAGACTCCTAGGTCAAAATCAAGGTCAGGAACCAATGTTTGATGCCATAGCTTAGTGATGAGTTTGGAAATATGAGGAAACCAGGGCTTTCCTCAGGTTTCAAGACAGGTTCCCGCTCTCCCTATGAGGAGTCCTGGGGAATGGGCGTGTGCTCAGTGTATTGAGGTGGTGCAACACGACCAGAAATTCAGTGAGGAAAGGCCTTGGGGATAACTTATGGACGTGATTTGATTCCCTGGCAGAATTCCAGGCCAATGCCTTTATTAAGACTAGGAGAGAAAAAGCCAGCCCCATAATTCACTCAGGAGTCATGAATGATAGGATTGCTGGTCTGACTTCTCTTCTGTGATGGAGAGGCAGAGGAGACACCGTGGATATAAGTGTGTTGATTTCACAAGGCATGGCCGATGTCCTTTGCTTTGGTTCATTTCTTCTTAACGTTATTTATTGAGCAAAGGGAAATAACAAGCTGGTTATTCAGGTTTGTTTTGTTTGGGGGATGGGAGGGGTGGGTTCTAGCTAGAGAAATGACCTCACTCATATCCACCTAATGCACCAAAGCCAGCGAAGTCCTGGATCTCTGGTAGAAGCCTCCAGGGCCTATTCCAGCTTCTGTCATTCCTGAATGTTGGCTGAGGACTGGTTGGTAAGGCAGACTTCTCACTGCCCTTGTGTTCAGAAGGGTAGAAATAGATATAATTATGAGGATCTGAACAAACATTCAAGAGAAGGCGTGATAAAGCAAATTTTACAACAGGATAATTTAATAGAGGAAAATATCTCAAGTAAGAAGCAACACAGCAGCAGCAACTGGTTCAGAGGTTGAGGGATTTTTAGTCTATTGGAACCTAATTGCATTTATTTGTGTAAAACAGTGGCCAAAAGCCCTGCTGGATACCTTAGGCAGAGTTCATCATGTTGACAGCAAATCAGTGATTATTTTTCCCTGCTTATACCCCAGCCATTACCTCCAACATGGTTTTAGATTTTTGTGTTCAGATTTTAACACGTTTTGATTATGAAACAAACAAGTTCAACCGAGTGGCCTGATTAATGAAAAGACCAGCATCTGTGCTCTGTCTCCATTGTAAAGATGGAAAGATAAGGATCCAGGGTGCGAGGGCAGCCCAAGATCGCACCGTTGGTCAGTGGTGGAGCTCGGGGCTCTAACCTGGGTGTTCTGGTTCCAGTTCTGAACCTGTGCTTTCCTGCTGAGCCCCCTCCCTGTGTCTCCCGTCCTCCTTCAGGTGAAGGGTGTCTGATGTAGAATATCTAGCTGTCTGCTTCAGGCTCCCACTTTGCTTCCTAAGGAGGTGGTTCATCTTTTGATGAAAAGAAACCCCGCCTAATAGTCATAGTAGCTCTCTCCTTTACTGCCCAGGCTGAGTGTAAAGTGTTCAGTCTCATCTCTTCTCTTGATTACCTGAGTCTTGTCGGTCCTTAAAGACCCAGCCCCAAGCCCCCTTGATATAGAGCCTGCTATACCCATTGACTCAGGCTCCTCCAGCCCAACTTTCGTAGTCTAGAGCTCTTTAACTTTATATCCATCTATTCTTCCTTTCACTGATTCTTTTACAAATATTTATGGAATGACTACTCCTTGTCAGGCACTGTTCTAAGTGCTGGGAAACTGCAGTGAGCAAAACAGAGAATGTCCTATCTTCTAGGTGTTACTGCAGAAGAGACTGACAAAATAAATAAGTCCATCAAGTCCAATAATGATGTGTTGTAAAGAAAGATGAATTCACTCTGATGTGGCATGGCTGACTGCCCTGTTTGGTAGGGGCCTAAAAGACCTCCATCATGACGATGGTTAAGAAGAAACTAGAAATAAGTGAGAAAGTGGAATCATGCAGATATTTGGGGAAAGAGTACCAAGCAAGAGAAGAGAGGTGGGAGATGCTTGGTGTATTTGAGGAAGAGCAAGGGAACCTGAGTGGCTAGAGGGGTAGACAGACATTCGTTGCTTTCTATATGACAATACTTTCTACTAGATCTGTCCTGTGGCTACTGGCACACTTTCATTCAACTATTGTGTTGGTGATGGAGGTTGTGGGGAAAACGTTAGAACTTCATTTTGAAGATTAAATTGATGTTTATGAAATATACATAGGATATTTATATACATAAAGTTTATAATATATAAAATATACAATGCATATAATGTCTTGCCTGGCCAGCATGCTCAATGGTTGAGCATCAACCTATGAAGCAGGAGGTGATGGTTGGATTCCTGGTCAGGGCACATGCCCAGGTTGCAAGCTTGATCCACAGTGTGGGGCGTGCAGAATTCTCTCTCATCATTGATGTTTCTATCTCTCTCCCTCTCTGAAATCAATAAAAATATATTTTAAAAAACAATAATGTCTTACACATGGTGCTGTAGAAGCTTTAGCTTTTATCCTTGTGATGATCATGATCACTCTTAACCTCAGTTCTGCCCTGAGGATCCAGCCTCAGGGCAAAGGCCTTTGGCAGCCTGCTCTTTCCAAACCTAAATGGAATTGCTTTTGCTGTTTCCCCACACTCTTGGTTAGACATTTGAATAACTGGGATAGGCTCTTATGCAGCTTCTCTGTGGGAATTATTTTTTTCTCTACGAAATGGCCAGAAGACAGGCTGGCTTGCTCATAGTCTATGGTACAGATTCTCCTTTAGTGCCTGCAATGGGGAAGCACTACACACGTTATTTTTAAGACAAAAGATAACAAGCTTGATGGGTGCTGATGCTATTGGTGGTGGTGGTGGTCGTAGCTAACACGTATGGTAAGTTAGCCAGGTGAAAGGATTTCTTGCAATCCTCTTAGACCTAGGAGATGGGGAGTAATATTAACTCATTTTCCAGTTGAGGAAATGGGTTCAGTAGGTTTATGTCACATTCCCAAGCACAGCTGGCAGGAGAGGGGGCCAGGTTTTATAGTAAGTTGTTTGTCTCCCCAACTTAAACATGTGATTAGTCCAAGTTCGTTTTTGTTTTGCTTTGCATTTTCCCCCATGGTCTATCATTTGAGGTGTGATTAAGGGAAAGGGAAAATTGAGAGATATTTCAGTTTTTCTCAGCAAGCTGTTGATATGAGTTTCCTAGGTTTGCACACACATGACTTGGGCCCAGGGAGCTGAGAGGCAGTGGGAGGGGTCGCCGGATGCCAAAGGTGGAGTCAGGTGTGGGTTTTGTTAGTTACAGTAGGAAATTCATCAGTGAGATGCACAGAGGGTCATTTAAATACATTTTGGATGTTGGGGGTCCATCCCTGAGTGCTAAGCACCAATATCATTCTGCAAATAGTCTTTTGTGCTTCTGTCCCCCAAGTTACTGTTAGTTAACTCATGAGGGTATTCCCTAGTGTTGAGATTTGGGAGCCTCAAATCTTAATCTTGCCATCAACGATATGGCCACAGAAACTGTTTGCAAATATAGACACATGCTTTGTTAGTTATCTTTACTCACTTATGCCCTTTAAGTTTGGCGGAGAGATTTATCTTTTCACTCAACTGTCCCCAGGTTGCTGTTTATTGAAACTAGTATTTCTTCTTTACTTTCCCGTTCCCTCTGGCATTTTCGCTGTATTTTTGGTAGGTGACTTGCTGAGTAAATGTGGAGGGTTGTCAGGCTTCAACTTCAATTATGAAAAAACAAAATGTGTGGGCTTTGTAGAGCTCCTTTCTTTGAGGTCTGGCGGCAGCTGTGGGCTCTGGCTTGTGCCTTTAACAACTGTGGGCTCCATTGTTTCCTAACTTCAGATTTTACAAAATAAACTGTAACTGAAAGGGGAAAAACAACTAAAAATAGTTACTGCAGAAAATAAAAAAGTTAACCAAAGTATTTTATTGATACATTCTTGGACAATATCACAGAATTGAAAGAGAATGGAAAGAAGGAATTTTTCAGCAAGGGTGTGTTTCCACTAAATTGGCACATAAGCAGCAAGATTAACGAAAGTACTTATTACAAACAGTAAAAAACATACATGCTTTTTTTTTAAAGTCCTTATCACACTGGTCAGTCATAGGGGGGCATGAACAAAACCTCAAGACATGAAAAATCCATATTCTTTTCTTCAAAGAGCTCGATCATTATTAAAATTATTGCAAAATATCCATATACCCTAAATAAAATAACAGAAGAGAACACAAATACAAATATTGAACGTATTATTAACATGTACTGTAAAATACATTACCGGCATGCATTCCAAACAAGACCTCTATTCAGTTCAGCCTCTACCTTCCTTTTGTGTGACCTATCGAGCGATAGGTGGGACCTACTATATCAGCACAGTTATTGGTCTTTAAGTATCTTTTTGTCTTAAAAAAAATAACATGATTTGCGATGGTATTATAATCATAATTATACCTAGTACAGTCATGTGTGTATGCGGTTTAAATATATATTTTAGTCCGCCTAGATCTTTTGAAAATTTTATCTTAAAATTTCCCCCAATATTTTGCCGTCTGAGAGAATAGGGCTCTATGAAAACAGGGCATTTGAAAACAAACAGTGAACCGAGGTACAACATCGGATGGCAAAGTGCAAAAGTCCTCACAAACTGTACAGAAAATTTCAAAACCTTGCAACCTGGAAGTACATACGTAGAAAGACGGGTCAGCCCCAGAAACAGTCACTGTGGCTCTCAGCGGTTCGTCCTAGAGAGCCTGGGTGGGACTTGAGTCTCAACACTCCCTTCCGTAGGGAAGGTCCAGAACTGCAGCCAAGTTGGCAGTGCTGATGCCAGTGACTTATTAAGCCAAGATAAAGTAGGAATATTTCATAAAGCAGCTGCGTAGGACACTTGGATCCTCTAACGTTGGTCTTCCGGCGGAGGATGCTCCTCCAGTGATGGGCAGCGGGCAGGACCAAAAGAGTCCTATGCCAGGTTGGATGACAAAATAACTGAGGGTCTGCCTCCTCCGTGGTCCCAAGGCATGGAACAGCTTAGATAACCAGGTTATTATAACTGACATACTTCTTTTTTGCAGCGGGGCCTGAAAGAAAAATGTGAAAAAGTCAGTGGTGCCATGACCCTGTATTTGCAAAGGCAGAAGCAGAATTATAATATCTGTGATGAGTTGGGTGCACAGTAAAAATGGAAATGATGCACCATTGAGGAACACACCGATCGCTTTGGTTGCCTGTGACTATTTCTTCTCTGTTCTTAGATGGCTCCAGCCTTCCACTGGATGCTTTGTAACATTAGCAAGATTATCAGTGGCTATCATGCTTTCTAATTAGCCAGCCCCGAGCTTACCAGTAAAGGGCCCACCCATGTGGCACTGGGTTTTGTTGTGTCTTCTGCTCCCAGACCTTCTCATAATAAAAGGCCTTTGCCTGGGAAAGATCTGTCCCGCATCTCTGGAATTGACTTGGGTTGACCAAAGATTAGGTCAATCAAAGTGCCTTCTCCAGCTCCGATTCAGAGTCAAATGACTATAGATTGACTTTTATAGTGTTATCGTAATAAGTTGTAAATGGTAATTTGCAGACCTATTTTCATCAAGGTTTAAAGCTACTTCAATCTAGCACGTGCCTCAACACAGCCTACATCCCCCCCCCACCTTAAATGTAGAATAAATAATTTTTCTGTTGGGTACAGTGATTTCGCCTTCACTCACTCACTCATTCAATCATTTATTCCGTAGAGACGTGCCGATTGCCTGCCACCAGCCAGCCAGGAGGCTGGGCACTGATGAGCAGCTGGTGAGCAAATCAGACGCTTTCCTGTCCTTATGCTGGAAACAGACACCAAGACCCCAGGTATGACTCTGCGTTATGCCCTGGTTCTCAGTACCAGGTGAAACAGTTGCTGTGAGGTGGTATGCTCTGTATTCATGAAATCTTAGCAGTTTTGCACCCACCACTGTCGGACACAAGGTAAATTCATGTACCATTTACGGATGATTTATTTTACTTCCTGTTCCTAGATTCTACATAGTACTGTTCATTTAACACACACAAGTAGCAAGAATTCTTCCAGAACTCTTAAGTAGGGATCTATCTGTAAATTTAGGAACAGAGAAGGCACAAGAACACACTAAGAGAGGGTTTGTATCTAAACTTTGAGTGATGCAGCCAGTATGTTACAGATGTAATATAGCACATCTACACTCTACAAAAAGACTGCTCTGATTTTCTGGATTCACAATTTGGAAACTCCTGAGAAATGCTGGCTTTTGAAGACTCATTTATCTAATAAATCGTGTTGTATTAATTAGCTAAAACTAAAGGAAAAATAGAATTACATGAAATTCAGGGTTGCATGGGAAATCTGATCATGAGACTGGTGATGATGCATCCTCACTCATTAAACACATGGCTTCAATGATCCTGCTGAGTCTTCTAAAAAGGTCCCCTGTGTTACCGCAGCCTTCATTGTCTTCAACAAAATGCTTGGTTTGAGTATAAGAAGAAAAACTTTCTAAAGATTTCGTTGTTTTTCTTTTACTCTGAAGCCTGTTTATAGTGTCATAGCTAGAAAACCCCAAGGGAAAGAGGCAACAAATAGTCGTATGCCTTGTCAAATGCCAAGGTGTTAGCTGTCCTCAGGACAAAGGTGGGCGGAACAAACCAACCCAGAAGCTTATACTGCCCTAACTATCTGAGACCATCTCTCTGTGACTAATCAAGATTGTTTTCTATATGAGTATAACTGTATAGCAAAAAAAGCCAAACATCTGAAATTCCTCAAACAGGTGACTTTAAAACACCCAGGAAGAGTATTTGGCAAAAAAGTTAGTGAGAAAGTGTTGCCCTTGCATTGTAAAGCTGAGCACTGGTTTGTATTAAACTATAATCAAGATGAAGTTACATTTTAAGAAGTTACAAGTGTTAATGATAAAGGAAATTCACCAATGCCTGGCATGGGTCATCCTGTGTTCTCCAGGAGCCTCGAGGTGAGTGCTGTTTATAATCCCCAATTTACAAGGGAGGGGTCTGGCTTCACAGACCCAGGTTCTGATTCAGCTCTGTCAGTTACCTGAGGTGGGACCTAGACCAGTTCAATGACACTGAACTTCTCAGGGCCTTTGTAAAATAAGTAGAATAATTGTCACCCTGTGGGCTATGAATTGCATGAATGTATGAAATACCCATTTCTCACCTGGTAATATAATGCATAAATGTATTTTTAAATTATAAAGTGCCGTACAAATGATTACCCTCGGTGCATGCTGCCTTCTCAGGATAGCTTAGGAGCACTGCAGCAAAACAGTACTATGGTGTGCAGGTTCTCGGATGGCAACTTTTGTACTTTTCAGATCAATGTCCAATGTATTACAGTGTTTATTTTTAAACCATTATAGCCTTATGAGTAAATAAGTACTTCTGTGGTATCCAATAATTCCATTTATTTGAATAGCAATGCAGTTTATGGTCTAGAAAAGAAAATGCTTTGCTCAAAATAGTTGTGCAGTAAAACACTTGTGAAATAGACTTTTTAATTTTGAAATAGCTGGAATTTTTTTCTTATGAAGTTATACGTTTTAAGCAGTAGGTATGGCCCCTGCTGAATTTTACGTTATCTACATCAGTAGTTCTCAAAGCAGCATCTCTTGAAGTGATGTCTACAAGGAGGCAGAGTGTGGACCCTGGCTTTTGAATGACTGCTGTGCCTTTGCTACTTAAGAAAGGTCAGACATTCCAACTTATTCTTCATGTTGGTCAAAATCAAACTCAATCTGACATTAACTTCAGTGAACTGGTGGTGTTCTCTTTAATTTTTTTCTGAGCCTTTTTGTCTCAAAAAATTTCATTTCTCAAAGTGTGGTCTGTGAAACTTGTATAATCCAGATGATCAGAAATGAAGAAAAAAATAGAAAAGGGGGAAAGTCTCAGGGGTAAGAAGCATTGAATTATGGGAAACACTGAATAAGTAAAATTAAACAGGCCTTTCCCCCACCACATATTCAATTTTTTTATTTTTAAATCAGAAGGCATTCTATAGTCCATTGACATTATTCCATGTGTTCTCTCGAGCTCTTTAAAAAAATTAAATGTGTATGTATAGATGTACACATGTATAAGGGTGTATATGAAGTGATTCAAACATCCACAAAAGGTGAAACAATAGTCTATCACAGTCCAGAGTACAACACATGTTGATATATTGACATCTGTGCTGCGGATGCCCTTCTGTCCATCCTGAGGAAATAAAACCTGGTGGGAATCCTTCCCTCTTCCCCACCCCCACTGCAATCCTCCCCTCCTCCACCCACCAAAGCTATTCTGATGTTGGTTTGCATCCTTCCCAAGGTGGCTTCATACTCCTACTATAAACTATAAATAGTATTGCTTGTGCATCCAGATAATAAGTGTTTTGAAATCTGCATCTGGTATCTTGGTTGCTTCCATTTCATTTATTTCTTTTTCTGGGCATTACTCTTATTCTTTTATATGAGGCATATTTCTTTGTCTCCCCATTTTGTCTGCCTGCTGTGTTTTCACTGTGTATTATCTAGATTTGCTATGACTCCCAAACTTGTTATAGTGGTTTTATGTTGGAGTTTTCTTCTGGGGCTCAGTAGTGCAATCTTCCTGATCACCTGAGCTAGGGGCTCCCAGAATGCCTCCTGTGCAGGTTGTGTGTTCCCTCCTGTTGCAGTTGAGTCTTGAGTGCTGTTGGCCTGTTCTCGGATGGGTTTAACCCTCAGGCTGGCTGACTGTAAGGATAGACCTTGATGACAGTGTATGAGCCACTTTGCAGCAGGGTCTGGTGCCTGCTGGGATCTCCCTTTGGGTGTGTCACTTGTGTTAGTTGGATCGTGTTCTGGTGTGGTCTGAAGCCCACTGCTGGTTGTGTTGGTTCTGGGTCCACTTGGGTGGGGTTCCAGTGCAGATTGATTTCAGACACTCCCTGTAACCGACCTTGGGCTACCTGTCTAGAGCTACCACACACTTTGCTGTTTGTGGCTGCTTCTACTGGGCCTGGGTAGGCATGGGAGGTGCCAAGCTGTGTGCAATGGTCAGCTTCCTCCAGTTCTGAACCAGGGCAGATCCGTAAAAGTTCCAAGGCACCCTGAGGTCCGCCTCCTCCTGTTGGCCACACTGCTACTCCCTGGGGTCACCTGGTCTTCCTTGTGAGCCTCCTGTGGAGAGACTGTAGAATGGGCTCAAGCTGGTCACATCCTTCAGACCCTTCCACAAGGCATGAGCTCAACAGGGCAGGTGACTGGGATCAGGGGGATGGGGGTCGTGGGTCTTCTACTTGGGGGACAGCATGGCTTGGCACTCAATGGGGTGAAAGTGGCCCCTATTCCGGAGCCATACCACTCAGTCTATGCCAGAGTCTCCGACCCTAGCTCCCCTGGAAGGAGCATGCTGCAGGTTCAGGTTGAGTGAAACCAACCTCTGCAAGCTCAGTAGGGCAGGGCCATCTGGACTCAGGAGGATAGATCACAACTGTGTCCTATTGGGGGTGGAATCAGCCGAGCCTACAGGTGGGCAATATATACCCTTTCCCATGCGCCTCAACCCCACAACCCAGCACTTGTCTCAGTCCCACACGTGAGCCTCCCAGGGAGATGAGCTCTGCACAGCACTCTGATCCCCCTGCAGGGCTGAGCTCAGCAGGGTGGGACCACCAGTTGTCAGAAGGACCAGTCAAATTAGTCTCCAGTTATAGGGAATGGAATGGGCTAAGCTTGCAGGTCAGGTCAGAATGCCCCCAATGCAGCTGTAACTGCACAGCCCAGTGCCCATCTGAGTCCAGGACAAGAGCCTCCCAGAGAAATGCACTCCAAAGGACCCAGTTCTGTGCAGCAGTCCTTTCTCCTTGTGGGACTGAGCCTAGCAGGTTGGGGCCACCGGTGGTGGGAAGGATACGCTGTGCATGCAAGGTTGGGAAGAATGGCTCCAGTTCCAAAGCTACACAGCTCAGTTATTGTCTGAGTTTCCACCAAGACCTTCTCCAGAAAAAGTGTATCACATAGGTTCCTGTTGGGTGCACGGTGGTATCCCCAGTAATTGTAGGACCGGGCAGTGCACCCCCCAGGCTGGTATTATAACAATAGTTGTGCCAGATCCTGGGAAGATGGCGCCTGGTTCTCTAGCAGTCTCTCTTCTCTCCCAAGAAGACGGAATCCCTACTGAGTTTCACTGCCGTATGCTATGTAGGCTCCTCTTCCTGGCTCTGGTGCTCTGGGTTGGGGATCCCAGCATGGGATTGAGACCTCATGCTCTTGGGTGGGGGGACTTCTGCACTGAGACATCTATCCCTCCACCTGCTCCGCAGATGCATGTGAGTGCGGGGGCCAGCCCTTTCCCTGCCTCCATCTTTCTTACCAGACTCTATGTGGCTTCGTCTATAAATCCTTGGTTATATTTATGTTCAACTAGCCTTCAGTTGGTTATTCAGGTTGACTGCCCTATAATTTAGCTGTAAATCGGGTTTGGCACCAGGAGCAGGTGAGTGTATCTTCTACCTACTCTGCAGTCATCTTGGAATCCTCCTATTTCCTAGGTCTTGATCCTGCCTGTTAAGTCATTTGTAATGCAGACCAAACTTTGGAATACTGGTTTATTGCCTGATGAAACTTGGCCCAAACTGACCTGCCCAGGAACCCATTCTAAGCGGTGTCTGTGCTGCCCTTCTCCCACTATGGCTTCCCCGTCAAGCACAGTTCAGAGTTGTTGTAGCCATAAATATTTTAACTGGAAGGGATACTTCATATTACAGTTTGCAGTTAGTAAAACTAAAAGAAATACTTTTAGTAATTCTGTAATCAATGACCTGTTTTCTGCTAGTTGGTTTCATCAGTAAATGGTCCTCAGCTTATCACTTAATGGCAAAAGAGTAGATGTTACCCTCAACTATTAGTTCTTATTCAGGATTTCAAATAAGCCAGAAAGCTCCCTGTATTTTTTTAAAGAGAATTTATTTTGTAATGATTTCTCCTAAATCATTTTAAAATGACTATAATCTAAGAGTAGCACAATATTCAGCCAAAAAGATGCAGAAGAATACGAATGAAGAACATGAATACCAAAAAACTGAGTCATTCACAATTATGCAGGTTACTCTGAACTAAAAGGAGAGAGAGAGAGAGACCTTTCTACATATTTGCAGCTCCTCCCCCAACTCTACCACCACAATCTACCAGGAGAACGCCAGACTATTTGTCCTTATGTTAGTTAGTCAGACTTCTTGACATAAGAACTTGGCAGGGGTGGAAATGCAATCAGTCAGTTAAAGAACTCAGGATTCCCAATCACCATTCATTATAATCCACTTGCAAAAACCCCAAGATCTGAATTTCTGTCCATCCAGCCATCCATCTAACAAAAATATTACTTCACACCTATTAAATTCTAGAAACTCTGATGCATGTTGACCTTGCCAAACAGGCTTGGAAGTCTGCAAGTTGTTCGTTCCTTTCTCATTTATTGTATAGTCAGATTACGCTCTAGCAGGTGCAGAAGGCTACCACGTGCCATCAGCAAGGGGCTGGAATCTCCTTTGTTTTATTTTTCCTTCTACTTAACACGATAAGGATAAGGCATGAACTCATAGACTAGACTTCCATTGAAAACCCCAAAGTAAACTGGCCCCTCCACCAAAGTTGAATGAGGGAGGCTGTTCAGTGGATGATGGGGCATTGAGGCTGCTGGGACCAGTCTACCATATTTGCAGACAATAGTGGTGCCATTGCAAGAACAGAAAAGCAGCAGCCTAGAAAACTTTAGAAAAAATGTGCCAAGTGCTTGCTCCATGGGGCAGAGAGACGAGTCAGAGATGGCTCTATTGCTTGGAACTTGTGTTACAGTGGGAGAAATGCTGACAGCACGAGTAATAAGTGCATTAAGATATTTACAAGGGCCAATTCATTGTGTCTTAAATGGCAATGCACTTACCCTCGGTCTGGGAAGGCTTCTCAGTGCAATGGGTGTCCGATTGGGATGACGAAGAATGGGAGACTATAGAAAGGAGGGACTCATGGAACTGTGTGCTGTGTTTCCAGCCAGGTACCTGGGGGAGTCAGAGGGTGTGGGGTCTCAGGCTGGCAGGGAAGGAGGGGCCAGGTGATTACTTCAGTCAATATGCATGCGGCCATACTAAAGGCAAGGTACCGGAGATAAAGTGATGAAGACACAATTCCTATGTTATTTCGCTTCCAAACAGAAGCTCCTCCAAAGGCCTTGAACACTAACTGAAGGCAGTGGTGCACTAAGTCCTCCCTTTATGTTGTTGATAGGTTCTTGGAAACTGACGTTAAGTGAAAGGATGTGTAATGAAATGAAACCAACTGGTGCTGAGGTTAATTAACATGAACAAGAGTTTGGTTCCTAGACATATTTCTGGCCACAAAAGCATCACCAGATTTCTAAATAAAGACCCCAAAACACTTCTAATAGTAAACATTGAAATATATGTGCGCTATACATACATTTGAGAAAGATGAATAAAAACAAGTTAGATAATGGTTTTCCAGCCCACTTATTCCAGTGCTGGGTCAGATGGCTGGAGACTGTCCTTACAACTCAGGGTGCAAGGTGGGACCCAGTCTGGGCAGGACACTCTTCCATCCCCAGGGCCCTCACCCCAACACGCACTCATCCTGGGACAATTCAGACATGCCGGTTCACCTCTCCTGCACATTTTTGGGGTGTGGGAGGAAACTGTGGTCCCTGGAGAAAACCCATGCAGATGGGGAGGACATGTGAACCCATCCCCCTGATCCCACCTGAGAACCCATCCCCCTGATCCCTCCATCCGCTGAGCCAAACCGGTCAGGGTGAGAGTTGTTTATCACAGAGAATGATGAGGAGTAACCACAACTACTAGCTGAGGGATGAGAAGTGAGACTTTGTAATCAGGTAAAAAATGGATGGAACAGATGCCTAACCATTCCATGACTGGGTAGAGACAGTGTCTACTATTGGAGGAAATGGAGGAATGCACTGGAAATTGCTTGTGGCTGGGGTCTAATATGTATTAGCAAGCTTGGTTCTATAGCTCTGTGCTCTCATGTCCACTCAGAGCAACACAGCCTATGCTCAACCATATTAGGCTCATAGTTGTTCTGTATTTTCCACCTTCAGATTTTTTCAGCCAGGACTACTGTCTGTGTGGAGTTCACATGCCCCCATCCCCCTGATCCCACCTTCAGATTTTCCACCTGCAGATTTTTTTCTCATCTGCATTGTACTGAAACGGTGTTGGACGAAATGATGTCCAAAGACTTGCTGGAGTTGAGAGGCTGTGAAGGAGCTATCAATGGTTTTCAAGCGCAACCTTCACACTTGTCCCCTCCCTGCAATGTCAACCACCTCTTCCTTAACTGGTTCCAGCCCCTTCCCTCCAGGAGCCTTTCCTGACCCCTCGAGACAACGTGCCCCTTCCCCCGCTCTCATGGCCTCTCTACTTTTCTCTTGTCATACTTAACACAACAAGAGTGAGTCACTCATTTCTCACGTGTGCCTGGAACGTGAGCACTGTGTCAGGATGGACGAGGCCATTTCCCCCTAATGGCTAGGAGCTGTGTAACACTTCCTTAATATGTATTGAGTTTTTGCTATAGAGGGGCTTCTGCTCTCGCATTGTCAGCCCTCAGAGCATCTTAGGAGAAAAATAGGCCGCACACACACACACACACACACACCCAAAAGTGGGAACTTTGCCATCTTTTTATTTCCATTTTCCCCCTCGGTGCCATTGTGTACAAAGCTAACCATTGCTATCAGATTTCATTGTAACTTTTAAACCACAGCATCCTTTTCTCCCCCTTTAACATCCAAGAGGGTCCAGAGAGCCTGGCTAACACTGACTAATCAATTTTCAATTCTGCCATGAAAACAGTCAATGAACATTCTAGTGTTTCTTTAAAAAATCTAATTTGTACTTTAAGGTATAAAGCATCAAGCAGAGGTTTACGGGGTTCCTAGAAGATCTATTTGAAGCAAATAGACTATGTCTGTTTTGAAATATCTTTAAGCTTGGCCAAGTTAAAATCTGGGCAATTTGATGGAGGCCAAATAGATTTTGCCTTGGGAAAAGAAGGATGCACTGTATTACTGCATCAAAAATGTCTGCTTGGTACTGTAATGCACTTCGCCTGGGCATGGAAAAGCTTTTGTGTATTTTGCAATTTCAGTGTATTAGGGATGAGAGCATTCCAGAGCATATTACAGATGCAGTGCAATGATGCATCCAAGATTGAAGCTGTGCATCAAAATCTGTCTTAAGGATAATGTTACAAATAAGGCAATCGTGCTAAAATAGTGGCAGAGGAGTACGCGGGGTTCCAGGATGAAAAGCTCTAGCTCAAATCCAGGCTTTGCTGTTATTTTGGGTTCAGACATTGAGTCCATTCATTCATTCCTTTATTCATTTATTCAACTGGTACTGGGAATTTACAACATGCTAGTTGCTTGGTTAAACATTAGTAGCACAAAGGTAGGGAAAAATACTCTCTATCTTTGAACAACTTCTGGTTCACTGCAATTCAACACATATTTATTGAGCACCTACTATGTGTCAGACACTGTGATAGGCAGGGGGAGGGGAAATATAGCCATTTGATGTGCAGTACAGTCCCTGCTTTAATGGAGCTTACATTTTTCTGGGAAGAGGCAGATCATTTATATATATAAAAAAAGAAGTAAATACATCCAGTTCTTGTTACCCACTGTTATATTCTATTTAAAATGCCAGAGACACTGAATTGGTGAATTGTGAGTGCTTACTGCTACTAGGAGGAAGGCAGGATTAGATTACTGTGAGCCTTTGGTCACAACATTTTCATCAACCGATCGGGACATAGCCTTGTTTTATGTGTGTTTCTGTTTAAAGACACCTCATATAGTATATGTTTCTGATTCATCACCATTGAACAGCAACAGCACTGTAACTCCTGCCTGAACTAAGCTTATCTAACACACAGGTTTTCTGTAGGCACATTACACCCTTCCTACACTTAGGGACCCTGGACAGCACATCAGCACTATCTGTGTGTGTGTGGGGAGGGGCACTTTAAACAGCAAAATCACCACCAAGTCACCCAAAAATGCAAAACACAGGTATTAACTAGGCTGCAAAAAGCACAGTTGTTTCCATATGAGAGCTGAGACAGGAAGCAGAGAGAGACCTTGTTCCCCTCAGCTGTGAACGTATGTGTCTTTTGTTCTCTGCGTATGTCCACACATGACCTCAAAAGCAGAAGTACACATTTCAGAGTTACAAACCCATTTTAGCAAGTAGAAGGTGAGTTTGCAAATAATGAGGATCAGCGGTATCGTGATGTTGGACAATACCAAGCACCATTAGGCAGAGGTGGCTGTCCAAGGTAAGGTTCAGTGAGGATGGCATCTGAGCAGAAACTTGACGGAGATGAGAGAGAAGCTATACAAATATTGGATCATAAGCTGAACAGAAGGTCCAACCCCTGAGGCTGGCATCTGAAAGGCTGGGGTGACGGAACCAACAGTGCACAGCCCTGGTAGTATTCCTGACGAATTCCAACACTGGCAGGAGGTGCCATCAAAAACGTGTGCAGGGGAAGAGGTGAAAAATATGGCCTGGTGAATCCAAGCAAGGTGTCAAATATAAGGACGTGTTGACCTGTCTTGAGCAATACATTATTGACATTTTCCAGGCAGGCCTAGGTAGTGGGGGCATCGGCATTGAAGAACTTTCAGATGCAAGACACCACATTGGGAAAGCCATATTCTTGAAATGTTTGGAGAGAACAGCCCAAAAATTAGAGTTTAGCAAATTCAGGATTCATTCAGAGAAGAAAGAATGATGGGAGAAGAGATCACCCTCGCTAGGGAGATTAACTTCCGATCGCCAATGGTGTTTTATGCTATGTATAGGGTTCTGGATATTAGGGTGAATTGTGAGAAGTTCACCAATATTTGGAAGGGTAGAGTGCTCCAACAGTAGCCTGGAAGATAGAGTCAAAATGTGTTAGAGGGGGAGGATAATAATTGCAGGGAAGCAGATCAGCTAGGAGGTGATGGATTAGGATTGTGTTTATGGTCAGTGGAATTCTCAGATGAGGAAGCGAATCATAGGGTCACCTGGGTCTGAAGCATAACCAGTACCTTCTACTGTTCCTGTCTCTTTCAACTCAAGTTCTGTACATGTGCATGCATGTGTGTTGTATGTGTGTGTGTTGTGTGTGTGTTTGTGTGTGTGATGTCTTAGGACTTGATTCATTCAAAGGAGCACTGCTAAAGATTGATAAAGTGCAGACATGGATGAAGAGGCAGGGAAAGAGTTCTGAGTGAGGCTGCAAAGGTCATACAGAAAGAGTTTACTTCTCCATAACACCCATCCCAAAGGTGCATACGGGGAAGGAAAAGGGCGCATGGAGACCCTCTTATAAGTAACTTGCATTCTGGAATGTTCTTCCCCCAAATAATTTCAAAAGTGGAAATAGCTTCTCCTTCTTCAGGCTTCAATTTAAATGTCACCTCTTAGGCCTTTCCTGACCCAATCTATAAAGTACTGCTCTTCCCACCCCATTCCCCAGCCCCATTGCAGCTTATAATTTTTCATCATCTACTACTCTCACTCTCTAAAGTGTTTTAATTTATTTACATTTCAATTTCTTGTCTCTCTTCTAGAATGTAAACTCTACATATACATCCTGTCTTGGTCACCATTGCATCCACAGGACTTAGGACAGTGCCAAATATTAGCATAAATAAATAAATAACATCATGGATGAAAGATGGTCCTTGTTTTGGGATTAGTGGGAGTTAATGGCAAGGAGCCAATTTCCCTCTTGATATTCTTTCAAACTTCTGCCTTTGACTGCTTCCTGCCAGGAATTTTTCTTTTTCTTCTTAAATAATAGATGCAAAGTGATGAGAAACGTGGGAGACCTGCTTTAAGCTGTTCCTTGGAGTGTAAAAATCTTCTGATCTTCATAGTTACTGGGCAATTCTTTTAGCACCCAATCAGAGGAAACAGGAGAGTTGTTGTTGTTGTTGTTTTTTAAATATTTTATTGGTTTTTTACAGAGAGGAAGGGAGAGGGACAGAGAGCTAGAAACATCGATCAGCTGCCTCCTGCACACCCCCCACCGGTGATGTGCCCGCAACCAAGGTACATGCCCCTGACCAGAATCGAACCTGGGACCCTTCAGTCCGCAGGCCAACGCTCCATCCACTGAGCCAAACCGGTCAGGGTGAGAGTTGTTTATCACAGAGAATGATGAGGAGTAACCACAACTACTAGCTGAGGGATGAGAAGTGAGACTTTGTAATAAGGTAAAAGATGGATGGAACAGACGCCTAACCATTCCATAACTGGGTAGAGACAGTGTCCACTATTGGAGGAAATGGAGGAATGCACTGGAAATTGCTTGTGGCTGGGGTCTAGTATGTATTAGCAAGCTTGGTTCTACAGCTCTGTGCTCTCATGTCCACTCAGAGCAACACAGCCTATGCTCAACCATATTAGGCTCATAGTTGTTCTGTATTTTCCACCTTCAGTGTTCTCTATAGAACTTCTTTCTTCTCTCTTTCTCAGACATATCACCAGTCTATTACTTTGATGTGAACTGAAAATACAGGTAGGTTATAGTGTACTGATGTTGGCCTTCAATGCATACATTAGGTTCGAGGAGTTTGACTGTTTAACAATTCCTAAGGATATCTATCAAATTTCTAATTTTAAATTGATGGCTTACAGTCTTTCCTTAAATGTGTTGTGTTTGCTGTGATGATGTCTAATGGACATGTCCACATATTCCTCTTTGTTCTTGGGGTCAGAGCATTTGTGATGGGACTTGAGGGATACTGGGAGGAGACTAGAATTCCCATCACCAGAGCTCAGCAGGGGCCTTGTGGAAGTGAGGATATAGTTGGATTAAAGGCACTGGGCCTGGAGACACAGGGTTGGAGAAGCAGAAGTGTTGCCTTCTATACAAAGAGATAGAGACTGAAGACATAAGCCCAGAGTCTGGATGTTAAATGAGATTCGAGAACTCCTTTGGCCTTAGTTAGGTATGATAATGTGATATTAATGTTGGACAATGTCTGTTCTTTGTAATAAGCTAATATATTTTGCAATGAAGCATCATGATGTCTGTTGTTAACTTTAAAATGGCCCAAGACAAAAATACATAGAATAATCAAATATGGCAGCATGGTAACAGTTGCTAAATCTTGGTGATGGATTGTACTATTACTCTTTCTACTTCTCTGAGTGTTTGAAATGTTTCACGATAAAAACTTTGAGACCCCCTCATCTTCAAAGCAAGGTGGATGCTTCACAACTTTGCTGGGAGATAGCCCTACTGTGATCTCAATATTTGCTACCAAGGAACAATACCCTCAAGCCAGTCTTATGTGTTTGTGAGGAGATGAAGATATATTGTGCTGTTTTCCGTGGCTTGGAGAGTAGAGCTCTGGTGATCCTAATGCAAGAGTGATCATCACAACAGACACCAGAGTGAAAGGCAGAGCAGAGGGAAAAGATGGGCAGAGACAAACACGAGGATAGTCACCACTCAGCAGATGACCGTGGGAAAGTTACTTTCACTCTCTGTGCCTCCGTTTTCTCATCTGAAAACTGGACATATTAATAATACCATCTCTAGGGATGCTATGACGACTAAAGTAGTTGTATGTAAGACGCTTAAAAAGGGGTTTGGTATAATTTCACACAATATATTTTAGCTCTTATTAACCTTCTTTCTGGACGCATTTGGAGACTCTCTCCCACATACATAACACGGGACTCATACTCTTCCTTGGAAGAAAGAGACCCTTCCAAAGCAGGCGGTTAGGCTGCCTCTAAAACAAAATGAAATTAGTTGTGTGGGTGCCAGCTTTCCGTGAGGAGCTGTGAGGAGTTATCAGAGCGCCTACTGGGTTCCATCCATTCATGGGAAGGGAATCTGTCAATCACTGCGGACAAGTCGCCACTAGCATCATCAGCCGCCGGTTCATCTCTGCAAAAGTGAGATAGTGAAATCCTGTGCTTTGAGAGCTTGTATTAGTCAACTGGAGCCAAAGGGGGAAGTGGAGGGTTGGCAGTTTCTTTTATAGCAAAAATGAGAGTTTCCTACTGTATTGACAGACTTGTACATATAATCAATGGCTGCTGCAGCTCCCCCGTACAATCCAGGTCATCTCTGTGCAATATGGAAACTGGCAATCATCAATTCTAGGAGCCCTCATTGTAGCGCTGTTATGTTGTTTGCAAAATCAATTGCTGGAGTTTGTCAATATGCATTTATTTGTATATTGAGCCATTTTGATTTAATAAGTTGAATATCTACTGATGAGTGCCGTAGGAATGTCAGTTAGATTAGCTGAAACAAATTATCCTCTATTCACTAGTCAATTTTGCAGTTAGTAAGTGAGCTGTGTCTATGCTGATAAAGCAACATGAAGACCAGAGCAGCTACCAAGTCGATTCTGTCAAAAAGAGTGCAACCCAAGCTATCCAGGCATGTCTATGACGTATGAATGTATATGCACGTTGGGTCCATGCATGTCTGACGTATGAGCATATATGCACATTCAGTCCTCATTACCCAGAGTGGTTATTAAAAATTCCATGTTTTTTCAGGAAGCTTTTATATACCCAACACCCCAAACAATCTGCTACGTTGTAAAGGGTACTAATATATACAATTTGGCCAAAAACTGTGTGAGGTGAATCCTCATGGAAATAGTCATCACTGAGATAATCCAGCACTAAACCCTTTTCTCTTGATAGTTCTTGTTCCTGGAAGTTAAGAAATGTATGGATCCTGGATGAGGCATTGGAGTTCAAATACTCTTGCTCTGAATGCAGTAGCATTTGCTGAACACTTAAAAAGTGCTAGAAACTCTGATAAGTGGAGTTTATATTTACAAACCCCTTTACCACCTCCAGAAGCCCCTATGAGGCAGTTGCCAATATCATCTCTACTTTATCAGGGGGCAGCTGAGTTTCAGAGGGATTACGTAACACATCTAATGTCAAATAAGATATCCCTCCCCCCTTTCCAAACTATGGTTTTTGATATAGCAAGAGAGGGCCAGAAGTGGGGCTGACGTCAGGGGCCACAGGTATTTCTCATTCAACAAACATTTTCCAAGTGTCCAGCAGGTCTGGAATTGGGACAACAGCTCTATTGCTCATTGCTTTGTTTCTCTAGCACCTCTCACCCCTTGATTCCTTCCCTGGAATTCCATACCCAATTGCCATGAAGGTGCAGCCTGTGGAAGGAACCAGTGGATCCTGTGAGGTGCTTAGGAAGTCTCAGTGACTGAATTGGCTGTTGGGCTCTTAGCTTCCAGGAGGCGGAGAAGCACTCCCATAGGCAGTGTTATGCCCCACAGCGAAGCCTGGCAGGTCCTATGCCGTTGTTCAGCATCACCTTCCGCTCCCCAAGCCAGTCAGTGCAGGACACATACTTTTCACGGCTTGGAGGGGAGATCAGAAACAGCCCATGTGATCACAGTCTAATCTTTAAATTCAGAGAAAAGGCTATGGCTTGGGGGGAAAAGCTGAAAATTGCCCCGCCTTTGCCTTCCCCCCTGGAAGAGAAATGTGGCTTTGCCCGAGTCACTGATGTGGGAGGCAATGTGAAGTTGTGGTGAAGGATGGTCTCTCACGTCAGCCGTCTGGGATTTCAATTCGAGCTTTTTCTCCACAAGTTGTGATCTGGTGAGAGATTCTGAGCCCTCAGTTTCCTTGCCTTTATGTTTTTTACAGAATCAAAATGGCAGTGTTGGGAGGATCAAATGTGATGACACGTATGTAATGTGTTTAGCACAGTGCTGGGCACTTGAGATATTCTTGTCATCACCACCACCACTACCACCCTCCTCTCCATCTCCTTCTCTGTTCAGACATCACAGTTATCGTTGAGTAAGTCATTTATGCAAGATGGTGGGGTTCAGAAGAACCGTCCGATCTAAGCTCTGCGGTGGCCCTGTTTGGTAGGATGGATTCCTTTTACTGGATGCCACTTAAAAATGACACCGATGTGAGACTTTGAATGACCAGGTTTGCTGTTCTGTTCTACAAAGTTTTTACTCTGAATTCAAGCTGCAATGCAATCCCCTAGGCCCTGGGAGGAGCTTTCTAATTCCCCTATAGTGTGTGAGGAGACTATATTTTTTTGCCAACTAAAAACACAGCACAGTTAGAAGGCAGATTTCTATAGCCCTTCAGAAGATAAGAATGGGTCTCTAGATGATAGAGTTTGGATGAAGAAATATTTACATTTCTGGGAAATGTCCATTGGTTTGGGTGACAGGCACAGAGAAAAATTCTTAAATCAAGGGTGTCCTGGAAATCTGGACTATTATGTTGCTAAGGATAATAGCACTGTTTTTGTTTGTTTGTTTGTTTTCTGACAAATACTTCTAAACAGTTACTATTCCCTGAGATAGTTACTGTTCCCTGGGATGTGCCACCTCAAACTGTCATAACATTCATACCATTTCCTGTCACCACAAGTAACCATATTGCTGGGAGCAAAGGGTCAAACAACCATTAGTCAAAAGACAGCCATCAGTCAAATATTTACTGAGCTCCTAACATGAGGCTCAGTTCTAGGGTGGGGGTGGATGCACAGACACCTAAGGCATCACCCAGCCATCCCAGAACTTCTAACCTGGTGGAAAACCTGAACTACTGGAAAACATGCCAAGGTTGCCAATTTTTTGTCAAATCGTCACCCAAATGGGCAAATCTCATTGGCCATTAGAAATTGGAAAGGGAAGGGATCATTGGCAATGACTGATTAAAGAAAGTTTTCTTAATACCAGTAATGGTTAAGGTTAACATTTACTGAGCATTTCCTATGCCTGACATAGCATCAAGCTGAAAAGACAGATTACCTCATCAACCCCCTAATCATTCCCCTCATATTATGGATGGGAAAAGAGAGGCACAGAGAGGTTAAGCATAACTCCCAATATTGCACAGCTGACAGAGCCAGGCCATCTGACTCCAGAGCCCATGTCTGACCCACTAGAACCGGTTCTTACTTTCTCTTGCTCATCCACTCATCTTAGCAAATGAAAACACTGTAAAGCAGAAGAGGGGAGAAAGCAAGTGAGTACGGCTTGGTGACATGTAAGGTCCTTTCTGCTGGCGTGCTCTCATGTAAGCAGTTTCTAGTTGATGCAGTGATGCTCCTCTGATGTCACATGAGTGAGGAATAATAACACGTAGTAATAGATTTTGAAAAGCGAAGGGCAGGGAGTCATCCACACTGAGCATCCTGGGCACAGTTTTCTGTCCAGAGTGCTCTTCTCTGTCCTCTCTTCCTCTGAGGAAGCTCACACCTGGAAGTAGAATCTCGCTTCTGTCCACCACCTGTGACTCTCCCTTCCTGTTAATGATGGGGCATTGTACCTGGTGAGCTACATGTTGCCAACAGATGTCCAAAAAGAAGAAGATATGTTTTTAGTGGGACAGGACTTTGATTTATCTTGGGCCCTTGTATTTAAATCCAGGTTTCCGTTTAGATTGTTATCATTTCTATATTTGAACAATATATCCATTGCTTCGCTAAAGTCTAAGGCGGGTGATGGATTGGAATACCCATCATAGGCAGCAGCCTTTGGCTGAGTGGCTGACTCCTGTGGTTCTCTGAGGGAGAACAAATGCCCGAGTTGTTTCCAGACCTTCTATAACCGCCTGTAGGTTTCACCTGATTTCATCTTCCCAGGACTGTGGTCAGCAAGAGGGTTGTGCTTTGCCTCTGTGTGCTGGCAGAGATTTTAATATATTTTTTAAGATAAAAATTTTGGAAATATTTTCTACCCATCTTTGATTATTTCAAAATGAAAACCCAATTTTCCCTATCTATAAGTCATCCATTTTTAGACAGGGAAGAAGAAATGGGTCACCAATCATCACTTTGAAGAGAGGAATGGAAAAAACCATTCCTTGTCAGGAAACGAATGTACTCCCAGGGGGACACCCAGTGCTCTAGCTTTCCACACCTGCAGTCTCTCCACAGTAGCACCAATGGTCAGGGGAAAAAAATAAATGATGCTCAGCACGCTTCACCAAGGACATAGAATGGAGTATATATTTTTGAAAATAAGAATTTCCACTGTAAGAAATGAAACAGAGAGGGTATCAGGTAACTCCAAGCCAACCAATAAAGAAGTTACTTTATTGAAGTAACTTCAATAAACATCAGGCACCCGATTTCCCTTGCTCAGCACTTAATCAGAGTTGCTGAAATCAGTTTGAATGAATCCGCTTACTTAACACCTATCTTTTTTTTTATGTTCTATAAATACAGCCAGCATATCAATTTCTGTAACTGAGCAAACTGTAGAAATATAATCAATCAGCAGCATCATTGAATCCATAGGCCTGGGATGCCCAAATGGACCACATTATGCATTCGAGTTGGGCTGCCGCCTTTTATTTCACCCCATTTCTGCGTCCTCTGTGGCACTCAGTGGGCGAACTCAGGCAATCACTGCTCTGCCCATATTTTCTTTTTCATGAAAGCTTACAGATGCTTTCCACTCCTTAACATATGCCCCGGGCTTTGAGATGTTGATGTGTAAAGTACTAAACAGTGGTATCACTTTTGCTGTAAATGGTATTGGATAATGGTCAATTTAGAGACTCTACTCCATATTCTGAAAGCGTTATTCACCCTGTAGGTAGAATAAATGGAAATGAAGGCAATCAGTGTATCCCAGGCCTTGGGTAGTTAGGGCATGAGTGTGGGGAATTGAGCAGGCGCTTTATGATGGGTCATAAGGAGACAGCTTGTGTGCCAGTAGTGGGATGCAAATGGGCATGGATATGTCTATCCCATGTGTCTCTGAATTAGAAAAACACCCTCCACAGCATGCTAGAAAGTTCTCCATTAGCCAAGGTGCCCGACCTTTGAACTAGACCTTGGATTTTCTAAGATACTCCTGAACACAAACACATGATTGGTTCTTTGAAAAGGGGGGGGGGGCTACTGTTGCAAAAGGAATGATACCGATCAGGAATCAGAGGGAGAAAAATGACGCTGTGGAGGGGAACTTGATTTTGGGGGGCGGGGGCTGCTGAGTTCCTGCATTCTCCTTGTAATAGGGGGTGGAAGTGAGCAAAGGAGAGAAGGACACGCACACACACACACACCCAGAGGTGAAGAAGGACTAGGAAACAAACATTATTTTTAAAAAATAATAAAAGAAGGCTGAATTTGTGACCTTTAAGTTATATCTTTGTTCAGTCCATATATGCAGAATGCATCTGAGTAAAGTATTAATTAGACTCTGGAGCTAGACTGTGGGTGTCTGACTTCCTGTTTTGACAATTATTGGGTAGTTAACCATTCTTTGCCTCAGTTTACTTAACATTTAATAAGATTAATAATAGCACCCACTCCTTGAGTGGCTCTGAGAATTACATAGGTAAAGTACTTGGTACTCACTGGCACTTAGCAAACATTTACTATGCACTTGCTGTTACTATTATATTGGTCCCTGACAACCATCATTCATTTGTTGCCTTCTGTTCCTTCCACTGCTTTCTCTTTGTCAGAGACACATTTGGAGACAAGGAATAGAAATAAATTAATTACAAGAGAAGGGCTATCCATTTAATAAGAAATGTGTGGTGAATTCCTTTGTAAACTTATTTTGGACCCATAAGGGATTCTAGAGATCTGGTTTGCTTGCTGCGGGACTGAATCGTTTAGTTCTGGGCTGCTCTTCACGTGTACTCCCAACCTTGGGCATGTGTGGTTTCCCTTCGCTATTTCAGCCACACAGTGGTGGTGGCCGCTCTGCCCTGGGCAGCTGGAGGGCCTCTTCAGCATTCTCTCGACAGAACGAGGTGCTTTGTTGGAGCTACATGGATTTATTCAGATTTGTCGGCTCATTGTGTTGGGTTTCGCCTCTGTGACTATCCCTGAGTTACCGCCCCCCCCCAGCTCAGTGCTCCCCCCCTCTCAAATCAGATTGGTACTATTTCCAGGTAGCGCACAGTCCCACAGACCCAAAGAGTGAAGAAGCTTCCAGAGGTGATTAGAAAGGTCCTCCAGCTGGGCAGTGAGGCAGTTATGATTTCACTCCTTCCATGAGCTCAGAGACAGGAGCTCAGAACTATCTTCTCTCAGTGTCTCCTCCTCAGTGTGGTCCAGAGAAACTGACCAGGGTTACTGTCCAAGGCGGACGACGGGGTCAGAGGTCTCACACTCTGTGCTTCCTTCTCCTCTAGCTTTGACAAAAGCAATCTCCCATCGCCTTGACTTCCCTTTTAACACAGGCTGGTGAAAAAGACCGAGCTAGGAGGAAACAGGCATGGTTCTCTGCTCTTTGGTAACCTGCACAAATATCTTAGGGACCTTGCAGGGGGTCAGAGGATTATCGTGTTGCCTCCTTTCTCACTAGCCATTGCGCCAGTTTAATTCAGATATGAAGAAAATACTCTCTTTACTCTAAAAGAGTTTATGGTGTGCCAGTGATCTTTAATCATTCTTACTTAATAATGATCAACTAAGTCATTATCCCTACAGAGAAAATGGTATTTTCTGGTTATAGTTCCATAAACTGAAGAGCATGCAATACCATCTTTGAGTGCAAGTAATACTGACATTGAATATGTGGCGTATGGGGCTCTGAGAAGCTTAAGATGCCTCCTTGGAAAGGGATATTGACTATATTTAATGTGCTACCATCACTCAGCGGATGCAGCTGCTAACTACTTTAGTAAATTTTATAATGGCCCCTCATGAGACTCTTACACCTAAGGAAGTATTTACTGCCAAAAAACAGCAGGGTCATAAGTAAAGCTTTGAGCTGAAGCAACTTATTTATATTCAGAATTGCTCAGACATTTCTTGAAAGATTTCAAAGGAAGGGTACACAATAATGTGCTAATTCCCTTAGGTAGAGGTTTGTTGTATAACTCCCCCTCCCCAAGTCCACTTCCTTTTAGTGTACAAGGAAAATTTTTGAAGAAACAATCCTCTTATAAATGTGTTTTTGCTAACTTTTTTTTCAAAAATATTATATGAATCAGTAATAAAAATACAGAATGGAAACTACAGGATTGACAACAAAACACACAGAAAGCAGACTCAGTGCTTAAAGACACAGTAGTGGATAGCCTGTGTGTGCTATGCTCAGTGATGGAGAGATGACTCTGAATATTGGGGTTTCAGTACTGAATGCATGTGCTCTACTGACAGTCCTTACGAAAATGAGAATGCCACAGTTGGGGGAGGGGCTATTGGACATTCATTTACTTACGATGAACCAGTTCTGATGAAAACAGTTCATTTTCTCCATGGAGTGGAGCAGGGGACTAGTCGTGTTGGAAAGCAGACTACCTTTAATTTTAGGTGTCTATGTTTGTGGAGATGTTTGTTTAAAGTTCTAACAGTGAGAATAGCAGCTTGGTCAACGGAAAAAAATTCCAGTCTCAATAGATGAGAAGCGAAGCACTTTGACCTCTGAATCCAGCTCAGACTTGGCTCAGATATTGGTAGATAGGGCTGCAAATTTCCCTGTGGGGCCATTCAGTGAGGAGCCCCATGAAACACACAGAAGCAGAAGGTGAGAAAGACGGACTGTTTCTCTCTGAAATCAAAAGGCATGTTTGTGGTCCCGGGAAGAGCCTTGAATGCCTTGTTTTTGGCAAGAAGAGCCTCAGTTCAGCCTCCGCTTTGGCTGGGCAGAGAAGCCACCAGCTGGGTGGCTGTTCCTTTGCCATTGGCCTGGGGCCACAGTTGACTTAGCATTTCCCACCTGCACATGTTCATAGGTGGGAACGTAGCCAGGCTTCAACTCAGAAGCTCCTCCACCCCATCACCCCAGGGGATCATCCTAGCTGTGGCTTGCGAGGGGGTCTCTGTGGACTTGGGAGAAAATGGACTTAGTTATAGGCTTTCAGGATCCAACCTGTTCTTCAGGGGAGGACATTCTGCCCAGAGGGAAGGATGTGTTGGCGGCCCGTGGCTGGTACAAACAGGCTGCTCAGTAGATTGATAGACACACACATGAGTCAGCTGGAGGCAGATTGGGAGAGCACATTGGTGCCAAAGAGCACTTTTCAAACTGTAATGTGCCCGTGAATCACCTGGAGGTCTTGTTAGAATGTAGATTCTGACTCAGTGAAATGGGGTGGTGCCTAAATGCATGCATTTCTAACAAACTCCAGGTGCTGCGGCTGCTGGCCTGCAGAGTAAGCATCGAGTATAGCAAGGCGTTTGGGGCCTTTCTAGAAATTTACAGCACTGTCAGGTTCTGTTTATCACTCCCGGCCTTAATGCCACACTCAGTTAAAAGGAGGACTGGCACTTTTACAAGACCATTCCAGTCATAAACGTGGAGATGACTGAAATAAACCCAGGTTGGATGTTGTTCTTTGGTTTGAGATGCTGACATGCTCACCTCTATTTTCCATCATTTGCTGCATCTGTTTAAAGAGAGCCTGTGCAAACACTTTCTCCCCTAGCGGAGTTTGTTTACTAAAGCATTCAGGATAAGCAGGCTATCCGGGTGGCACAGATTGGTGGAGTATTTTGGTTTGCATTTCCAGCTTCATTCACTAGATAGCCTTGGCAATGCATGCTCATTAGCAGGGGATCAGAAACACCTGCCTTCCAATTCTGCAACACAAGATGGACAGCACAGGCTCCTCTGCATAATTCCAGGAAAAAAAGAGATGCTGGGGTGGTCTTTAAAAGTGCCCTTCTGTATGTCTAGATCAGCTTCTTTACCAAGTCTGCACTCCTACTACCAGGAACCAGGCAGTGTGTGTATGTGTGTGTGTGTGTGTGTGTGTGTGTGTGTGTGTGTTGGGTGGGGCGGGGTCGCAGGGGGTTGCTCAAGCAAACTCAAACCCCTGCCAAGAAACAGCACTCGTGGCCTGTACTACCCACACAGCCCAGGGACCAACTCCATTTCTTTCTTTCACAGTTTTAATCATTGGTATGTCCTTAACATGAGTTATTCCAAGAACTTTATTTGGCCCTGATGCCTAGACTAGTCTATGAGCCAGATGTTTTACCAATGAGAAAACTACAGTTCAGATCTGGTAACTTGGTCAAGGCCAGAGTAGAAATCAAAAGTAAAACTGGAATTCACACTTGTGTCTGCTCCTGGGTGGGTTTGTAACCATTAATACCCATTTGGGGTTCCACAGGGGATGAGGTATGGGTTGAATTTAGTCCCCCTCAAAAATTATATATTGAAGTCCTTACTCCTGATACCTATGAATGTGATCTTATTGGAAACTAGAGGCCCAGTGCACAGATTCGTGCAAGGGTGGGGTCACTTGCCTGGCTGGTGATCAGGGCCTATGGGGTTGTCTTGCCCAATCCTGATCGGGCTGATCAGGGCCAGCCGGCCAGGGGGAGGGACTGCGGGAAGTTGGCTAGCCATGGTGTGTTGGCTGGCTGTGGGAGCCCACTGGCCACCAGAGGGCAGCTCCTGAATCTAACATCTGCCCCCTGATGGTCAGTGTGCATCATAGCGACCGGTCTTTCGGTCGCTTAGGCTTTTACCCATAGATAGAGCTAGAGCTAGAGCGAGAGCGAGAGCGAGAGCGAGAGCGAGAGCGAGAGCGAGAGAGAGAGAGAGAGAGAGAGAGAGAGAGAGATAGAGATAGAGATAGAGATAGAGATAGAGATAGAGATAGAGATAGAGATAGAGATAGAAATAGAGATAGAAATAGAGATAGAAATAGAGATAGAGATAGAAATAGAGATAGATATATAGGGTATTTGGGAGGGAGGGACAAAGAAAGAAGATGAGGGAGGGATGGAGATTCAGAGGAAGAGAGAGACTGTGTTGACCTAACAAAACAGGCCCTTCTGCTGAGTTTAGCCCAGGGGATCATTTGGGGCTACAGCACAATGTAGCCAATAAATGGTATCAAGACTAAATACTCTGTAAGCTCTGTTTCATATAATACACACACACACACACACACACACACACATGCTATGAGGAAGATATCTTTCATCATTTTCATGTCATAGATGTTAAAAATTGAGGCCCAGAGAGGTGAACTTGCCCAAAGCCATCGAGATAGTAGAGCAGCCCAGAGTCCATCTGTCTGATGCTCCCATCTCCTGACCCTAGTGTGGTGGGCAGCAAGGCTTGTGTCACCTGGACAGCCATGAGTCAGACACAGTGAAGCTGTGAGTATAGTGCCACATCCTGGAGCGTGGTCATGGGTCAGCAGAGCAGAAATGCTCATTGTAAGGAAGTCACTAACTGGCAAACACTGGTACTAGTTTCAGGCACTTGCTCAGTTACTTAGTTACCATGTAGCTCAGGTAGGTGCAGAAAGAGCAGGAAGGACATGGACTGTTTTTGTTCTTTGTTATTACATATTGAAAATGCTAGGATGACTGATCAGTTTATGCTTTCCATGGACATATTCACTTAGATTGCAGTAATCTGAAAAGCGATGTGATTTCATAGTCATCAACCAGGGAAAGGTTGGTCCTGATATGTAACACAGGGGTGATGCAGCAAGAGAACCGGGAAGGGAGCTGTGGCCCAGTGTCAGTGGTCTGTTCACTGATTTGGCAGAATGTTCCCGAATGCCTTCTGTGTCTTCGAAGCATCTTGTCTCTGAGAAATCTGACTCTGAATAGAGTCAGAGGTCATTCAGATCACATCACACTCTTGATGACACCCTCAGTGACTGGACTGCCACATGCTGTGCTCTAACCTACAGCCCTGAACTCATTCCCTTCCACTTCCTCCCTCGTCACACTTGCCTTGTTACCATTCTAATGCATGCCACCTACCTCAGGACCTTGCACTTCCTATATGTGTGCTGCACATTTAATGCTTTGAAGGCCTTTCTAGAGATATTTGCATGGCCTGTGCCATCTCATCATTCAGTCTCATCTCATATGTCACCTCTTCAGGACATCTTATCTAAAATAGCAACCCCTAGCCACACTCTATGCCCTAAATGATTTGCTGCAGAAGCATCACTTATTTTCCTTTCTTTTCCACTAAAACCTAAGCTCTGCAAGGGTAAGGATTTCTCATGGATACCACTGATCCTGACACTTAGGAGCCACTCACCACAGATGAGTTGTGTGAGTAAATGAAACTGGGCAACCACAGAAGAGTGTGAGAGAGACAGGTACTGGGCTATGGCAGGGCACAGGCGGGCCGTTCCAGTCTTAGGTCAGAGAAAGGCTCAGAAAAAGTGACAATAGTAGAGTACTGAGGTCAACATAAGGTTGAGGTTGAGATGAGGGAAGAAGGGAGGAAGGTTTCTGGCAGAAAAAGTGGCATATTTGAGGGGATAAATATTGTTCAGCATGAATGGGGTGCAGATTATGACATTAGGGATTGGGACAGATACATCTAGAGCAAGGTTCTTTCAAGAACTTTGTCCCCCACGCCGATGAATCAGGACAAGGATACCTATGCAGTGAAACAAAGCCTGAGCCAAGAGAAGACAGCAGAGCATCTCTCTTGTTAATTATCTGGGCAGGACCAACACCCTACCTGTCCTCCGCCCTGTCTACTTAGGTAGATGCTGTCTGGCCTGGAATGTTCACTTAGGTCTTTGATTTCTCCTGTGGTTCTGGTGCTCTGGTTGGCTTCCTGATTTACTCCCGGTGGCATTTTCTGGCTCGGTCCCAGACACATGAGTGACAGGGTAAAACAGGACCCCCGGAAATTACCTGTAATCAAAATGACGGGTAATCTCTGTGAGTACTGTGCCTGTGAGAGACAGGTTTGCACTTGGTACAAAACCTTTGCTGCAGCAAAAATGGGTCCTGTGAGGTTTTCAAATTAGAGAGGCATTGTTTTTTTTATGAAAATATCTTTGGCATTACGCATTATTTTGTCCTGATAATGAGACTGATTATGGATATTGAATATACTTTATGAGGAAATATGCTGGACCTTTTTAAAAAGTGCAAACAAAAGTGCAAATAGATGCAATCGTATAATTCTTACACTGTAGTATGGCGGGTCAGCATTGAGATTCCAGAGGCCCCTCCCACGGCCTGTCTGAATTCTCAGAACACCCACAGGTCATGAGGAAGAAAGGGGCCGTGGGTCAGGCGGGGGAGCAGCTAATAGCACCCCAAGGCTGAGTGTGGGGAATGGAAATAGGAGCCACTGTAGTGGGATGACCCCTTTGCATGGATACCTTTGCTGCCCCCTGTGGATGCCAGCTCCCTGGTATGGAGAGAAAGGGGTTCAGAGATGATGAATTTAACCCCCTCCCCCAACCTAACATTCTCCATATCAATGCAGGAGTTTGATAGCAGACATTTTCAAACTTGTTCAGACCCCTAACGCAATCCTACCTGGCAACCCAAACAGACAACAGATGACAGAGAAGCTGCTCTGGCTGATACAGAGGGAGGAGCCCACTCGGCCACCCCAGCCCCGTACCCCCTGGGCCTTCATGAGCCTCCTGTGCCATGTTTATAATGTGGTTTGTAAACAGGATGCACACAAACATGTAAAAATTAAATATAATTTGCATGTTTTATATATAATATTTTCATATTTTATATAAATTATGTGGGTTTTCTGAGACCGAAGTCCAGCCTAATTTAAACCTAACCCACACTAACCCACGTGTCACCCCAGGTATTTCCTTTGGCTCGTACTTGGCTGCTGAGTGAGCTGGGGGACATTATCTGACCACAGAGCATCACGCATCAGGCTACCACAATGAGTGGGTCCCACCCTCCTCTACGGCCCTCCAACTCTCCATCCAAATCAGGCCTGGCCATCTTCCAGGCAAATTCCCTTGCTCCTGTGTATGGAAGTTTGGGCTAGCTCTCTAAACTCCCTCAATTTCCTGTTCCTGTATCCATGAACTTAAATGTGCCATTCTTAGCTGATTTCCCTCTGTCTCATCCAACAGACTGTGCACTCCTCCTGTCTACTCCTAGTTAGCATTTGAGATTGGAATCCCATGCCATCTCTCCCAGGAAGCCGTCCCTGACTTCCAGGCAGAATTAGGTCCTTTCTCTTTTTACCACTGTAGCACTCTGTGCTTTCCACACAACCAACCAACCATTCTAAATTTTTTGCCATATTTGCTTACTGTCTTTACTATTCTTTGTTCACTGCTTTCTGTGTACCAACTTTAATTTACTTAAAAAACAACAACTAGGGCTTATTCTCAATAGCAGTATACATAAAAGTGTGTGTTTAAAGTTAAACAAGAGACACCAAAACAGAAAACTAGGTATGTGCTATTGAGATTGAAGTTAAAAAAGGAAATCAGAGATTCGGCGAGGCAAATAAAAATGACAGAGAAGAAACTTGCGTCCTATAAAATCTCATAATCATGGGAAATTAACCGAGATGAGTGCTCCCTGAGATTCCCAAGTTTCTATTATAAACACCCCAAAGTTCCATTTTATGAATTTGGAAGGCAATGAAAAGCTTGCTTTACAAAGCGTGGAACATAAGAAAAATTGGAGCCTTTATAGTGATACGTTCTTACTGTGATGCTACAGAGACAGCCTACTCTGCAAGGAACAGTCAAGAGGCCAGAGAGTGAGAACAAGAGCATGCGGCACAGGAGCCCACAGTGCTTCAAGCACTTGACCATGGCTCTGTCTTGGCTGGGGAGCCAGCACAGGACAGAAAAGATCGAGGGGACTCAATTTCTGCAGCAGTGACAGCGAGTGTCAAATCAGCTCCTAGGAATGCTTTAGAGGCATCTGGCCTAAATGGTTTTGGAAATTTCTGGTGGCCATAATGACTCCACCATCTGCTGGGCGTCTTGTAAATAATATTTTCATCGTGCTTTAGAATAGATCGCTTCAATAAAGGAATAGATGGCATAGCAGCGGTCATGCCAACTTCGCATGGTGCTCTTGATTATCACACCATCATTTACTCATTATGTCAAGTGTCAGTCTCCATGGAAACGGCTTCATTTTTTTTTGAATGGCAAAGTATATGCAGTAGTTGTGCTAAACAGGAAACCGTCCTGCCTCTCCGTGTTCTTGTGGTTCCTCCTCAGATGGGCGAAGGGAAGACCATAGACTCTGGCTGGTTACCTGACTCAGTAGGCAAGAAACAACTAAAGCAAGAAACTTAGGACTTGGAGGAAGAGTACCATGCTGAAATGGAGACCAGCTTCCTTCTTAGGCAATCTCAAAATTCAGGTTTCCCCTAAGATGACCACAGGAAGTAGGGTTTTGAGTCCAGCAAGAGAGAATAGAGAGAAATTCTAAGACACAGCTTTTCATACTAGTAGGTATAAAACTAGTTCTGAGCAAGGTGGAATCTAACCTTGGTTCATTTAATCTGCTTCCTATAAGAAAAATAGTCTACTCTTACAACCTTATACTCCCATTTCAATGCAATATTGACTTGAGCTCCATTTCCACTATTGGTCACATAAATCATCAATTTTTGATGTCATTGGAGTACGATGCACTAAAAAATTTAAGTATGTCTGGCCTTTTGCTCTTGGCTCCTGGGATGTAATTGCTGTTTGCCTGGTGCCTTGGGCTAGCCAGATAGCAACAATGTGATTTAGAGTCGGGGCTTTGGGTCATGGGGTATCAGTTGGTCTGGAGACTGAGTGCAATCAATCAATCATGCAGATATAATGAACCCCAGTAACATCTCTGCACACAGAGGTAGGGAGAGCCTGTTTGGTTGGCAGAGCTGTGTCTTGTCACACATGGATGCCGAGAAAGTAATGCATCCTGACTGCATGGGGAGGGGGCGGAGGAAGCTGCATATCTGGTCCTTTTCCCAGACTCGGTCCTGGTGCTCTTGGCTGATTTTAATCCCTGTTAAACCACAAATGTGAGGAAACAGCTTTCAGTGGGTTTTTCTAGCAAACGATCAAATCTAAGAGTGGTTTTATAAACTCTCCAAACTTGCAATTAGTATCAGAACTGGAGACAGGTTTGAGGACTGCTTCCTTTAAACTTTGTAGCTGGCCGAACTTGTTCAGACAAATATAAATTACTATTGAGATTCTGCATAGGGTCATGCATAGAACATATACAGATAGACAGAGATATCTTTGTGAAGACCTCCAAATGATTGGCCATGTGCATTGGAGAATTCGCCCTCTACTCTATAGTACAGATAAGTGATCCAGAATAAAATCAGTCGGATTTGGGTACTACAGCTCTGTTAAGGTGGCATCAGCCTACTTTATGTTTCCATGTCGGCCACAGAAGTCAGTCTGAGTAAGTAGGTAAGCACTACAGTCCATGTCAGTGGGTTTTCTTAGGGGTGGAGAGGTAGAGTTGGAAGCGGACTCAACACCAAATCTGGCTGCTTTTACCTCTGAAATATTGCATTTGGGTACATCCATGGTTCTGCACTTTTCTTTCACTTCTCTCCACTTCCACTACCATCGCTGTAGTCAAAGCCAACATCACCACCATAACTAATAAAATATCTTCAAGCTGAATTCTGATTGTTTGCGTAGAGCTATTGCTCTGCACACCTGCTAGAATGATTTCTTTTAAAAATGTGAGTCAGATTATGTTTTTATTTTTTCACCTCTTTTTCTTAAAAGCCTTCAATGGCTCCCCATTGCTTTTAGAACAAAGGCAAACATCTCTAATTTGTTTTATGAAGCTTGGTCTGACTTGACACTTATCTTCCTGCTTTATCTTGAGCCACACTTCTCCGCTCACTCTCTCTCTCCACTCTAGCCACACAAGCCTCTGTTCAGTCTTCCATAGTTGCCGGGCCTCTGCAACAGGACCTTTGCACATGCTCTTCCCTTTGCCTGTATGGCTTTTCCCACACTTTGTGTTTACTTATAACCTCACATCCTTCAGGCCATTTTATGAAAGCAACTCTCGATCTCTGTAGATAACTTTCATAGTTGTCTGTACTTCTTGTTCCCAGAGGTCTTTCTCTGTTACAGTTTCACATTTATTAGCTATTATTGGATCATCTGTGTTCTCAGTAGACTGACTTCTTTGCATCTGGGTAGATCCACGGTTTTGCACTTTTTACAAGAGCATGTGGGCTTCAGCGCAGACTTTGCTCTGACGATAATGCAGGATGCTAACAGCTGTCCCTTTCAGACTGAATATTGTTGGAATGAGTGACTATAGAGTAAACATAACCTTTTAACATCATCATTTGCAGGAGGAGGTGCTTTCAGATGCTTTATCCTAGTGGATTTGTCCTGAGCCACTTTTTCCAAAAAGTGCCCTTGATATCCAAGGACTGCATAGTAGGATATGGTATTGCTCTCTTGGATTCCTGTGATGTATAGTGTTAATGGATCTGGGGGAATGACTCAAAGCTTGGGGTAATCATATTGATTATGTCTACCAAGCTTAAGTTTTCATGAAAAAATAGTTGAGAATATTAGGGTTTATTAAAATTTCTTTTTAATCCTCACCCAAGTATATGTTTTTATTGATTTTTAGAGGAGAAAGGAAGAGAGAGAGAGAAAGGGAGAAACATAGATATTCCTCAAAAATTAAAAATGGAACTTGCATTTGACCCAGGGATCCCACTTAAGGGGATGTATCCCAGCAATCCCGAAACACCAATCAGAAAGAATAGATGCACCCCTATGTTCATAGCAGCATTACTTATAATAGCCGCAATCTGGAAACAGCTCAGATGCCCATCAGTAGATGAGTGGATAGAAAATATATACATTTACACAATTATAATACTATGCAGCTGTAGAAAAAGAAGGATCTCTTACCCTTTGAGACTGCATGGATGGGCCTGGAAGTATTATGCTAAGCAAGATAAACCAATCAGAGAGAGACAAATGTCACATGATCTCACTCATATGTGGCATCTAATGAACAAAACAAACTGATGAACAAATAGGTCCAGAGACATGGAAGCATGGAACAGAAGGACAGATCTCAGAGGGGAGGGTGGTGAGGAAGAGATTAACCAAAGAACTTGTATGCATATATGCACAGCCCATGGACACAGGCAATAGTGTGGTGAAGGCCTGTGGGGTGGGGCAGGAACCACATTCAGGGGGCTCAAAGTGGGGGGATGGGGAACATCTGTAATACCCTCAACAATGAAAGTAAATTAAAAAAAATAGACTTCAATGTTGGACTAGTATTTGCATTAGTTTAGCTACTACTATCTTTCTCTTTTGAACTTCTTTTTGAGTTTTGAAATGTCATATGAAAACCAGAAGTGGTTTTGTACTCTGAGACTGTTCATGATAAGTCACACACCTTCCTCCCCCTTACTATTTAAGAGCCGACTTACTGTTAGCAACTAGATGAAAATCTGCAGTCTGCAATTAAGATCAGTATATATGACAGTGTAAATGGGGCTTGAATACTCTATTATTTGTCTTTTATTACTCAGGTGCTTTAAACCATTGTACTTGCAAGAAAACCTAAACACCTCATATATGTAATTACAACTTGCCATATTTTTATGTTTTCTGCTGAGACAGAAACACCTTCAGATAATAATAGCCACCTGAATTATGCCAAGTTTTCATATTCACTATGTAATTCAATTCTACAATGATTCGGTGAGGTTCGATTCACTGAGTGGATTCACACTTATCAAAGGAGTTAGGTTTGAAAGTCCGCATGCCTGGCAAGCATTGGGCATGTCAGAATTTTCCTTCAAAGGCTAGCCAGTGATGGCGAACCTATGACACACGTGTCAGAGGTGACACGCGAACTCATTTTTTTGGTTGATTTTTCTTTGTTAAATGGCATTTAAATATATAAAATAAATTTCAAAAATAGAAGTCTTTGTTTTACTATGGTTGCAAATATCGAAAAATTTCTAGATGTGACACGGCACCAGAGTTAAGTTAGGGTTTTTTTTTCAAAATGCTGACACGCTGAGCTCAAAAGGTTCGCATTCACTGGTAGTCAATCCACGTATCCAGAGTGTGGTCCAAGGACCAGCACCATGGCCAGCACCAGGAGCTCCTTAGAAATGCAGTCTAAGCAACCCAGTGAATCCACAGCTACATTTTAACAAGACCCCTGGGTGAGCATATGGGCATTAAAATTTGAGAAGCCCTGCCTCACATTATTCATTTATCCATAAGGCCTGCTACTGTGGAAGCGAAGAGTCCAGAGTTACTTACTGGGGTTCTCTTTGCATTTTTGCTGAGGCTTCACTTCCCCCCAGGAGTGGAGGCCTGGCTCTAGATTGACTGAACAGGGAAAGCAAGAAGAGCAGGCTTTCTTTCCTTCGCTTCCTTCTATCATCCCACCCTTTTTTCCCTATAGATCCCGTGGGTCTGAATTCACCTTAGTTGAAAATACAGGCATCGCCACGCCTACAGTGTTTAATATATCAGCTCTGAAAGGGATTGCCATCCGCCATGGGCCAGGGGCTGCGCTAGGAGGTGGTGACACAATGTCAAGGAGGAAAAACACCTCCTATCATTATGGAACTTAGCGTGGGAATATGTCTGCTTGGGGATGATTATTAGCAGGCCTGCATGGCACGAAGAATACTATGCTCTGTTCAATTTCGTGTGCAGTTGCCAAATAATTCTAGTGAAGAACACCTCCTGTTAGGAATCCCTATAAACTGACCCTCCACTCTAGGCTAAGAGGGCGTTTTCTGAGTGATATCGTCATCCGTGTATCTACACTCCTCCTCCAACTCTTAACTAAGGCCAGAGGGATGGAGTGCAGGTAAGGCAACTGCATGCATCTTCTGTACACGTGCTCAGCCCCAGGCCCACAGCGGCCACGGAGAATCAATGGTGATGAGAATGAGAGCACTTTCTGGGAAGGCTGGGTGGCGTGCCAGAAGGGTCCTGTCTGTAGCTCTGCCAAAGCCCCTCACTATTGCGCAGGCCCAAGCACGTCTGGGGCTGCTTCCAGTGCCAACCCAAGCTGGATATCAACGGTCCCCAACTAGTCTAAGCAATGTCACGCTCCTGTTCCCCGGAGGAAAGGGGTGGGAATGCTTCATTGCGCTGCCCTCTTGGGGTTTTCTCAATTGCACTTTCTGGCTGCTCGCTTTCTGTTCTGTTAACATCTGTCTTGGAGAAGAAGAAAGCTTTTTCACTTCTAAGGAAGGAGTCACCCATGAAATGAGGGCTGATCACCTAATCCTGTGATCTGAATTTCTTCCTGACACCTTGTAACTGCTTACATTCATGCCGGCTGTTTGCTGTCCTTACGCTGCCACAAGACACTGCTCAGTGGCCCCGTCCTCCCCCCAAACAGTGCTTGGCAGATGTTTGGGATTTGATGTCTTTACATGCCTTTCATCAGAGCAGAAACTGCACTTCTCCGTGGCTGTTCTCCCCGCACAATGGCCGGGAGGTGCTCTTGCTCTGTAATGATCTATCATGTTTAATCAGAATTTGCAACTTCCCTCCGAATGAAAGGAACAAAGCTCATTTTACAGGACATTTATGAATAAATCTATTTACTATTTATGAAGAATTTAAAAGCTTAGCAATCTTCTTCCAAGATACTCTGTAAAGCTTGAAAAAAACCCAGCTGTTTCAAATTTCAAGTCATTAGTGGAATGCCTGAACTAGGCTGAAGCATTCTACTTCAGTATCATTTTTAAAACAAAGCTGTTGAAGACAATGTTCTCTATTACCTATTTCCCCCACTACCACGCGAGCTGAGGGCCTGTTGCTCCCAGGAGAACTGCTGATGCAGAGGCCTGGATCCCACCACAGCAGCCTCCCAGTCCTCCCAGTCAGAGCTCACAGTGAGATGGATGGGCTGTGGGGGTCAGGTTTCTGCCTTGAGTTGAGGGAGGGTCACAAAGTGGCCGGGAGGTGCTCTTGTTGCAGGCAGATCGTGGTCTTATCTGAACACAAGAGTCTCCAAGAGTTCCCAGGTAGGTCTGATCTCTCCAAAGTCCTGAATGATTCTCTTAAACACCGAATGGGAGGGGACACCAATTATTGATGCCAGCCATGCATCAGACCACATCCTGGGACCTCAGCATATGCCGTCTCATTCAACCTCAAAGAACCTGGTGGATGAGGGACTTCAAATCCCCATGTTGACATACTAGGCAGCTGAGAGAGGAAGATGCTTGTGTCAGAGTTATACCATGTTGATTTGAAAGCCCTTGACTCTGGGCTGAGGCTGGCTTTCTGTCAGAGACACAATGTTTGTTTCTTCTGGCATCATAGGACTTTTCATGGGAAATTGAGTTATTCTTCACAGAAATCCATATTAAAAACTATGATGTTGGCTAGAGGCTTGGAACAACACTCAATTCCAAATGGTCATGGCAGTTTTGTAAAGAGGATAAGCAAAGAGTTCTTCCTAATCCTTCCCAGGGACACAATAAAGAGCTCACTGGAAGCCAAAATAGGTAACAGGGCAGGAGAAGGCTCAGGTTTGAGGACGGCATGGAACTGTACCCTTAGGTCAGTGTTTCTTCCCCACCTGAGGTACAGTTCTGAATTAGATTGTTTGAAAGCCATCTTTTGTTTTAGAAAAGTGACATGTTTATCTTAGAATATTTAGAAGGTGCATATATCTTTTTTCCTGTTTATAAAAGTTCTGCTCGGAACACATACTCCTTGGCTTGACATTTTGTCCACTTAGGGCCTTGGGAGAAGAATATTTCCTTTTTTTTTTTCACGTTGCCAAGTGTCCAGTAAATGTCCCTACAAAGTTGACACATCGTTTTCACACTCAAGCAGCGACAGGGAATCTGACATGGGAGCTTCTTAAGAAAACAGGGTGTTCAGTGTTTCCCCAGATTCAGAGGCTTTCTTAGCTGAAATAGGCTTTGAGTTTTGAGCCTTCAGATCAAGGATTGGCTGCCTTCGGGGAACACTGGGTGAAATGGTTGCCTGACTTCTGCACTGTGCTTATGGAAGATCCTTCGCTATCTGTAGCTTTAGGATTTCTGAACACGCAAGGTATAAAGTCTGAGAACACATCCTGTTTGTAGCTGAGAACTCAGAGGCGTGCCTTGTCTCTCACAGAACCTCCTAATGCTTCTTCCGGTTCTGTTTTCTGCTGCTCCCCACTGGTGAAGCCCCAACTGGCCCCATTCTCTCTGCAGGGCTCACTCCCACAGCCATCAGAATAGAATTGCAGGCTATTTGCAGTGAGTTCTAATATATTTTCTCCTGCCTCACACACCATGCGCTTGTCCAGTGGTTTTCAACTGGGCATCTGTGTCCTCAGAGAACATTTGACAGTGTTGAGGGACAGTTGTCTAGAGACATTTCTGATGTGCATAATGGCAGGATGGAGATGCTTCTGGCATGTAGTGGTTAGGGGTTAGGGGTGCTGCTAAGCATTCTGAAATGCACCTGTGTACCCCAGCTACCACTAGTGCCATGGTGGAGAAGCCCTGTGTTGTAGCTACAGGATCTTCCTCGAACATTCCGTTTCCTTATCACTGCAGGGGGCACTACAGCTGCCGGAAGCATGGCCTCTGGCTCAGAAGGCGCAACCTACTCTCTGGGTGACTTTGGGAAAGTGATTTGCAATCTCTGTGCCTCACTTTCTTCATCTGTAAAATGGGCCTAATGATGCATATCCTATAAGGTTTTTATGACTAAACGAGCTCATACATGCTAAGTACTTGGAATAGTGTTGGGTTTCAGAAAGAATTCAAGATCTGCTATCTGACACAGCATCTAATAATGTTGGCACCAGCTCATGCCCTGTGACTTCATAGAGGATGGTCCTTCTGTCTGGAACACCCTCTGTCATGTTGGCCTGCTTTTTAAGCCACAGTTAGAATGTCCCCTTGTCACCCCATGAGAGCAAATGGCTATTCCCGGCCTCTTTACATCCTTCTGTGCATCCGTGTATCGTGTCTGACAGGAGTCAGATGTTCTGCCTTCTCCTCTGCACTGTGAACTCCCGGAGGAGCTGAGGCCAGTCCTGTCTAGGTTCGCTAAGCCCAGGCCCTACAACAAGGAAGGCTGCATAATCACACGGGTTGGTTGGGGGTCAGGCTCCATTGACAGGAAGATGAGTAGAGACAAAAGAAAGACTAAGTTCTCTCTTTCTTTTCAAACTGCATTTACTCTCTTTAGTAAGCCTCACAAGGCTATTTGCTTAACAATAAGAAGCCCAGATTTCAATTTGGCATATGCAGAGTCTCTAAACCATGCTCTAATGGTGCCTGAGGACGACAGCTTAACAAAGTGCAATACAGAGCCCTGTTTCCTCCCATCACACACAATACACTCCTCCCCGGCCTTGGGCACATACACAGCAGATGTTATCTGGTGTGGATAATCCACTTCCTTGTCTTCAGCAACCTATCTTTCTTCTCCATTTTGGATTGTTCACTTTCTGTAGATAAGGCCACCAGTGGCTACTCTTTGCTGGTGATCATCTATAGGTAAAATAAAAAAGTTTTGTTCCTTCTCTCTCCCCTCCCCCTGAATGCACTATAAATCTGAATCTTCTATAATGAAGGATTTTTCTCTCCTTGGTGTAAATGTGAACTTGTCAGTCTAAAGATACTGCAGGTTTTCATAAAGAGATGCTTGGATGTGATGGGTCCTTAAGCTACTTCTGTCACTAATACCTGGAACCCTCTGAGCTATATAGTTTGTGTATCTACAGACTACATCGCCACCTCCCTCCATGTGACGCCCTGTGGTGAATGAGATGCTGTGTGTGCGGGCATATGAGAAAACAAAACTATAAAATGTGTATAAGGGCAAGCTGATTGTAACAGTTAATTGATGATTTTTAAAAAATTGTCTCTATTTTTCTTTTTATCTTTTTTTCTGCACTTGTAAAACATGGGGTCATTGATACTACTTTATTGGCATTATTTAGTGATCAATATAATCAATTTTGTGTGTGTTTTCCTTAAAAAAATGGAGCACTTAAAAGTTCAGAAATAGAAAGCAACAGTTACTTTCCCTCCCCCTATGCATCCGTTTTATAGCTTAAGTTCTGGAATGAGCATCCGAGATGCTGGGGGATGGTTCTCTTCAGGGGCATAGAGCTGTCCTGGGGGAGAGGGTGGTACACCGGCTCTTGTTCCTAACGTCCCACGCTGGCTTAATTGCAGAAGTTCTCCCCAAACAGAAATTGATAGCAGAGATCCCTCTAAACAATGTGTAACGTTACTAACTGTCCGTGATCCACATAGAATGTCTGCTTGTCGAGAAGGACAGACTTTTCCTTTTTGCCTGTATCCTCCCTCATCCTTAAACACTGGGTGAGGCAGCGACCGGGCACTGATGCCTGCAGCTAGCCATAAGCAGGCCAAGGAGGATATGGTGACGTGACAGTGAGGAAAAGGACCAAGCAGTTCCCAGCTGACATCAGGTTTCCAAAACTGGCCAATCACAGGTGAGAAGTGCCCACCAGTGCTGTTTGAGATTGTGCCAGGGCCTGTGTTCACTCCCTTCAACACTGAACTCGGCTCTCTGTCCTTGAACAATGTGGGTACAACACGTGAACAGACACACGGCTTCCGTCTGGGTGGTGATTCAGAAAACCATCCTCTCTGCTGGCTACAGGGTCCCACCACCGGACACCTGGTGGGTTCACCCTGCCACCTTGCCTACTTTCCAAGAATTATGTGCAACTTCAGAGTCAGCTGCCACGGAGCCTTATAAATCGTGTATGAAAGGAATGGAGGGGATCTTCCCAACTGAGAGAAAACCGTTTTTGGAAAACATTTTGTTGTTAGTTCACAGTATTTATTGCCCACTCCACAATGTAAGCCACTGTTTAGAGGCTATAAAAGAAATACTCCAAGAAATGGGCCCCATGCTCTCATGAGAGACTGTGTTTTCAGTCAATGGAGAGTGCTAAGAACAAAAGCTATCTATCTCTACAATAAGGAAGGTCTCCTTCTCCTGTTTACCATGGCTAGGTGATGGCTCAGACCTTTCGCGACGATGGCGATGTCCTGTATCTTCGCTGTCTAACTTGGTAGTTACTAATATGTGTGTCCACTGAGCGGTCGGAATGTGGCTAGTGCAACTGAGAAACGCAAGTTTTCATTTTATTTAATTCCAACGAAGTGAAGTTTAAACAGCCAAGTGTGACTAGTGCCCACCATGTAAGCTGAGAAGCTATAGCTCGGTTGGTAATATTCATAACTAGAAGAGTAGCAGCTAATTACTGAGCATTGTATTATATGCCAGGCATTGTATTATGCATTATATGCACTAATTTATTTTTTTAAGTATATTTTTATTTATTTCAGAAAGGAAGGGAGAGGGAGAGAGAGATAGAAATATCCAGCAGGAGGTGTGCAGGAGGCAACTGATCAATGTTTCTCTCTCATCGATATTTCTAACTCTCTATTCCTCTCCCTTCCTGTCTGTAAAAACTCAATATATATATATATATTGATTATATATAAAAATATATATATATATATATATACACACACACACGTATGTATATATATAAAAGAAACATCAATAATATCAATAATGAGAATCATTGATTGCCTGCCTCCTGCATGTCCCCCACTGGGAATTAAGCCTGAAACCCGGGCATGTGTCCTGATCAGGAACCATGACCTCCTGGTTCATAGATCTACACTTAACCACTGAACCCCACCAACTGGGCTATATGCACTAATTTAATCCTAATGAACAACTCTCGGAGGTAATTACTAATATTATACCCACTTTACAGATGAGGCAACTGATGTGCAGAGAGTAAGCACTGAGCCCACATGACAATCTAGAGCAAGGCAAAGTTGGATTTAGCACCTCGGAGTAAGGGCCCTAGCACCCTCAGTTTTAACCTGTGCACCAGCCTGCCTCTCCATAAGATGACGGTGAATTTATTAACCACAGGACATGGGAGCACGGGTGATCTCAGCCCTGTTCACTACCTGATTGGGCAGAAAGGCATGAAAACCATCAAAACATGAAAAACGATTTAAAAATAATATACACTCTTTGAGGACTTCAGGGCTAAATAAATTCAGAGTTGCCCTACTGAGTCGCTTGGAATAATTGCATAAGGATGTGTCAACTCCCTTTGCCTACACATCCTGTGGCCCACTGAGCTCAGGAAAAAAGAAATATTCCCCCGTTTTCTATTCCATGTTGTCATGGAGATGCAGCCTCAAACAAAGATGGTGCTGTTTTCCGCTCCAGTAATAGAGTTCGGCAATTAGCATCATCTTTATTTAGTCTGCAACACCAGTCTGGAAGATCTCTTGAGAGAAGACCTTGAAATAGCTGCCCACAGTGCGAGCAGGCAGACAGAGAGGACTTCCTGGGAACGTGGTGAATGCCGCTGGTGTGATAAACCTGAAAACACTTAAAAAAAAATCATTCTGTTTAATATCCTGAAAAATGTTCTACTGTGTGATCGCCATCACATCAACACCATATGTGGGTGTTGATTATCAGGCAGGATTGTCAACGAAAGTTCCCGAACCTGGATGTGCATCGGAATCCCTGGGGAAGAGCGTTCAGCACGCGTGACATTTTGATGAGCATCAGGGTGGGGAACAAAGGATTTAAATTCGACCAAAGTATAAACTCAAGTGCATTTCAGATTTCTTCTTGGCACATTTCTGGCCATAAATCGGATTTTGAAATTGGCCCTTGGTGTTTCCTTACATATCCGGTACTAACAGGTGGTAGTAATTGAATGTAAAGTCGCCAGGATGGCGACCGTGTTGCTGTCTGGAGGCCTGCCGTCGGGGAATACGCGGTGCTATGAAACTCGATGAAAGCTGAGTGCGTCTCGGTGTGGTTCCCTGAGTGGCTCCTCTGAGAGCGCAGTAACATTTTGGCTTTAAGACACCATTGCTCTAAAACAGGGTCAATACTAAACAGGTCGAAGACTAGACAGGAGAGGTATGGATATTTCGGTTTGAAAATCCTGCAGGTGTTTTCAGACGAAAAATCAGAGGCAGACGGATCACTTGACACGCACACTTTATTGCGGATGGTACAGAAGGAGAATGGGTACAAGAGATGGCAGGGCAGAGGATCAGACTGGAATCTCCAAATTCTTTCCTAGAGGGAACACAAGCAGAAACATCCAGTTAATTTAGGGCACACCATGGCGACACTGCTGCCTACCATCCGAACACCCCCGTGCCGAACCCCGGTCCGAGAGCTGTGCTTTCTGTGGTCCTCACAACCACCACGTTACCCATGGAGTGCCCCGGGGCACAGGGAGGTGTCCGCATTCAGCCTGCGTGGCCTAAACCATAGTCCCACACGCTGATCCCCTACTCCACTTTGTTCTCCTTTATATGGGCGTCAGGTAGGAGCCCTGTTGGGGCTACTGTCCCTGCTACTTGACCAAGAATAGACTAAGAATTCAGTACTCAGGAGGAGACTGGCTTTCTCAGGGGTGAGTTGGGGTAGGGATTGCCCCCCCTTTGGTGACATTGACGTCATTCTTAAAGCCCCAAGAAAAGGTTCCAGTGGGCCAAGGTCTCAAGACTTCAGTATAATGTTTCCTTATTTGGGATATCAAGAGGACATTGCTGGTACGTGATGAGGACCCCCCAGGACTAAGCCCATACTGGAAACGGGGCAAGGTCTGTTCCATTCATTGAATGCATCGGCGGGCTGGGTAGCAGAGCCTCCCCGGGATGCTTAGAAGGGTGCAAAAACGGTAACTTGCCTGGGACAATCGCCTGACTGTAGGCCAGTGCAGATGGTCAGTGCGGTTGCACTTTTTCACCTGAATGGAAACAACAGCTCAAGTCTCAGTCTGGACTTTGGCACACCCAGGGAAATGCAAATGCAAATGAAATTTGCAAACATGACAAGAATGAGGGAAAGAGGAATTAAGTTCCAAGAACAAAAACCTAGCATTTTTCATGCTAATCCTAGGTGGCCAGCTTAATGAAATTTTTTAGCTAACACAGATGATAATGAGCCTGTGGCCAGTGTCTTTCTACAGCCTTGCTGTGATGAAGGAAGAGAGAGAAGAAACGGGCTATGAAGCTGTGGTAGGGATTAGCGTTCCACATTCGTGGGAGAGGAAAATGTCCAGTTTTAATGCTACCAAGTCCTCTTTTGGATTTGTCCTTTGCTTAGGTTTCCATGCCAAACCCCATCACCGTATGCAGAGGTGGTGTCTGCTTAGAGCCATCGGGAGGTGACGCTTTGTGATTTTAACTGCGAACAGGCTGTGCTCAGCCCTGGATGACCTGTAGGTCTTGATTATGTTATTCAGTGGATTTCAATGACTTCTCAAGAGTTCAGCATTTCCAGCTCTAGAAGGCCATGTTCTCAGAGGCAGGAACTATACTCTTTAATTTTCAAATGATCAAAAGAATCCAAGAGTAGGTGAAATAGCATCAAGTAGTCTCATCATTTGCAGTATCATTAAGAGGAAAAAAAAATGGAAAAAGAGGCCACGTCTCTCATTCCAAATGGCCCTGAAATCAGATTGTGATTTTCAACCTGAAGCCCCGGAGGGCCTCGCTCATCTTCAGGAACCAACTGAAGAGAACAACAAACAAATGCTGATTAGATGGATGATGCAGACGGAGACGTTTTGTTAAGTTCCGCTCAGAAAGACCTATTGGAAAGGATTCTGGCCAGAGGACCCGATTGCAGGCATCCACTGGGCCCCGCATGGTGTGTGCCTGGCCTCTTGCTTCACAGCTCTGAGCCAGGTGCCTCCTATGCGGAGTGGGGGCAATGAGATTTGTCTCCATGGATGGCTGAGCACTTCGTAAGGCTGTAGCAATAGGGATGATTCGGTGCAATTATCATCATGGTAATTGATATTGTTGTTGTTATTATTAAATTTCTGTAAAGAACTATGCCAGGTCCTTTGAAGACGGAGATGAATGAGCCTGGCCCTCCACGGAGTTCTCCTTTTGAAGTAAGCTTGAAAAATACCAAACTTCAAAGTATCAACGAAGATCTCTGAGAGGTTTTGTTAATTGATGTTGTTGCAGTATCCTGGTCTCCAAAGGAAACCTAATGTGTTTTCCCAAGCAAAGATTAAGGGACGCTATTGCACTCGGTCATTTTTCTATCACTCAAGACATGTCCCAGAGCTGTTATTTGTACTTAAAATGCTCTTCGGCGTGCCAGCCGGCCTGAAGTTACCTGTCGAAGTTAATCACATGGAGTGGTTCATATATCAGGGGCTATGAGCCTAGCTGTCCCATAGCAGCCTGGCTGAGTGACGGATGGCCTGGCCTGTCAATTCCACCAAGACAAAAGCTATTAATGAGCCATCACAGGACCACAGTGAGCCATCTCAAGAACAGGGCTGGTTGTGCCGCCAGAGGAAAGGATGCCTGACTTCCTGGGCAATCTAGATGTCACCCCTCTTCGACTCTGATGGCTTATGGTAGACAAAAATGCACCCACCCATAAAAGAGGAGAAAGGAAAGCCAATTAAAACAGAGACAAGCAGGGACTAACGGTGCTACACACAGCCCTTTGTAAAGGAGGGCTTTCCTTTATGTGCTCCCACGCCACCTCTGTGGTATCCCAGCAAGGAAATTTGCTCCCACCTTATCCAAGAGGAAACTGAAGATCAGGAAGAATGGGACTCGGAGCTCCATGAGGTGAGTAAGCTATGCTACCCCAAGTATCAGAGTCAGGGTTAGGACCCTGATCCAGTTTTCCTTATTCGTGGCCAGAGGGAAAAACAGAACAAAAACCAAAACAAAAAAACAGGACACACAAGGTCATAACTGATACTTGGACCAACACTTACAGCAAGGGGATTGCTGATTCCTGTCATGTTCTTCTAAGTGCTTGGGTCGGCTCAGCAAGATCAGGCTTTGGAGGCGTGTCCTCAGGCCTCTTGACGCAAGCTGGGGTCCTCTGAGGTTACCCTGAAAGAGGGCAGAGACATAGAGGTAATTCAAACCTAATTTTAAACTTGAAAAGAAAAAAAATGAGAATATTCATGTGGATCATTAAGAGAAATAATGATTACCTTTGATTCCTAGAGAAAGTTATTTTAAAATGCATCCAAGTTCCATTGCACAGCCAAAAATAAAAAATAAATTAAAAAAAAAAACAAGAAAGAAAGGAAAACAAATCCTCGAAGCTGAGCCATGTCCTTGGGAGGCAGAAACAAGTCACCATCACTTGAGTCCAGAGAAGATGCTCATTCACAGTAATTGGGAGGAGGAAGATTGTAGAGATGAACTGACCTTGGTTTAGGACACACACTGTTTCTTTACAAATGCAAATGGTGCCTGGGGCCTACAAGATAAAATCTGTCTTTAATGCCAGTCTCTAAGAAGATGCATTAATAATAATAATAATAATAAAGAAAAACACCTATTGATTATGTTTTTACCAAAGTAGACACTAGTAGACGCTATAGCTATTTAAACCAAGTACTTAGGATCCAATTCTACTGGTAACTTTGAAGTCCAGGTGCCCTTTGAAAGAAAAATGGTGTAGATATCCGTGGTCCATAACAGGAAAGAAATAGAAATAACACTTGATTGGTTTTATACGTGGGGCTCACTCATCAAAGGTACATCAATTCCACACCTGCAGATGCAGTCCTGCCTGGCTGGTTGAAAGTCGCACATAAAGGCAACAGCACAGGGATGACACTTGTGACATCAGGGCTACATGCTGCCTTCTCAGGGCAGCGTGTGTGACCATCGAGGTCTGATCTGGGAGAACACAATTCTACTTGCTGAAGCTGTAGACTTAGCATTTTCTCCTTCTTAATAAATGCCCACTCTTAGATATTTACTGGGTATGTACCGCGTCCAAGGTAAGGCTAGGAGCCTGTGGTATGTTAGGTTTCGTACTCCGTTCCGAGCTCATTTTCTAAGATTTGCCAGGCCCCGTGCTAAAGATGATGAGGTCCCACTATGCCCAGGCTGCTTCCCCTGTGAGATGCCTTGAACTATCTGCCTGAACACCTACTGCCTCAGCCTCACAGACTGCTTTGTAGGCCTGGGGCACCATATTCTTTTGTTCTCCAGGTTCTTTCTGCAAATGTGTGTCCTGCGTTGAGTGCCCTTTCTTTGTGGCTGCCTGGAGTCCTTCTTCTTTTAAGACCAGCTCCAACCACACCTCCTGGTGATGCTCTGCTCACATAGCTCAGCCTCACTCGCGTAGACCTCTCCTAAGGGCCCCCGTCATTCTGAATTATAACTGCTTACCTTAAAGTCTTCCATCAGATCGGGGCTACCTGAGGGTACTGTCCGCTTCTGTCCCCAGTTCCTAGTCAGTTCAGGGATGACCCAGAGGAACAGTGCTCAACAAATGTTTCTTTGACCCAATTTAATATTATTCTTATAGTTAATCCTGGCCAGGTGGCGCTGTGACATGCTCCCATGTAAAACTTGACACAAAGAGTTTGAACAGGAAGGAGTTGTTCCTTAAGCATTATTAGTTTTGCTAAAAATTGTCCTTACCTTTCGCTACCCTGAGGAAATAAATGGCACTAAAAATGAGACTGCACTTACTATAACCTAATCTATGGGCCACTTTTTTAAAAGTAATTTGGTTATTGACATCATATATTTCCCAGTGAGAATGAGTAGCAATAATGTTGTTGTATTTTTTTTCAAGTTCATCTTGCCTTTTATGTTTACGTTCATTTTCTTTTCCATCCAGTTATTCATCATAATGGTTTATAGTAAATAAAACTCTCCCATCCAAAAAAACCAACCAAAGAAACAGAACAACTTGACACAGTTTTTGTGCCTTTGGGATATTGTGTGTGTGTGTGTGTGTGTGTGTGTGTTTCTTTTATGTTACAAACTAGTAGGAATCCTGGCCACATGCACTTTCATCCTATTCTTTAAGTTCAGCTGAAGTGGAAGAACAGAGATGGCAAATATTAATTGGTTTTTGAGGCTGCTGAGATTGTAAACCCAATGAGAGAAATGATGGCATTTCACAAAGCTCTTAGGCAGAAAGATATGCCGAAAAGATTTATAGCTGCATTTATTTCTAAGGTGATTTCATGTCAAAGGTCAGGTGACATATATTCTTTTTGCTTCACTTACAGAGTTTCAGAATGGATTTTAAATTGAGGGAGTCTCCAGTTAACTCAGAAACATCACAGTGAATGTTAAGGAGGAGAGAGTCTCGACATAATAGAAAAGTTGGATGTCCAGTTCCCAAACTGTAGAAATGTGAAATGACCCCCTTATAGTAATTATAGAAAATAAGAGAGTATTAATGTTTTATAATCCATTTAATAAATGAATGAAATGCCACCACTAGTATAACCAGTGTACTTGCATGGAAGAACATACCTTGTAAAAAAATACTCAGGGCTAATAAATGTCCATATTTGCTGAATTAAACAAAGTTTTAAAAATCAGAACACCATCCTCTGGTTTGAAAATTTACCTCCTAACAAAACAGTTTCCTGACCTGGTGATGAAGCCAGATTAATTGGGCTTTTTTTTCTTTAATTGCATTTTTAAATAAATGCCACTAGATTGATAACACTTTGCAGAGTTTTCAAATGTAGAAAAACATTCAGACAAAAGATGCAGGCAGTGCTGCTCCCACTGCTGCCAGGCCCAGAGTGCGTGTCGAAGGCGGGTGCAGTGTATGGGGTGCGTTTTCCAGCTGCGTGGGGTTCTGCTCCGTCTCAGTCTGAACCTGCTTCTTGCCAACACCAACAAGCAGGCGTGCGTTTGCTCTTTAGAGGGCGCCTTTGCTGGCGCGTTGGGGCCGAAACAGAAGTCTTACTAACACAGTCTTATGGAAAGTTCACTTTGAACCTCTAGGTTTTTCTTGCCTGTGTTGTCTCCCTGAAAACAACCGCCTAGAAACGGATTTGAACACATAGCCTGAAGCTTCTTTCATGGTGCGCCGAGATTTCCGGTCTGACTGTAACCCATACAAGGTGATACCCTCCCTTCTTGGAACAAACTTAAAACTTAGATTAGCTTCCACTCCCCATCGTTTTTAAGTAGCTATGTTCATGTTTATCATTAATTTGTAAAGCCACCTCTAAATGGGCAGGAAAGGGAACACCTATTCAGTATCCTTGAAACAAGACAATTCTAGCGAAAAAGTTTACTTCTAAATAGCAATCCTAAAAATACATATTTTTTACTGAAAGATTGACTGGGGACCGCTTTCATCTTGCACCCTTTCAACCAAAAGGCATCAACTTAGAATGGAGCTAGCGAGAATTTTTAATGGATTGAGATTAAATCTACCATTTTTACCCAGGGAAAATTCCTTCTCATTTATTCCGAGGCAGTCTCCTGGAAAAGGACTATTTAAGTGATGAGCTGCAGGGTTTTGACAAGCATTTGTACTGCAAAAACTTGAAATCTCACTGGAATACAGTTATACAGTCACTGGGAGAAGAGAATGCCCTATTTAAAAACTAGGACAGATCGTGTTGATATGGAGAAAGGAAAGAACCCGGTGAACAATACGTCTGAAATTAAAGACTGAGTCGCTCGCATCCATCTAAAATCAACAGAAAATGTAATTACTCTTTGGAAGTACTCTTGTCTTAGAGTGCTAAATGGATTCAAAAGAGCAAGATATTGTTTGTACTTAGTATACCATTACAGGAACAAAGATGGAAGAAACATAGCAATGATCTGATAAAAGTTCCACATCAGCCACGTAGAAAAGAGAGACTAGCCACATCCTGAACCAATATTTCCCTTTCCCATGGTATGACATATCTCTCTCTCTCTCTCTCTCTCTCTCTCTCTCTCTCTCTCTCTCTCTCTCTCTCAGGATCCCTCTAGAGATAGGTCTCTCTATTTTATAAGCATAATAGGAGGTTTAGAGGAAATCAAAAGAAACCCTTTAATTCAAAGCCACCACATGCTTTTAATAACTTTACTCCATGTCTTCTACTGTTTATTTTCCCTCCGTTTGGAATACCCTCCTCCAGCTGGACTTGGAAGTGTTGTTTTCCACTATGTTACAATATCACTTAGGATGAAGGAGGGAGGTAATAATACGACCACTAATATTCTTCCATAGTGATATGTAACCATCAATGGTGAATCAGTTAGTATTCTTATGGCAGTTGGTTCCATGTCCAATTCACACATTACACTATTTGCTGTGTTTTTAAAGCTATTAGTTTGAATACCCTTGATATTTATTGGTGATTCTTGGGTCTGGCTAACGTTGAAATGCATTTTTAGAGTCTTGTGCTCTTTTATTGGACCTCTCCCAGCTCTGTGAAATGACTGAAGTTGGTTCAGTGTTTCTCCAAGGCAGAACTAGGAGCCACAAATCATCTTCAACACATTATCCAGCTCAGCCAGCAAACCCCTTTTCATTTTTTTTTTTTTTTTTTGCTGCAAAGAACAAACCAAGACCATTTCGGATTTAAGGTGGTAGGGACATTCATTTTTTTTTTGAATGAATACATGTCTAGGAAGATGTATTCTTTGAATCTATTTAATAAAAATAAACCAGAACAAACAGTTTTACTAGGCTTGTAAAATATCACCCCTCTCTCCCTGTAAGTTTTCAAAATTGCCTTCTAAAACTAGACTGTGAAAAAATACATTTTAAAAATAATCTCCCACCATTGGTAGTTGTAAAGTAGAGTATGTATCAGAATGACCAGTGCTAATTCTGCCATAGTTGGCTCCCTTTTCAGGAGAGACCAATGCATACATGCTCATACAGATGTTCTCCAGAAAACACACCAGCATGTGGCTTATTGCAGCTCCTTCTACCAAACTTAGTTAACAGATCATCCTTGAAAACACGTCTCTTCACATACATAGATGTACAGGCAATCATGCACAATTTTCATGGAAACATTTCTAATTCTCAGTAAAGACAAGAACACACAAATAAATAAAAATTGGATTTGTCTTACCTTTTGGAAAGCAGGCAAAAGCTATACTGTTGGTGGGATAGTGTACCAAGTAACAGACTTTTGTACACTCTTTCTTACTGGTGGTGTACAGTCTACAGGAAAAGTAAATATATAGGTATGTATAAAATAAATGCTCAAACAATACTCCTTCTCATTCTTTTGTTTTTTTCTTTTGAGGAAGAGGCTGCAATAGAGACCATAGACATCATGGCCACTCTTTCAGTGGGGTCAGTAGCCTTTGGTAGACCAGTTCACCACAATTCAGGTACCTCTGAACATGGGAGTACTGGTGCCTCTTGGTTTAAGGCAGTTTGGCTTGACTTGCTTGAGGTGGAGCAGTTGAGAGAACCAGCCCCCCCAAAATTTATCTGTCTGGTCAGAGTTGTTTTCTTCCTGTCGCCATCCCTTTCATCCCCAGCCTATTCCAGGCACGCTGACCAGCCTGCGTGGCTAGTCCAGGGGATGAAGCCAAGAACACAGTGTTGAGAATGCTAGGGCTCTAACGAATGAGGAAGCAGCACATAAACAAAACAAAACCTTAACAAATTTACACAGCACAGGCACGTGTTCCAGAATTTTCTAGACATGGTTAGTTGTGTAGGCTTAGCTGTGCATATCCATTTTACAGCAGGTATTTTCTGTGTACATTTTTAAATCAAATATCTCCTTGTATTGACAGTTCAACTATTTTATGTAATAATTACCTTCTTTGAGAATAGCACAAATTACTTATATATATTCTGACCATACATACAAAAGTGGCAGTAAAGAAAAATAACACCAGAATACAAAGTGAGCCCTAGCTGGTTTGGCTCAGTGGATAGAGCGTCTGCCTGTGGACGGAAGGGTCTGGGTTTGATTCCAGTCAAGAACACATGCCAGGGTTGTGGGCTTGATCCCCAGTGGGGGGCCTGCAGGAGGCAGCCAATCAATGATTCTCTCTCATCACTGATGTATTCTATCTCTCTCCCTCTCCAAAATCAATAAAAAAATATATTTTTTAAAAAGAATACAGTTATATGCAATATATCTTCCTATAAATTTTCTATTTTAGGTGAAAATTATTCTTCTAAAATGTGCTTCAAAAATAAAACTAAATGTGCTTCACCATACAATATGCTCATTGGTTTAAACTCGTCTTGTACATGGTGTATATTCAAACCTGTATCTCAGTGTCAAGTACTTAGTCAAGTACTCGGTGTCAAGTACTCAGTGTCAAGTACCCCCACATCCAGGAAGGGAGTGTCCACCTGCCTGACATCTCAAGTTACCACTGAGCCCCCAGAGTAAGCTAACTCTGAACAGCCCAGGAGCTTCTCTGCCCGGCCTGGGGGTAATAGCCTAGAAAAGATGCTAGGTTGGCACAAAAGTAGCTTAGGGCTCCTTCTCACCACCTTTACTAGGGAGTATCTGACCAGAGGGTAAGTCACATCTGGTTCTGACCCAGCCAGGTGAGGAGGCAGCAGGTCTTACCCACTCATCTCAATGAACTCACGCTGCCTCAGTCACTATGACCATCCAACTAGCCACGGGTCCTGGTGGCCAGCGAGAAGCCAAGTCCCAAGCACAATCAATTTGCCATGAACATACATCTGCCAGGTCAGCAATAAAAAGGTGCCCGGCCACATGGCAAATTCAGAATGCAGAAGCCAGCACCAGAGCTTGAGGTGCCCTGATTCTTGGTCAGGGATGGGGAGAAGGCATCATGGCAGCCAGGTCTAAAGCTTTGCAAATTAGGTCAGGCTCTTCTGATCCTCTAGCAACAGAAATCTTGTTTGCATAAGTAAAAATTCAGGAAGTCGCTGAGCTACACCCCTCTCCCCCCTGCTGCTCTGCAGTCAGTGCGGAAACCAGCCAGCATCCCAATATCTAATGCTCCCAGTGAGCAGATGCTCTTTGTGTATTCCATCCAGAGAGAAGTTTACCTCTCAAACAGTGGCATGTTAACGGAAGAAGTAACCTGAGAGGAAAACGGAACCTCCTGGGGAAGAGTCAGGCTGTGCCAGGGCAGTTTTGATTTCTGCTCCCGGTGAGCCAGCGGATTGGGTTTTATGTGGACAGGTAGCTGCAGTGGCATTGGATGGGCAGAAGCGCACATGCACCAGGGGCGGCGGCAGGGATGGAGCAGAGCTGCTGGAAATGAAAACACTGAGGGTCGAAACACGTTGAGACTGTGTTCAGAACGACAATGAGGAAGGGGAGATTTCTGTTTCATTCTTCACTTTGTTGCGCACTCTGGAAACTGGACTTCTCCGATTCCCTCCCTCAGAGAATCGTGTGCAGAATTCCCCCTTTGGAAAGACACGTTCCTTCTCCAAGTGCCCGGCCTGTGCTTCTGTTTTCTTCTAACCAGACAGCTTAATTTCAGGAAATATTTTCTTTGTCTCTGTTACCAGAGCTCAGAAACTTGAGATTACCAGAGCTGTGTTTGGCATTTAGTGAAATATAGTAATAATGTTCCCTCGCACCAGAATAGTCTAGTTGTCTGTTTCATGAATTGAATTTTTCACTACCGCTCTTTCCCTTCACGTGACCATTTCTGCATTGCTCAGGGCTGGGTGTCCGAGTGTAATTGTTCCCTGTGAAACCACTGTTTCCTTATCAGTGGTTCCTTCTGGATCATTTAAAATAACTATTTGTTTGCACTTTGGTCTCAGGTCAAATGTTTCATTTCTTTAAGTGAACTTTGCTTCAGATCATCATTACTGCGGAAACTTGGGGAGGTATTTCCAATCTGGGCTCAAACTGAGTGTCCTAGAATGAAATCTCAGCCTGTTAAGAGAGAGAATTTCTAGAGCTGTGTTGTCCGATATGGTAGCCATAGCCACAGATGGCTATTTAAATTTAAACTCTTGAAAATGGAGCAAAGTTAAACGTGTCTTTCCTCATTTTGTGGCCACATGTCAAGCGCTGAATAGCCACAGGTGGCTAGGACATTTCCACCACCACACACAGTTCTGTTGGGCAGATTTTATCTGGTTAATGTCTTTAAATTCCTCTTTGACCTTTGAGAGCTGGGCCTTCAGAAACCCCAATGTTTGGAGGTACATGAATTTCCTCCCATGGTTCAGCAAATATCTAGTCAAGTTCTTTAAGATGTTTAGGGAGTGTCTAGACCAGTGGTTCTCAACCTTCCTAATGCCGCGACCCTTTAATACAGTTCCTCATGTTGTGGTGACCCCCAACCATAAAATTATTTTCGTTGCTGCTTCATAACTGTAATTTTGCTACTGTTATGAATCGTCATGTAAATATCTGATACGCAGGATGTATTTTCATTGTTACAAATTGAACATAATGAAAGCATAGTGATTAATCACAAAAACAATATGTAATTATATATGTGTTTTCCGATGGTCTTAGGCGACCCCTGTGAAAGGGTCGTTCAACCCCCAAAGGGGTCGCGACCCACAGGCTGAGAACCGCTGGTCTAGACAGACAAGTCCAAAAGAACTAAATCAATTTTTCAAAATCTTTTGGATTGATTACGAGATAAAGGCTCTATTTGATTTATCTTTGTGTGGGCACCAAAACAATCATAATGACAAGAGTCAATAAAGCCTTTTCAAGGGAGAGGCACCCAATGTATTCCAAATGGAATACTTACTGTGACTGATACAGCTAATAAGATATTTGGGTTTTGAGTTAGTAGGATGTGGCCTCTACCCAGGCAGCCTTCTTTGAGCGCACGTTAATCCTGTCTTTATAGATAACACTTCAAGCAATAATACATTTCACAGCACATTTAACTACAGAGTCTGCCACAATATATCATTATATTCTTTATATGCAAGTATTACCAACTGTGGAAGCCAAAAGCGTAAGTACTGTGCTGGAATTACAACATGCCACTCACCTCCCAAGAAACAGCAGCAAAGAGAAACAAGCATGGATTTGGGAGTCAGACCTGGGTTCAGTCCCCCTGTGCTGCTAATTAGATGTGTGACTTTGGTTATGTTCCTTAATCTGGCTAAGCTTAGGTTTCTTCAGTAAATGAGAATCATAACCCCATTCCACAGTTATTGGGAGGAGAAAGAGAGTCCATAAACGACATTATGCATAATGCCCATTTCAAAGGACAGTTGATGTATTATTATTAGTAGTAGTAATATTAGTAGTGTTGTTAGTATTAGCATTATCATACCCCAAACAGCTTCAATAGGGATAGAACCTAATCATTAAAAGTTAACAACAGTAGTAACGTTGTTTCAAGCTAATTATTTTTAAGTAGCATAGTACTGAATTAATTGTCCAAATTAAAAACTTCTATTTTGGTCATTTTTTTTCAATACATTTAGAGTTTTGACTATATTTTCTGCTTTTTGATTTTAGGCATATCTTGATGTGTGTGTGTGTGTGTGCATGTGTGTGTACAGATATAAATGTAAATCTGTTATTGGGATGTCTCCAGGATAAGGGTCTTGTGAAATGCAAATTGACAAGGGGTTCTAGAATAAAACTCTATAGAGGTATAAATACGCAGCTATATTTATTAATACAAATATACATATAAATAGATGCATAGGTATGTTCATGGAAATATTTCTTTTTGTAAATTAGTTTTATCTACTTCCTGGTGTACAGTTAGCCTTTAACTGCACCAGCATATCTACATAATAACACACGCTGAAATGTACTTTCAGGCAAAGATTTTTGTCTTTCAGGAATGGAAGGAAATTAACACTTATTTGCTCAACTATTTTCCAGATGCATGATATTTCATGACAGTTATGACATAGATATTAAGCTTTAAGAAAGCTCAGTGATTCTCAAAGTCACACAGCCAGTAAGTGAGAGGCTTGAATTTGAACCCAGGTCCATCTCAGCCTGAAGCCTCTTCCTACATCACATTGAATACCACTGCGATCCGCCATCCACTTCTCTCCACTGACCATTTGCTCTGGAAACCCAAGGTCAGAGCCTGTTCATTCTGCCCATTCTGGTTCTCCCTTCTCTCAGGGTGATCTGTCTCCTTCCACTTCCCTTATCCCAGAAACTCTTCTATTGAAAAGTCAAAGGGAGGTCCACCATGTTATTACTGAGACTTTGCTATCTTCTCTATGAATTCTTAAAGTGTTGTACAATATTCACCCAACCAACCACTTAGAAATGGAGATGTGTCAGATCATGGATCTCTCTACAGTATCTGTCAGGATCACACTCCACTGCCTCCTGGCTTTTAAAGATCTCTCTCTCGCTGCAGACATAAAGGATTGCTTCATAGTATTTAAACTAGGAATTCTTTTGGCTTGGCAATAAGGCTTTGGCTACAACAAAATCAGCTCATAACTGAAAAATAGTATGTCGCGAGTGACTGAATTTACAACCTGAATCCCCCTCCATTTTAAAAACAGGAAGTATCATGAACACTTGTTTCTACTTCATTCTATATGAAACTGATCAAAATATTTCTAGAAAACAAATTCTAGAAGTCTCCTTTTTAATTTGAAATTCACTATAACACCAGTATTGTAAAATTAGCAATTGGGAATTCTATGCATTTAACCTCTGGATACTTTTTTTATGCCTACCTTGTTTAGGTTTATTTTCAGGGGTGAACAAAGGCTACCCAGAGGTTACAGATATGTCATGTGGCATATCAAATCTGACATTTAATCCTTGCTCCCACTCATGATATTTAGTTTTCAGTTAATGGAACTCTCCTGTGGTGATGTGGTAGATGTCTTTCCCACATGGGGATGCCATTCCCTTGTGGAGTCTGGGCCTATATACTTGGATGAAAGCTTTCCAATGTTTGTGTGTCTAGAAGGCTTGCTTACTAAAGAATCATAGCTTTCTCCTCATTCATGTTCCAGTGGATAGAAGTTATGATTCTAAAATTCTTAAATAGTCTAATTTCATTCCTACTGCTAGAGATCAATCTGGTGTTAAACATTTTCCTAAACAGGAAGTTGTTCCCCTAACAGGAAAGGTGCAACAAGGGTGTTTGTTGGGAAGGGTTGGGACCAGAGAACAAGAAGCAAGGGGCAGGGGAGGTTTCCCACTTGTGAGCTGTGCCTCCAACATGGTGAGAAAAAGAAAAGGGTGTTGAGAATAAGGCAGGACTCTTAGGAGAAAATGTTAGCATTCCTCAAGGCAACCCAAGTCACTAAGACAAGAATGGTTCCAGTGTTTCTTCCGAGAAAGGCAAGCACACACCACATTCCCGAGAGCTTCCGGATGCAGCACAGGCAGATGCAAGGAAGGAAGAGGTACTTACTGTTTGGATCTACGTTTTCACAGAGTTCTGTCTTTGCCTCACCGTTGGGTCTGTCACTGGGTTTGTGTGACAGCCGTGATGACATGGTGGCTGCTGTGACTACTGCCTTGAAGCTTCGCTTCCGTTTCTGGACATTGAGTTCGGGGTGGAAAATGATGATGTACACTTTCGGCATGTATAGCATCCCCAGCGCCACTGACGCACTTAGGTTCATGGAGATTGTAAGCGTGGTGGTTTGTATGTAGAGCTAGGAGACACAACACACAAGACACTATTACAAATAAAATGACCGCAAAGGGAGTCTTAACACTTAACGTGATGTCAAGAATGACCATGGCTAGGAGAGATAGCATAGCAATCTCCAAGGGTTTCTGATTAAAAAAAAAAAAAAAAAAAAAGCAAGACAGGATGACTCTGAACATTTATTGGAGAGTTTATGCATATTTTTATTTGAATTTTTATTGTTTGAATGTTTGGGAGAATCCATGTGCGTGCTTGCCCTGGAGAAGTCTCCTACATAGAATTTCGGAGTAGATCCAGCATCAGATTTGAAGTACTTTTCATCAAAATGGCAATTGAATATGAAGATGGGCAGATCGTGGAAATCTGTAAAACCTTGCATAAGGGAATTGGTTTTTATCCCCCATATCTACACAACATGATTAACTCTACATGACCTGTTGATACACAGAGACTCTGGGGCAGGGGTCCTCAAACTACGGCCCGCGGGCCACATGCAAATACAAATATTGTATTTGCTCCCGTTTTGATTTTTAACTTCAAAATAAGATATGTGCAGTGTGCATAGGAATTTGTTCATAGTTTTTTTTTAAACTATAGTCTGGCCCTCCAATGGTCTGAGGGAACAGTGAACTGGCCCCCTGTTTAAAATGTTTGAGGACCCCTGCTCTGGGGCCTTGTTTAAAAAGTCCTTAGGTCAATATATATCAATACATGCACTTTGGGCACATATAGTTTTTCAAAGGGGCTCACCTTCACCATGCCTACAAAGTAGTGACTGAGTTTCCCTAGAGAGCAAGCCCTTCTTGCTTCATTCTGATTTTAAAAATACCGAAGGCAGGGGACCAAGATCTAGTTATGCTGTCTGGTCCAGTGTCTTTACACTGACCAATTGCTAATAGGTTGCAAGATCTCCTTCTGACATCGTTATTTGTGGTTTGGATAGTGGCCAGAGCTGCCCTTGTCTCCTTCTGCTTCCTTGGGAATTCAGTCGGGCAACCACCCACTCGCTGTTTGATGTGTTCAATTCTTGTCTGGCCTCCATTCAAAAAGATGAAGGTGGAAGGGTGTAGGAAACTGTCAGATCAGCGAGGGAAACACTATAGATGACTTGGTCCAGTTGTGTTTATAAAGTGCCCTGTCATGATTTAGAAGTGCCCCCACAATACATTTAGGAATATTTGTATCTTACAAGACTTGTCAAAGCTAGATGAAATGTGAGGTGATGGATGTGTTAATTAGCTGGATTGTGGTAATTATTTTTCAATGGAGCTTAAGTCATCATGTCGCATACCTTAAATATCATGTTCTATAACCTAAATATATACATATTTAATTTGTCAATCATACCTCAATAGGCTAGATAAAAATAAACACCTTTAATTTGTCAATCATACCGCAATAGGCTAGATATATATAAAAAGATAGGTAGGCAGATAAATCAATTAAAATCTTGTTTAAATAAAAGTGACTAGCTACCATAGTCTTCCATGTTAGTGGGAAGCCTAGTTCCTTGAGAACATATTGGTCATGATTTCCCACAACTTTGCCTTTGCATCGATCTGAGGATGAAATCCCCATCTTTAAAAAAAAAAATATTTTTATTGATTTCAGAGAAGAAAGGAGAGGAAGAGAGAGATAGAAACATGGGAATCATGGATCAATTGCCTCCTGCACGCCCCCTACTGGGGATGGAGCCTGCAACCCAAGCATGTGCCCTTGACAGGAATTGAACCCGGGACCCTTCATGCCCTAGGCCAACACTCTATCTATTGAACCACACCAGCCAGGGCAAATCCCCATCTTTAATGGATTCTACAAGGCCACGAGTCATCTGCCCCCTGTCTACTTTACTGACCAATTTTCACCACTATCCCCACCTCCCTCTCCAGGGCACTATCTGAAGGGGCACTCCTTCAGGTCTTGAAGATGCTATGCTCAATCAACCACAGACCCTGCATGCGTGCACAAATGCAGTTTTACTTTGTTCTTGTTTTCGTCTGTTAGAAACTTTCCTCCTCTGCTGCTTAGAGCATCCATCCAGGCTGCCTCCAGGTAGGCCAGCTCCTTAACTCCCATGCCCTCAATAATCTTTTCTTTACATCACTGGTTCCCATTTGTAATTAATACTCCCACTACCCTGATCACTTGACCATCTGTCTCCCCAACTAGGCCAATAGCTCTAGGCCTGTGTCCATGGTGCAATTTGTATCTGCAGTGATGGCAAACAGTAGGCACTTAATAAATACATGATGAATGAGCTCATGTGTTTGTATGATAGACACCTTTTCCTACCTATGACTGAGTGGTCAAACAGCCTTTCTCTAAATATACTGCAGAATTTCCATGTCACCTACTGGCTGCCTGGACCTTTCTGATCTTAAGATAGAACCTAGCAGATAGTAAGTACAGCCAGTCCTCAATGGGTTGTCAATGGGTTCTGCGACTAAGCAAAATGAAATAAAAGGAAACCAATTTTACCATAGTCTAATTGATATACACTTGAGTTAAGTTCCTATGGCATCTCATCAATGTTATAACAAAACAACATTGAGTGAAATGGTATTATTTGAGGGCCTGCTGTACTATGAAAGTACTGTAAAATAAGTAGAAAGATTAGAAGGCTTCAGTCTACAGGGATCTCAGAGGTATTGATCCACAGGGATCCACCCCCATTAAGCTCCAGGAGGGAAACCAAGTCACTGTTTCTTTGCTATTAATTGGGAGGCTCACTGTTAAGCTCTGAGTGTTCAGCCCAGCGTCAACTTTAGTACATGCCTTTAGCAAGTTGCAACGCATTTATTTTTAGTCTCAGCTGATCTGATGCTTACTGCAAAATGCTTAACTCTATTTCATCTTGGGTACTTCACATCCTTTTATTTAATCTTCCTTACTATTTCTTTAGAGATGTGAAGGCATTGGTGTCCATAGAGGAAAGTATTCCCCACCGTGGTCAGTCCCCAGTGGCCTAGGCTTGTGGGAGGGATGCCAGGTGCCTTGTAATTTCTGTGTGTTTTGCTAATTAAACCTTAATTTTATCAACCCAAATGTTCCAGATCTAGCTTCTACTGCTTGGTTGAATGTGGCTTTCCTAATGTTCATCATGCATAATCCAGTTTATGCAACTAGTGAGCATTGAGGCAAGGGATTTGGAGTCCAGACAGCCAAGAGCCTTGCATAACATTCTTGAACAGTAGTTTTCCTAACATCTGATGCATGGAATGCATGCAAATATTTTCTTTGTCTCTCAATTTCCTTATTTATAAAATGAAGATAATAATAGTTCCTACTTTATGGGGGTTTTGAAGATACAATTAATATATGAAGAGTGGTTAGCAGAATGCCTCGGAAATAAGTACCCATGAAATGTCAGCTGCTAATATTTACTTCCTGGCTGGTATTTATTTATTAGATTACTAGTATCCCTGCGCAGGAATCCATGCACTAGTAGCTCGCTGCTGCTTGCCTCAGCTGGCCACCCTGCCCACTGCCACTGGTAGCTCTATGCCACTCATAGCTCGCCACCCTGCCCTCCTGTAGCTCTCCTCCCACTGTCCTGCCCTCCTGTAGCTCCCCGCTCGCTGCCCTGCCCTCCTGTAGCACTCCGCTGGTTGTAGATCAGTCGTGACATTACGGTGTCCTGGCTAATTTACATATTCCTCTATTATTATATTAGATGGGGGTGTAGGTCTCAAGATAAGGCTTCTTCTGTACCTACTTTTATATATTTTAAACTTTTTACATATGTCTTACTGATTAACTAGGTTGAAATGTCTAAAACACCACACCTATTCACACCTTGCCTGACTAAAATGTAGCCGCACATAGACTGTTAGAGTACATAGACAGGTGTGTACTTAATTCAGTGCCAGGCAGAGCCCACTTCAATCGGCTCCATGCATTTTCTCATCTTGGCCTAAAAGTTCATGGTCAGATATAATGTGAATTCATATGAGATCCCAGTGTTGCTTTGTAAGTAGGTATAGTTGAGTTTTCCTTGTCTAATTCTCAATTTTGAAGATACTAAAGAATTTGAACACTTGTTAGATAGTGCTCATGAACACATGTTGAAATTTGCCAATTCTTCTGGGTAAGTTTCACAATCAGTTTATACTTGAATATTATTTTGAGAGATGTCAAGTCATGCTGGTAACAGTTGTAACAATGTCAAGTTTTAAACTTTGCAAAATAGAGTATTCTCACTATTGTCCAAAGAATAAAATTTACAAGGCCTATAGATAAATATAAAACTAGAACTATTAGGAAAAAACCCAGTTTTAGATTTTTAGGTTCATCAAAATAGTCGCATAATTTCTAATGACGTCCTTAATAAAAATTATGTACTATAAGAAATTAACCAACAATATATTTATATTAATGAATTAACACCGTTAAATATATAAAATTAGCAAGATTCTGGGACTATTTGGTGGGGTCAAATCATTAATATAAGAGTTAACTAACTCATGCCCACCTGCTGTCCATTCCCTCTTAGTTGTATTTTCAGACAGGCTATGTGAGACATACCATCCTTTTCCACTATTTATGCATTCATCCACTTATCCATTCAGCATTTTTATTGAGATACTGCTAAGTGACTGCATTGGCCCAGGCTTCAGGCACGGCATTGTGAAGATGGTAGGCATGATTTGCTTTGAAAATGCAAAGTCATCCTGACGAGAATGATGTATTAGGGAACAATCTGGGTATAACGCAAAGTTCATGTTTGCAAATATGTGATTTCTTCCCCAAGGAACACAGTCAACTGCACCCAGCCGAACCCAGCTGTGTGGGAATATATGAACTGCACACACACACCCATGCCTCAAGCATCTGCCAGCTCCCCCCTTCGGCAATTTCACCATGAATCACAAACAGCAATATGTTTGGCACCTGCTTCCATGAGCAAACATCAGGCTTTTTTTTTTAAGGTAAAATGCCACATTCATTGTGATATTTATATATTTCTTAGTCATCTAACATATATAAAACCAGGCCACCATTTTTATTAGATTCCTATCCTTTTTAAAAATGTCACTGATGATGTTTTTGAGTATGTGTCCCTAACCCAATTTTTTCCCGTAATTTCTATGTTTATTGCACAATATTGCATAGCACGATGATTTTTAAAAACACATTATGTCACCTTATAGCAGAACTGACTGAATGATGAACACAATGTCTGCCACAAAGTATGTGCTTATTAAATTCTGGTTGAGCAAAAACATCTACACTTGAAGCAAGTATCAAGTATGATAAATATCCTTGGCATTCAACACTGTTTCAAGAAAAGCTCTCAGTCTTTTGTTGTTGTTAACTACTATTAGTGTGCCTCTGGCCCTCATTTCTAGGGTGGAGATAACAGTACCTGTAAGGTTGTTGTTAGCATCAAACAGGCTCACAGTTGTAAAATATATACAAAGGTACCCAGCATGTAGCAACCACTCAATCAGGGGTGTTAGTATCACTGGCTTATTTATTGGATAAAACATAAAATCACCTTTTTTTTAAGTACAATCTTAATACATTTAAAAAGGATGATCTTCCTTATGGATTCCACTGAATGAAAGCCTGTTTTAGGGAACAAAATCTCATTAAGTTGGCTTCTATTTTGTTTGAAAGTATACTCAGCCATTATTTTATCTGTCATTGACTATCTCCTAAGAAGTAACTAAATATGTGTTCCCAAGTGACAGCTGAGAATTGGGACAAGAAGGCTTTATGCAGTCTTCAGGTGGGATGGGAGAAGTTTCATAATTCTCGTGACATCCCACAGTTTGTGAAATAAAAATAAAAAATTGTCTGATGCAGTCAAAAGAGGAAGGGTGCATTATTACTTGACAAGTGTTTGGAACAGTCACGTGACTACATTGAAAGAAAAGTTCCTGGCAGTTAGGCCACCGCTTTCTATCCTTAGCGCCAATACCTGTTGCTTCCTAATTAGAGTAACCATATTTCAGAAAAATAAATGCTGACACATGGCTGGGAACGTGACAGAATGTTCCAAATTGGGACTTTCTCAGTTATCCAGGGGTCAACATACTAAGACTTTGCCTTAGTTATGAAAGGATACATGATGATAAAGGGATTAGCATGATGATGGGGGGGGGGGGGATACTGGTTGTTGCTGTTTTTTTTCCAGGAGAGGGAGACTTGCATCTTCTAGAACAGCGGTTCTCAACTTGTGGGTCGCGACCCCTTTGGGGGTCGAATGACCCTTTCACAGGGGTCGCCTAAGACCTTCGGAAAACACATATATAATTACATATTGTTTTTGTGATTACTCACTATGCTTTAATTATGTTCGATTTGTAACAATGAAATTGGGGGTCACCACAACATGAGGAACTGTATTAAAGGGTCGCGGCATTAGGAAGTTTGAGAACCACTGTTCTAGAAGGATAGTGTAACGAAAAGAACAAGATCTTTGTTTTCAGAACTGATTTCAAATGTTGGCCTTGGATAGTGGGTGGGTGACTTTGGGAAGCCACTTCAGGTGACAGACCGAAAATCCAAACCCTAGCAATTTGTTACAAGAGCGTCTGATATAAAACCCCACCTCATTTCACCACTACCACTGAGACCTTCTGTTCTGAAAATTAAAGGAAATAGTGTGTGAAAAGTAGTTGGCTCAGTGCCTAGTACCTGTGGGTGCTCAGGAAATACAAGGGTCTTTACTAGAGTAGAAGGTCCCAGCGTCTGCTTAGCCCTTCTATCTGTGAGTGAGCGATGTATAAATAAATATATAGATGACATACATAAAGAGATACATCAAATACGCTGGGACACACTCTTGGACAGATGCCTGGTATAACATTGTAGATAATGGAGGAAACTAGATGCTCCTTGCACAAGACCTAGTTATACTGTGTTTTTTCTCATTTAGTCTCTCCAGGCAGACATGATATTAAGTCTGCTGACAATTACATTATTTACTTGGATGGACGTAAGACAAGTGCGCCAGGTGAATGCAAATCAGTTCTGGAACAGGAGACAAGTGATTATGTCATGTTTGAAATCACCTACATCTCAGTTCTTTGCTCTCTGGACCGGAAGCCTGCGGCTGTGTCTATTCCTACATAGCAAAATCAGAGATGCTGTGATTCCAATGGGCCACATCCTTGGGGAGTTGACTGTTCCACTCCTCATGCCAGCCACCCTAATGCACTGCAGGCCATTTTGATAGACAGTTGTAGGCAAATCACTTATTGTTCTGGACACATACAGGCCCCGCCTACACACACTCAGAATTTCTTTCCTCCACCAGCCGTCTGACCCTTCAATTTTGATTTCATGTGTCGCCCCCTCCAACTGCAAGGCAGGAATTTTATCCTATTACATAGCTAATACTGGCACTATTTGCTCTGTTGTGTTGTCTAAAGGGTTATTTACTATTCCTTCTGGTTGGAGAGCCTCAGGGATGTTAGGTCTCTGCCTTTAGTGATTTAACATACAAAGGCAAAGCATTTCCCCCACAGTCAGCCTAGAGACACACAGTTCTGCCAGATCCCATTGGCCACCTTAGAATCCTTGGCCATATTCTTCAAGACTGAACCTAACAGCCTTTTTGTGGGAGGCAATTTCAGATTCTGTCTTATAATGTGAAAATGCTGGCTTGTTCCTCGCTGGGGACTATACCAGGCAATATGCAATGATGTCCTGTATTACTTTGCAAGTGAACCAGTGGGTTAAAAAAAAAAGTCTGAGCTGATTCTGTTTCTAAAGTTGTCATTTGAAATATCCCATTGGTATAAGAGCAAGGCTGTCTAGTTTTGCCAACTTTTAAAGACATCTTTGTCGTTCCAGTAAATATAAAAAGACAATAATCAAATGAAAATATCAATGTCAAATTAATTGCTAAAAGAAAGGCAGTGTTTGCATTTTCTGGGCACATTTATTGTGTTTTCATTTGGACTTTCGTTCATTAAAATTGGACCCACGAGTGTCATTGCGCAGAAGACAATGTCAGACATACAAAAAGAAAGCTGGCATGTTCTTAGCTCAGCTTTCAATGCCATTGGCAATGGCTTTCTGATGAACTTGGACAGGATTTGATCATCATAAGCATCTAGCTTTCTCTGATTGGCGTGGCTATTATTTTTCCTGACTTTCTCTGTTCCTTTGGTCTGTGTCTTTCCCGTCTTGCCGGTGAGCAGTGGCAGCTCCCTCCTGTGCTTTGGGTTCCCCCTTTCCTCTGTTGTCTTTGCTCCCTGCTCTTCTACGAACACTAGTATGTCCCTATGTGCTTGGAGGGAGGCGCCCCCCCCAACCTTTGCCTTGCCTTGCCTTCATAAGGTGCCAAGATACCCATTAGTCACTGTGCTAAGTGGTGCTCCTGGCTGAAGGGCAAACCAGATTAATAGTTGGAAACCAGGCCATCGAATTGCCATCCAGTGATACTAGTAACTGTGCACTGACTCCCCATTAAGACCCCCAGATGTGTAAGGGTTTATGTCCAAAGGAGCAAATAACTGCAGTGAGATTCCCCAGAAAAGTAGAGACAAATGTTCGTCCAGCCTGTGGCCCTACATGGCACAATGAGGGCTCTGAGATGGGGCCGGGAAATAACTCTCCCAGCAAGAGAGAGAAAAAGAGTGACTCAGGTTTTACCTCCATTATAAGATCCATTTTCCTTTCATTTTTGTTTCCAAACTCTAAAAAGACCCATTTCCTCCCCACTCACTCTCAAGGGCCTGCAGTCTGGCTTCCGTTTGACCTCCTCTGAGTCTGCCCTTGAAGCCTTCCTAGACTCTTTGTCAGACCTGAGAGGTATTGCCCAGGTCTCATTTCTCCCTAGAACTCAATGCTGAGGACTAATGTACTGGGGGTTCCAGCTGTCCTGCTGCATTAGGTCAACTGCTCATCACACTTTCGATGAAGATAAAATGCTTAACATGGTCAAGGCACTCTCCAGTGCCCCCCTTCTGCACCTTCTCTGAGTCTTTCAAATGCACAGTATTCTGCCCATCCTCAAGGCTTTCGCACATCCGTTCTCTCTGCCTTAGATGCTGTTCTCCCGCACCTGTGGCTGGCTCTCTCCTACCTGTCAGTCTCCCTTCCTCCAGGAGGGCTTGCTTCTCTGACCTTCAAGTGCCTATGATGTCCTTATTCTCTTGCTTGCTTATAGAACACATTATCTCCCTTCATTACATTCATCACAGTTTGTAATTATTCATTCATTTTAGTGCTTATTTAACAGTGTGCCTTCACGAGACTGTCCCCAGAGGGTATGGACCATACTTTCCACCTACTGGCCATAGCTCCTGGCACACAGGGAGTACTCAGTTCACAGCAGCTGCACAGGGAACGAGTACAATCTAGCAAGGAGACACTGCGAAGCCAGGAGCAGTGGGGGGCGTGGCAGGTGCGCTAGGATTGCTGTCAGTTCCGGACTGGGATGCAGGCCCTGCTGCTGGCTGACAACTGGGGGATCTTGTGCACCTCACTTATCCTTTTGAAGCCTGGATGTTGATAGTTAAGGAAATGCTGTGAGAAATGGCACAGAGCACTGGCCAGGAAGAGATGACCTGTAAGTGGGACATCCTTCTTAAAATCTAAGGCCCTGGTCAGAATACGGTGTGGATAACATTCATGTCTGTGTAGTGCTTTGGCTCTGAACGATAATTATTTCCATTTTTCTAGTACTATTGCCTCGAGCCATTACATTGGCTTCCCTTCATCCTCCAGCCCTGTGACAGGACACGCCTCCAGAGCAGCCATGGTGGAGATCATAAACAGAGGAGACAAAACACAAAGATAAATGACCCCATTCTGGTAAAGACCAGAATATTTTGTAGAAATCAGCACACTGGCCTCTTTCATGTCCCTTGAATGTGCCATGTTCTCTCCTGTCACAGGGCCTTTGCATATGATCTTCCCTTTCCCTGGAACGTTCCTCCACTCCTTCTACCTTTCTGACCAAAACTAGCTAATATCATCCAGTTAATGAGCACTCCAAGCACTCATAATAACTAGTATTTAAACATGTGTGTGTGTGATTTGTATCTATTTCTCTCACCAGGAAGCATGTGCGGTTTTTTTAATGGTATGTTTTATTTTTTTGTAATTGAAAAAAATTGTTTAATCTTTGATACATTTTTTTCTTTATTAATTAAGATATTCCATATGTGTCCTTTCTCCCCCTCCCCCCACACTCATGCCCTCACCCCGCTGGTGTCTGTGTCCATTGGTTAGGCCTATAAGCATGTGTGTTTAGCTCACTGTTGTATCCCCAGAGCCTAGCATTGTGGGTGGAAAATACAAGGGACTTAACTGGTACTTTAAGGAAGGAAGTCTTTGGAATCTTTCGTTCCACCTCTGCCATTGTCCCAGAGAATAAATTAGAAGGGAACCCAGTGACGGAGAGAGTGTGATGTTCCTGTGAATTTACATCCCCTGAGGGAGTACTTCCCCAGCTGGCCCAAGGGAGGGACAGGCTGTGTTGTCCTGGGGTTTGCCACCTGCATTTTCTAACCTTTCTTTCTTGTACTCATTAAACATAAAGCATAACTGTCAGTAATGAATCCTTCAGAGCCTGAAGCAACACTAAAAATCAACAGCCCTGTCCCCTTTGGAGAAAAGGAAGCTTTTCTTTCAAAACCCTTGGGCCAACACCCAGGTCAGCACCTAATTGTCTCCTCTATGGGAACAAATGAAATGGTTGCCATGACAACTCAGTGAAGAGTTCAGTGTGTTTAAATTTTTTTTTTGTTTTTACAGAAAGCTGCTGACTTTGACTTAACTGAGATCTTAGATGCATTTTATTTTGCAATTCTGAGCCCTCTAGGAGTTTCTCTGAATCATCAATAAATATCACTTTAAAAAAATTCACCTTCTTTAGAAAGCATGATGGCTCAGGCTAGGATAATGATAATGAAGAGGGCAGCAGGGGACAGATGAGAGAGCTATTAGGAGGTGGAGATGACAAGTGGGTGGAGATGACAAGTGGCTGGAGTGGATGCGAGGAGTCAGGGTAAGAGAGGAACCACTGCTATCATTCTGGGCATTCCACCTCCTCTCATGCAAATGCCAGGATGCTAATCCTAAACCACAGCAACATAGTACAAACCCGAGTGGGTCTGAGCTCTCCTAAAAAAATGTTTCCACCCCGCCCCCAGCAAGGGTGGCCTGCTATAGATCTTTGAAGGCAAAATGAATTGATATGAGCACAGCTGACTCCTGGGCCCTCTTCTAGAGTGCTGGGCCCAGAAATGTATATCAGCTGTCCCTCCCCTCACCCCAAGGAGCCCTGATCTAGCCTCAGCTACTCAGAGCCAGTTCTTCACCATCAATTCCTTTTATTGCTAAGATTTTCTCTCTTCAGGCCTCAACCCTGCATTTATTCCTATTTGGAATTCCTACCCTGCCCTTCTTTTTTTTAAAAAAAAAAAAAATCCACTTTTTTAAAAAGGATGAAAGAGATCCATAAATTGGTTAACTAATGGGCATCTGAGTAAACTTCTGTCTCTTTGCACCCAGAAAACGTTTGGCTCATGTGTACTATAGAGTCTTTATAATTTAAGAAAAAATATTCTTAGATAAAAGTATCATTTCATCAGACTCTTGAAATAAAACCACATCAAACTTTGATATAATTCTAAGAAAAGCTGATGAATGAGTCTTAAAACATAATCTTAAAAACACATTCTCTATTCAGTTTTGGCTTACGGGATCGCCAGGCATTTCTTATGGGAACACACATAAAACTGAAATGTCTACTCGGTGATGTCTACAGAGATGTCAGGCCCACACAGCGGAGAGTCCTACAGAAGGAGGTGTTTCTGAGCAGTTTCTTCTCCACTTAACTGAGATCTTAGATGCATTTTATTTTGCAATTCTGAGCCCTCTAGGAGTTTCTCTGAATCATCAATAAATATCACTGGTGGTCAGCAGCCACCACTCTCAGCCAGTGGTCCCCCGGGAATTCCTTGGCTGAGGAGCCTCATACTGCCCAAGGTCCCACCCCCTTCCCTCGGGAAGCCCCCAAAGAATGCCTGGGAGATGCTGGGGTAGGAGGCTCAGCCCTTTGCCCCAGCTGTAAATCAAATTGCATTTTCTAGAGTTTTATATGAATAGGGTCATATAATATGCACTCTTTTCTGTTTTTTTTTTTTCCCCCCAAGGTAATTATTTTGAGATTCACCCACATTGTTGAATTTATTTGTGGCTGAGTAGTATTCCCTTGCATGGATTTACCACATTTATTTAACCATTCATCTGCCAATGGACACTTAGGTCGTATCCAGTTTGGGTTGTTATGAATGTCATATACAAGGCTTTCTATGTACACATTTTTCATTTTATTTTGGGTAAACACATAGAAGAGAAATGGCTGGACCATATAGTAGGTACATGATTAAAGTTTAAGAAACTACCAAAGAATTGCCCAATAAGGGAATATCATTTTATGTGCTTTTCAGCAGTGTCTGAGAGGGTTCCAGTTCCTCTAAAGCAGCGGTTCTCAACCTTCCTAATTCCGCGACCCTTTAATACAGTTCCTCATGTTGTGGTGACCCCAAATTTCATTGTTACAAATCGAACATAATTAAAGCATAGTGAGCAATCACAAAAACAATATGTAATTATATATGTGTTTTCCGATGGTCTTAGGCGACCCCTGTGAAAGGGTCGTTCAACCCCCAAGGGGGTCACAACCCCTAGGTTGAGAACCGCCGCTTTAAAGCCTCTCCAACACTTGGCATGGCCAGACTTTTGCATGTTAGCCACTCTAATGTGTGTGCAGGAAAATCTCATTCTCATTCCAATTTACAATTTACTAAGAAGCCTAGGTATTCAGCAGATTCCACGGGATAATTTGCCACTTGTATGCCTTTGGTGACATGTCAGTTCAAGTCTTTTGCCCATTTGTTTTTTATTGGCTTTTCCCTTAATGCTAAGATGTGAGAGTTTGGGATTTTAGACACAGGATCTTTATCAGATAAATGCTTTGCAACGTTCTTTTTTGCCCCTAGTCTGTGGCTTATCCATTCATTCGCTTAATTTTGTTCTTTGAAGAGTAAAGTGTTTAATTTTGGTAAAGTCCAGTTTTTCAATTTGCTCTTTCATAGATGGTACACTTTTTGTGATATCTAAGAAGTCTTTGCCTAATTGAAGACCACAAAAAATTTTCTCCTATCTATTCTAGATGTTTATGGTTTTGGGTTTTATGTTTAGATCTATAACCCATTTGCATTAATTTTTATATATGATACTAGGTACTGATCTAAGTTCATTTTTGGATATAAATGTCATTCTAGCACAATTTGTTAAAAATGTATACTTTATCCACTGCATTACCTTTGTGCTTTTGTAAAAAATCAGTTTTTCATGCATGTGTGGGTTTATTTATGGACTCTATTCAGTTCCATCAACCTATTTGTGTTTCTTTACAACAGTGTCCTGCTGTAGCTTTATAATAATTCTTAAATTCAGACAGTGTTACACCTTCAACTGTATTCTTTTTCAGAGTTGTTTTAGCTGTCTAGGTTCTTTGCATTTCCATATGAATTTTAGAATCCACTTTTCAATTTTTATAAGGAGACTTATGGGGGTTTACTTGTCATTGGACAGAATTTATAGGATAATCTGGGGAGACTTGCCATCTTAACAATATTGAGCCTTCTACCCCATCAACAATGTATAACTCTTCACTTATTAAGTCTACTTTAATGTCTCTCAGCAAAATTTTGTAGTTTTCAATAAATAGCTCTGTTATATTTCATTGTTTTTCAAAACATTGATTTTCATTTTATTTTTTTAAAAATTCCATTTTTCAATTATAGTTTACATTCAATACTATTTTGTATAGCATAGTGGTTAGACAATCACATACTTGACAAAGTGTGCCCCTTAATATGACCAAAGTGGCACCATACATAGTTCTTACAATATTATTGACTATTAGAGGCCCGGTGCATGAATTTGTGCATGGGTGGGGTCCCTCTGGGTGGCCTGTTGGGATCTGGCTGAAACCCTCAGTCCAATGCCACCTGCAGCTCCTATCTGCTACTCCCGCTCATCCCAGCCCCACTGTGCCTGCCACAGGCTCATGCCCAATCAGTCCCGATCAGGAGAGGCTCACCAGCCATGAGCCCTGCATCTGGCGCCCTCCCAAGGGGAGTGGCCTGTGGGATGGGGCTGAAACCAGCTCTCCAACATCCCCTGAGGGGTCCTGGGTTGTGAGAGGGCACAGGCCAGGCTGAGGGACCCCACTGTGCACAATCGGGCCAGGGAGGGACCGCGGGAGGGCTCCAGGGCGTGTCCGGCCCATCTTGCTCAGTCCTAATCAGCTGGACCCCAGCAGCAAGCTAACCTACCAGTTGGAGCATCTGTCCCCTGGTGGTCAGTGCACATCATAGCGAGTGGTTGAGTAGCCTTAGCATATCATTAGCATATTACCCTTTGATTGGTTGTTTGGTTGTTCTGTCGTTTGGTCTATTTGCATATTACCCTTTTATTATATAGGATAATCCCTGTGCTGTACTTTACATCTCCGTGACTATTCTGTGAGTACCAATTAGTGCTTTTTAATTCCTTCACCTTTTTCACTCAATTCCCTTCCCTCTGGCAACCATCAGTCTGTTCTCTGTATCTATGAGTCTGCTTCAATTTTGCTTATTTTTTCTTTAGATTCCACATATAAGTGAAATCATATGGTATTTGTCTTTCTCTGACTTACTTCACCTAGCATAATACCCTCTGTGTCTGTCTATGCTGTTGCAAATGGTAAGATTTCATTCTTTTTATAGCCGAGTAATATTGCATTGTATATATGTACAGTTATTTATTCACTTGTCTATTGATGGACATTTGTGTTGCCTTCATATGTTGGCTATTGTAAAGTTTCAATGAACATAGGAGTACATATATTTTTTTGAATTATTGTTTTTTATTTCTTTGGATATATATTTTTGCCAGAAGTGGAATTGGTGGGTCAAAAGTAGTTCCATTTTTAACTTTTGAGGACTCCAAACTCTTTTCCAAAGTGGCTGCACCAACTTGCATTTCCACCAATGGCTCACGAGGGATCCCTTTTCTTCACATCCTTACCAGTACTTGTGGTTTGTTGATTTATTCATGACAGCCATTCTGACAGGTGTGAGGTAGTATCTCATTATGGTTTTAATTTGTGTTTCTCCTACGATTAGTGACAATGAGCATCTTTTCATATTGGCCATTTGTAAGGACATAGAGTTTTTCAAAGATCCCAAGCCCACACCAATATCTTATAAAATGCCCCACATTCTGATTTGTTTGGTTTTTCATAATTAAATTTGGGTCAAATGCATTTGTCAGGAATACTTCCAGGTGGCATTGTGCATCCTTCCAGGAGGTCACATATCAGGGGTCTTGTGGCTGGTGGTGAGCATCAGATCTCATTACTTTAATGGCACAATTTACCTTTGTTTTTGGAAAATAATCTATGAGTGATACATTGAGAGAAAAATATTTTTTGAAAAGTCAATTTATAAGATTATTAACTCCTCTCTAACATGTGATTATTTTTATCTATTTTCTTTCTTGGTAAACAGAATTTCAATTTTCTCTCTAGATTAGAAAGAATATGCTAATTTCCCCTTGCCCTCATAATACACCACAAGGAGCAATAGGCCACTAGGAAATGTTTCCCTCACAGTGATTGATTAGGGGTGTGGCTTAGTCGGGAGAAAACCTGACATGAGCCCTCAGGACATCAGCATATGGGTAAAGAAAATCCTTGCTCATTTTGCAAGCACCTTCCAAAGTGTTGAGAATGCAAGTTTGGTTCCTGTCTCAGTGTGATCTTGTCACTATGGAGCCAGCCAGGTTTTGATCAATTGTATAGGTTTGTAAGCTAAGAACCAATCTGTTTTATAGGCCTTCAATCAGCATTAAACAAAAACAGGTGTTTCACTTATATAATGGTGTGTACTCTGTGTGAACAGATGGGGCTTCCAATAGGTGATCACTTTACTTCTAGACAGGATGTGTTTTATATTCTGTGAGGAGAATTCATGCCTATTGATAGTCTAGTTTGCCATCAGTCTTGGTGCTATGGAACATTACATATGAAAATGATATAAGATAATCACACACTGGCTATCATTGGTGTCACAGGAGATGCCTTTAAATGAATATTGTGCTCTCTGCTTTAACCCAGTACACCCCTCCTTCTCCCTCATAGGATCTTATATCACATAGCTGTAAAGAGATATCTGTAAAATACTATGTCCTTCAGACTGCATGCTGTACACTGTACTCTGCCCTGCAATGTCCCTCATTCCTTTGCATCCTGAGTTAAAAGGTGTACTGCAGATTATGAGGAAGCAGCAATATTTATTTTTGCTCACGGGGAAAACTGCCAACATTCAGCAAGTTTCAGCTAATGTTCACCTCGTTTGGCTTAACTCAGAGCAGGTCTTGAAGGGAGACAGCTAGACAGAAATATGAGCAATCCAGACAAAGGGGTATTCAATTACTGGCTGGAGAAAATGGAAGTACTTTAACTGTTTAAAACATTCTGCTTTACAGAAATTTTAAAATCTTTGCTAAAAATGCAAAGAAATGTTTGATATCAAATGCCCCGACATTATATTTATTTTAAATGTTAGTGTTAACATTTTAAAAACTTCCATACCTTATTATATTTTCATAAATTAAAAAAACAACAAAACAAAATAAAACTGCTGAAATTCATGTAAACAGAAAGGGATGGGAAATTACTGGAAAAATTCAAAGACTCAAATTGAATCTAGGTCACATATTTTACAGTAACCACTTGATGATCTCATTTTATTTGGTGTTTGCCATTCTGTGGACTATATTATAAACAATGATAGGGATTTTCCTAAGATATGTTATCACTATTTACAGAATCTCCCCCCTCCCTCCAAATGTTCCTGTTAAACTGTCTATGCTGTAACTGCCAGCCTGGTCGGTATACCGAGACCAGTCCTTTGGGTGTCTCTCAAGGACCAGATAATGCCATGATTTCCTGATTTGTTTTATGGTTGAAGTCCTGGGTGACCTAGCAGGCGTGGGGACACATACTTGGGGGCAGAATGGTTTCCCAGAGCCCCACCTCCTTATTTAGTGGGAGTGGCCTCTGGAGAAATGAATGGTTGCTGTAACTGCCAGCCTGGTCTGTATACCGAGACCAGTCCTCTGGGTGTCCCTCAAGGACCAGATAATGCCACGCTTTCCTGATTTGTCCAGGCAGAGTAAGGCGTTCCCTCTACTCTAACCAATGCAGTTAACACTGTGTGTATCCGTCTTCCCTCCTCTCCCACCCATTGCCACGCTGGACTTTGAGGCTTTCCGAAGCACATGTATTCATTCTGAAAGTCCATCCCCTTAATGTTAATAACTAGCAAAGTGGTAGACAGTTACTAAATGTTTATTTTCTTTTTAATGGAAGGAATGCTCATCTGTTTTCTTTGCCTTAATATTTCACCACTCTGCATTTCCTCAATGGAAATTAACATCCAATGAAACTGTCTCCTCTTCCAAAAGCATGTTCTACCTACTTTCACTTTTCCCTTCCTCTGTGGATTGGGTAAAAGCAACACATGCACATCACAGATGAACCTGCCCACATGTTTTCAATCTGATAATAGAGTCATCATTTCCATCATTTCCATTCCCAGTTTTTACCCAGGGTGTGCTGACACCATGAAGGGATGACAAATAATCACTTCACGATTACCTTATTTTACTCTGAATTCTAGCTATTTTCTTTTCTACTTTCTTAGCATTTTCCTCATTTAGGGCACTCTGGTGATATTGGAATGGAGAACTCCAGAATCACACTACTATAACCCTAGCGGTACGGGGAATTGTGGACTGAACAATAACATATTCTGGCCATTATTTCTGTGGATGTAGGAGGCATAGAAAATATGTATGATACATAGAAAATAGGCTTTATTTTCTTACACACAAACTTGCCATTTCTTTGGCAGTTGTTACCTGGTCAGACACATTAGTTTATATAGAAACTGTAGATTTTCTCTGTGGATTTCAAAGTGTCTTTGTTCTTCACCAAAAAGAAATACTTGTTATGTTCCCAATAGCCTAAGTGTTCAAGTGGCATTAGTCAATGTGAATTCCCTGACCAGCTCAATCGCTAGGAATTTACCCATTTAAAAATCAACCATTGTAGGTGCTCTAATCCTTCAGTTCATAGAGATACCCTGATATCTGAAAGCCCCAATTACTTAATTTGTTTTTCTAGGACCTCTTCTAGACTAGTTTTTTAAATGCTCTACTTTTCAAATGACATTCCTTGGGTAGGTGGTAATTTACACTTTTACGTGTAAATTATGGAGCCTGACTCAAATATAAATGCATGCTGATGTGTCCCTAGAGATGGGGTTTAACCTGCCGGTGACAGAGCACGTAAAACACTACCTGCCTTTCTGCTGTCTGCCAACCCCCCCCCCCACACACACACACATGCATGTCATGCATGTCATTTTATAGGCGCTAGAACAGCCGTGGGCAAACTACGGCCTGCAGGCCGGATCCGGCCTGTTTGAAATGAATAAAACTAAAAAAAAAAAAAAAAAAAAAAAAAAAGACCGTACCCTTTTATGTAATGATGTTTACTTTGAATTTATATTAGTTCACACAAACACTCCATCCATGCTTTTGTTCCGGCCCTCCGGTCCAGTTTAAGAACCCATTGTGGCCCTCGAGTCAAAAAGTTTGCCCACCCCTGCGCTAGAACATGCACATTTAATAACACACTCACACTTTAATTTATAGACAAGGTGAAAACAAATCTGAAGGAAAGACACCCATGCCCTGGTGTACCACCAAATAATCTCTTTGCATGTTGCTGTCATATGCCAAGGACACTGCTAGTTTCCTTTCTATTAGTATCACTTTCATCACCTGAAATAATGTTATTCTCATATCTGGGATTGTAATTGAGGTTCTTTATGTGACATGGATATGGTTGCATAGCCTGTAAGTGGTGCGACCCAGATCTGTCTCACACATGGATTCCTTATAAAGAAACCATGAAAACAGATATAGTTATCTTTGGCCTTCTCATGTCCACAATTTCTGCAGAGGGCAAGGATTTCTATTCACAGTAAGAAGTTCCTTCAGTTGGAACCCAGATGGTGCTTTGGAAAAACAGAGGTTCATGCTTAGTCTCTTTCCTGTTATGAAATCCTTGGCATCTAACAGTCGTGACAATTGGCAACCCTAAACCGAGGTGATAATCCCCCATCCGGGGCATTGGCCGATTTGAATGAGACATAATGCTGCATTCTCGAACCAACAAGAAGCCATTTGATTATTGTTCAGTGCAGTGGATCAGACTGTTCTCCAACTCTCTCTCTCTCTCTCCCGTGACAGTGACGTGATTTGGAACAAGGGTCTTTGCTGATGTTAACATTAAGGATCTCACAAAGAGATCATCTTGGATTAAAGTGGGGCCTAAATCCAAAGACAGTCCAAGTACCCTTAAAAGATAATAGGAGAAAGCAGAGGTTAGAGTGACATGTCTACAAGCCAGGGCAGCCACGGAATTTGCTTGCAGTCAACAGATTCTAGGGCAGGGACATGGAACAGACTCTACCCAGGCCCTCTACAAGGATCCAAACTTGCCAACATCATAATTGAGAATTCCTGGTCTCCAAGACTGTGAGAGAATACATTCCTGTTGTTTTAAGCCACCGAGTTTGTGATAAATTGGCAGCCCTAGGAAACTAGTGCAGCCAGTCTGGGAGCTCATGCAAACCCTAAGGGTCTTCATGAACACCGCATCACTGGGATTGGTCTTTCTTTCCTCCTCCCCCTCCATTTTTTCCTCTCTGTCCTCTCCTCCCTTTCCCTTCTGAGCTCAGGATACCATAACCAAGTACCGTATATTGGGTGGTTTAAACAACAGGACTGTATAGTTCACAATTTGGGAGGCTGGGAAGTCCAAAATCAAGGTGTTGGCATGTAGGTTTCATTCTTAGGCCTCTTATCTTGGCTTGTAGGTTGCCAGCGGGGCACTGAGTGCTCACATGACCTAATCTGTAAGTGCAGGGGGAGAGAGAACAAGCTCTCTTGTGCCTTTTCTAATAGACCACCAATCCCATCATTCGGGTCCCACCCTCAGGACTTCATCTAACCTTGACTATCTCCCAAAGGTGCCATCTCCAAATACCATCGCATTGGGGTTAGGGTGGGGGGTTAGCACTTCAATATCTGAATTTTAGGAGAGGCACACACACTCAGTCCATAACTCTCCCGTCTCTCCTCCACCCCCTTTAGGTCAACTTTACTGGGGTATAATTATATACAAAAATTTACCAATTTTAATTGCACAGTTGTATGTTTTGGCAAATATACAGTCATATAAATTACCACTACAATGATGATACAGAATATTTCCATCATCCTACAAAGTTCCTTCATGCCTCTTTACAATCAGTTCTCTTTCCTAGCACCCTGGCAAACACTGATTTGCTTTTTGTTTTGTTTTAATCACTACAATATTGTCTTTTCTATAATGTCCCACAAATGGAATCACACAGAGTGTTGCTTTTGGTGTCCAACTCCTTTGATTTAGCATAATGCTTTTGAGATCCATCCATGTTCTTATATGTATCAATAGATTGTTCCTTTTATTGCAGATTGGCATTTCATTGTATGGGTAGACTATCATTCACCTGTTGATAAACATTAAGGTTGTTGGCAGTTGTTGGTGATTATACCTAAAGCTGCTATGAACATCTATGTACAACTTAAGGTGGACATGTTTTCATTCATTCTGAGTAAATACTTGGGGATAGAATTGCTGGCTCATATAATTTAATTTTAAAAACTGCCAAAATATTTACTAAAGTGCTGTTCAATTTTGCATACTATTTAGTAATGTATAAGTGTTCTACTTGTTCCATGTTCCTGCCAACATTTGGTGTTGCCAGTCTTTTAAATTTTAGTCATTCTAGTGGGTATGTAGTAGTATCTCACTGTGGTTTTAATTTGAAGTTTTGAGATAGATTTCACACTTCTAATCTTGCACAGATTCTCCTTTCAGTCATTCCAAAGAGCAGAACTGCATGCTGCAGCTCATTCTTAGGTTAAGATTTTGTAACTTTAGAACTTTGAACCAATACAATGCAGGAAAATACTAGTAGATGTACCAATCATGGCACCTAGTGTCTATATGCTTATTATTTGAACCAATACAATGCAGGAAAATACTAGTAGATGTACCAATCATGGCACCTAGTGTCTATATGCTTATTATTAGCACTTGCCTACAGAATCATCCTGAGAACAATTCAATCATATTTGTAAAAATGTGCTTCTGATTCTCATGGACAGGGGATGCTGGGTGACACATCTTAATCCTTACTAGACCTCAGTGATCCTATCTGTAACATGAAAGGGTTGGTCCACAATGATGGTTCTTAAATATGCATGCATACAAGTTATCCAGGATTGAAATAACAAAAATTAAATGAAAGTTCATAAGTTTACTTCTAGCCTCCCTTCCCTTTAGTTCAGTGGGTGTGGAATGAAAGCTGGAATTTTGCATTTTTAACAGTTCCGGTAATTTCTATGCTGGTGGCCCTTTGACTAATTTGAAAGTAGGATACCTAAATGCTCTCAGGTTTCTTCTAACTTTGAAATTCTGTGAAGAACTTGAGATAATCAGGCTTTTCCTCAATTTTCCAAAGAAACTACCTTGTAAATAGGAAATGCTTAATGAATCTAGGCTGAAAGAAATCATTGATGGGAAATCAATTTAAGTAATTAAATAATTACTTCCATTGGGCTGAAGCAGACAGCCCTAGGAAACCTTTACAAAAGTATCCACGAAAGGGAGGATGTTTCTCCTCTGTCAGCTCTCTGACTCCCACTAAGCGTGATCTGAAATCTTTCACCTGCTCTATCACTATTGATGTTGGGCCAAGGCCAACGGACTGAGTTTCTCTGAGACAGTTTCTTTGTTGTACACGGGTGTGAGGGAAGCTTCATAGGATGGCTGGTTGTGAAATAACTGAAGTAATGGACAGAATACAGACAAAAGGGTGAATACCGCACTTGGCATTTAGAAAATGCTCAGTGCATAATAGCTATTGATGTTAGCTATTATTATTAGGAGGAATGACAATCCCTCTTTCCCCTTAGCTATCACAGCTTGCTCCCCCCCTTCTCACGCCCTCCCACAAGGACTACAGACAGAGAAAAGAAATGACCCCATTCAGCCTGCAGAGGGCCCAGGTGTTGAAGCGTTTGGAAGGGAGAAAGCTAACATGACTAGGGCTTAACTGGTGACGGTGTGGATATGAGTCTGGGAGGTTTCTTCTTCAGAGGCTTTGGAAAAAACTTTCAGTAGATATGGGGGTGACTCATTAGAGAGGCTGCAGGAATAGGCCTGGTCTTCACATCTCAGGGGATTTAGAATATAATTTACTGCTCTTCTGCATCAAATCTAACTATTTCCTTTAGGCCTTTATCAATAAGTCAAAGCAAAGCTACTCTATTTGTGTGTATGTGTACACAATTTTATCATCAATTGACTTGGGTTTGTTTTTGTTTTACTTTATTTGAAATAACCTCCCTGATGTCCTTGTGGTTGGAGAGTCACATGCCGGGCTTGTCTTTAGCCAATTTATTGTTGCCTAAATGACTTATTTCACAGAACTGGAACTAGAGACAATTGAGGCAGCTGGTTCCTATAGGAAGGTCCCTATATAAGTTCATCGACTTCCTGTTACACTTTAGGAGAAAAGGAGAAAGACACTGTAGGAGGAAAGGAGAAAGATAAAAGTGGGAAAAGGAGGTACATTTCTAGTCTTCTTAAGTAGTAGAGATGACCACAAAGAGCACATAATGTGGAAAACACTGTGGGATTATTTTCTACTACAGAATTGGGAGTAAAGCAATGGACAGTGTTTCCTAGAAACAATAATTAGTTCATGGCTAGAATGTTTGAGCCAGGCACCGTGCTCTGTACAACGTGATTTATACATTAGCTCATCTCAGTGCCACAATATCAGTCCCTGGTAAGACCTGTGGGCTCAGAAGGTGGGGACAAGGTCACATAGCTGGTGAATGGAGGAGCTGCGCTTTAAACCCAGGTTTCCCCGTTCCAAAGCCCAGGTCTCACCCTCTTCACTGGACTGGAAAGAAGCTGCAGGGATGAAATAGAAGTGTGCTTTACAGTGCAATGCCACACCAGTAACTACTCTGACAAAGACAGCTCTGGTTCTCTCTCTCGGCTACTTTATTAATTTAAGACAAAACAAAAATTCTAGGGCTGTTCATTCATAAGCTAACAACAGAGAGAAGTAGATATAGCAATTCTGTTGGTGATGCTTTAACTGTAGAGATTGCACAGGGCTAACGATGTCACCCAACAGATGTGGGAGTGATGGATGAAGCAGTTACACCTTCCTTTGTCATTCTTGTGTGGAGTAGGCAAGTTTGTTTGTTGCAAGGACAGACTGGAGTGTGGGTTCGGTGGTATTCTCACAGTGTTAATTACCTTGCAAATTATTTACCAGGAATGTGTCCTGTGTACTCCACAAAGGTCTTTGAAAAGAGGCTTATCCTCCAACTATCTTAGAGAAAAAGACCAGTAAACAGCAAAATAGAGGAAGGGAGGACATGGTCTAAAGAAGAACCTAAGAAAGGACAGCTACTAGGTCTGAGCATGATTCTGAGTTTCCTGGCAGAGAATGTGAGAAAACAGAAGCAGATGTCCAATCAGGGTGATTTGAGGAAGGGGGTGGTGGGTGTGGAGGCATCCCTGGTCTAAAGCCCTGGCCCCATCTATTAGGTGAGCCACTGGTCCTGTGTCTTTCTCTGGCCATATATATTCAGAACAAGTCAGCTGTTGGTACCCTGACCTAGACTTCCCCCGCCTCAGGTAATTGCACTGACCTGCAGGGCTTTATAGGCTATATATTTTTTCAAATGTTGGCCAAAATATTCTATTAAGATCTTGTCCAATTCCAAAGGGATGAGAGGCACAAGAAGGGAAACAAGATCTTCAATATATTTACCAACATGGGCCCTTAGGTTGAACCATATGCCCTGCAAGCGTGCTGGGTCAGAGGGCGGGACTTCCTCTCCCCACCTGCACTCTTATTTCCACTGGCTGGAGCTTGGCTTACACTGTGAACTTGCCATATGACCACTTCCTGTTAAGCCTCCTCCTGTCTCTTGTCTCTGAATTGCTGTTTCTTCTGTAAAAGTGAAAGGTTGGGCTCTGTTCTTGCAAAATCCCACAGCCCAGCATATTCGCAATCACAGCCATACGGACTGAGCATCTTTTTCTTGGTTGAAATTTCCTCCAAACAGCAGTTCCTTGCACTGAGCAGGACTGGGGATTCTTTCCTAGCAGCAGATCTAAAGAGATATATGTAAATAGCATCCCCTTCCCACTCGCTCTCTCTGCCATCAGCCTCCTCAATTACAGAACAGGAGCTTTGCCAGTTCGCTGGACATTTAGAAATTCACCTCTCTGGTCCAGCAAAGCAGGCATTCGGAGGCCTATAAATAATCATCGTATTCCCACATCTCTGCAACAGCCCAGAGGCTGGAGCTGCGAACAGATAAACTGGCAGTTCATAGACAATGCAAATGAATACTGAAGGGCTATGCTTGCAGGGTGCATTTGGAAGTACAAGCAGCAGGGTTTGGGGCTTTTATTGGAGGACCAAAAGACGAACCTTCCCTTCTTTCTCTCCCTCAGGTTGTAAGCTGAGGCTTTCATTCCTTTCCTAGCACGAGGTCCATGGCTAGGTTTCTCTTTTTCAGATGCTGAAGCAATTCTAGGAAGGAGAAAGAAACCCTTTGGGTCCCTGGGTTGCTGGATTCTGTCATGTATCAGAGCAGATGCAAGCTGTATAAACATCCTAAGCTGTTTAAGTTTGCTGTGTGAATGAAAACGAAGCTGCCTTATTCTCCCACCACCACCACCCCAGTTTTCACCTAAAAAAACAAAGGAACTAGCCCTGGCTGGTTTTGCTCAGTGGATAGAGCATCACCCTTGCACTGAAGGGTCCCAGGTTCGATTCTGGTCAAGGGCACTTGCCTGGGTTGTGGGCTCGATCCCCAGGAAGGGGCGTGCAGGAGGTAGCCGATCAATGATGTTTCTCTCTTTCTCTTCCTCTCCCTCTCCCTTCCTCTCTGAAATCAATAAAAATATATTTAAAACAAACAAAAATGGGAACTAAAGCCAGAATGGGGGGTTTGGATGGGACCAGGAGCTGCTCCTTAGGAATTTTCATTAGCATCTTTGCTATAATGTCTTTAGGACCCTCTGACTCTTGTCTGTTTTTTTAATGAGGATGAGTATTGCTATGGACGTTGTTTTTTCACAGTCTAGTCTTAGAAAAATGACCTTTGCTGCTTACTCTCTTTAAGACAGAAGACCGAGTATAGTAATTAATCATTTTCTACACCTGAAACAATTGGGGCCAGAGCCTCAACAGGTGACTAAATGAATGCCTTCTGCAAGGTGCCAGCAATACTCTCTTTACCAGCAGAAAGGATTATTTAGATTCTAAATTTTAGAAGTTTCCATATGGCCTGATGAAAAGAATGGATATATATATATATAAAATTTTTAAAAATTTATTTCAGAAAGAAAGGGAGAGGGAGAGAGAATCATTGATCAGCTGCTTCCTGCATGCCCCCACTGGGGATCAAGCCCACAACCCAGGCATGTGCCCATGACTGGAATCGAACCCGCACCCTTCATTCTGCAAGCCAACTCTATCCACTGAGCCAAACAAAGCTAGGGCATCACCTTTTTGATACAATAACCAAGCAGCCTGGGTTTATTGAGAGAATGAGGCTCTCTGCTTGGTGTTTTCTGCACAGTACCTCACTCGTCCCTGCACACCTTAGGAGAAGGGCACCAATGGTACCACCAGGGGTCGGATGAGAAAGGGGGCTCAGAGAAGGTGCAGAGTATTCAAGGTTACAGGGCTGGGCCTGAGGAGCCAGAATCCACACCTGGGGGTGTCTTCCTCCAGACTTCGTGTGCTTATAGCGAGCCAGATCTTGAGAAACTCTAATGTTACTTAATGTCACTGACTTCAAAATATCATTAAATCATTTTTCAAATCACCATATTTTCCTGATGGAGGATAAAAGGTTTCCTTCCTTTACTGAATACGCTGGAAATGCAGACATAAGCATTCAAATCAAAATAATGGAGGAGAGTACATAAAAACAAATAACTCACCCTATAATTATGCCCTCACATTTTCCATTGGAAGCCTAGATAATGATGGGCTGTAATCATTATAAAAATAACAATCTATTATCACCACTATGAAATTAACAATCATTACAGAATTCACATTGGCCTGGAAAATCTCTCCTTATTACAGTACCATTGTCTCCGCCCCCACCCCCTTCTTTGAACCAGTAGTAGAAATAAGTTTGTGTGGAAATTACATAGGCCGTATTATATAATTGGGGATAGATTGGAGAAGGAGGATGGTAAACAGTTGGATTCAGTCAACAATCACTTTTTATCTAGATGTCAATACTGCTCATCTCCCCAAAAGGACAGACTGGATCTGCTAAAAGTGTGATGGTGTAAACATAGTCGCTGCATGCAAATAAGCGAGGTGGTGGCAATGTGGGCGTGCTTCTGCCGTGTCCATGTACCTGTGTGCAAATACCTCTGCTCCTTGAACCACTTAGCCAAACAAAACACCCACCATCCACAATAAGACAGAAAGTTTGTCTTTCTTCAAAGCTTTGCCAAAAATATTTGTTTTACCGCCCAGTCAATTGAAACACACAGGAACTTGAAGAGAACTATTTGATTCGAGGTGGTCATTTTCCTGTGGAGGGACTTGGCACTGAGGACACACACACAGTCCCATGTGGTTTGTTCTTTTAACCAAAGACCCGGCAACTCTGGCGTTGGGTTGTGGGGGGTGCAGGTGGGTGAGTCTGGTCTGTGAACACCACACTCTGGCTTTCACCAACTCCCAGGACACATAATTTTTTGTAGTGTCGCTGAACCTGTCTGTCACCTTGGAAGAAGGCGTCCCCTGTAGAATGCTTGTCTCAGGTGCATCTGAGACCTGGTGATAGCTTCAGAGGATGCAAGTTCTCTGTTCAGGCTCCCAGGGCAATCTACCTCTTCTTAATCCTTTCCTTTCTCTATTAAAATTTTCCCCCTTTCTACCTGTCCCCCAACCACAGAATAGCTGTTTTTCCTATTGCAAAGATCAGAAATAAAGGCAACTACACATCCTATCTAATAAAAGAGAAAAATGGTAATTGGCGTACGACGATACCCTTTTCATTGGCTAATCAGGGCTATATGCAAATTAACTGCCAACTATGATTGGCAGTTAACTGCCAACTATGATTGGTGGTTAATTTGCATATGTAGGCACAATGCAGGGAGGCAAAAGGGAAAGCAGGAAGAAGCCCCCTGCCACTGACAGTGATCGAAAACCCAGCGGGGAGCTAAGAGCTGGGGGGCAGGGCAAAGGCGGCCCTGGGGCCGCCTTTGCCCTGCCCCCCAGCCATGATCAGAGAATCAGGCGCCTTTGCCGCCCTGGCCAGTGATAGCAGGAAGTAGGGGTGGAGCCAGCGATGGGAGCTGGGCACGGTCGAAGCTGGCAGTCCGGGAGCTAGGGGTCCCTTGCCTGGGCCTAAAGCAGAGCCCACGATCGCGGGGCCGCTGCAGCTGCGGGTCCCTGCTGCCCGAGCCGGACGCCTCAGCCAGAGGCGTTAGGTGTGGGCAGGGGCGGAGCCTGCAACCGCGGGGAGCTGGGGGTCCCCTGCCCAGGCCTGACACCTCGGCCGGAGTCCTCAGGCCTGGTCAAGGGGCCGATCGGTGATTGGTGATCAGAGGGTGATGAGGGTCAACTCCTCTGGCCGAGGCATCAGGCCTGGGTGGGGGGCTGAGCCGGGGGTTGGGGGGATATGATGGTCCCCTTGCCCAGGCCTGAAGCCTGGGTCAGAGGCATCAGGCTTGGGCGGGGGGTGGAGCAAGCGATCAGAGGGAGATGGGGGTCTCCTGCCCAGGCATGATTCCTGGGCCAGAGGCCTCAGGCCTGAGCAGGGGCCAGAGCCAGTGATCAGGGGGAGATGGGGGTCCCCTGTCCAAGCCTGACACCTCTGGCGGAGGCGTCAGGCCTGGGCAAGGGGCCAATCAGGCGATCGGAGGGTGATGGGGGTCTACACCTCTGGCCGAGGCATCAGGCCTGGACAAGGGGCCAATCCTGCGATTGGAGGGTGATGGGGGTCAACACCTGAGGGCTCCCAGTATGTGAGAGGGGGCAGGCTGGGCTGAGGGACACTCCCCTCCCCACACACACCCAGTGCATGAATTTCGTGCACCGGGCCCCTAGTAGTTAATAATCTAAAATCATGGCCACATTAAAGAAAATAGTTAAAGGATTCTCCCGTTCCTTTCTTTCTCAAAACCTCCTTTGGGAATTCAAAGGACAGAGAAAGATTACATATTGCTCTGGAGATCTGCCACACAGATCAGCTTTGTCCTACATTCTTTCTAGGCTGGCTAGTGAGCAATCGGGGCGTTGTTACAAAATGGTGTTTAGGCATAGGACGCTTCGAAGGCCACATCTCCCCTTTTGACAAACTTCTCTATATGTAGGACCAAGTAAATATAAAGCAACATATATAATATTTTCACATTTCCATTTATTTAAAATTATAATTGACATATGAATATTGGTTTCAGGTATACAGCATAAAGATTCAATCTTCCTGTACATTGTGAAATGAACACCACAATAAGTCTAATTAACATCCATGACCTTACATAATTACAAAGTTTTTTTTCTTGCCATGAGAACTTTTAAGATCTACTCTCTTAGCAGCATTCAGATGTGCAGCACAGCTTTATTAACTACAGTCACCGTGCTGTACCTTGCATCCATTATACCCACACCCTACTCCTAGCAACCACCAAACTGTTTTGTCTATGAGCTTTTATTCTTCCTATATTTCACATATACGTGCAATCATACAGCATTTGTCTTTCTCAGACTTATTTTACTTAGTATAATGCCCACAAGGTCTATACCACATTTTCTTCATCCATTCATTCATCAATGGTTGTTTCCATATCTTGACTATTGTAAATAATGCTTCTATGAACAGGAATGGGCAGATATCATTCTGAGTTAGGGGTTTTGTTTTGTTCAGATAAATACCCAGAAGTAGAATTGCTGGATTATAGGGTAGTTCTAGTTTTAATTTTTTTCAGGAACTTCCATACTGCTTTCCATAATGGCTGCACAATTTTCAGTCCCACCAACAGTGCACAGGGGGTCCCTTTTCTCCAAAGCCTCCCAAGCAATTGCCATTCTTTGCATTGTTGACAATAGCCATTTTAACACAGTGAGGTGAGGTGATATTTCAGTGTAGTTTTTATTTGCATTTCTTTGGTGATTAGTAAATTTGAGCACCTTTTCTTATACATCTTAGCCATTTGCATGTCTTCTTTGGAAAAACGTCTGTTCAGATTTTCTGCCCATTTAAGAAACACACCTGTTTGTTTTTTTGGTCTTGAGTTACGTATTTATATATTCTGGATATTAATTCCTTATCAGACAAATGATTTGTAAATATTTTTATCTCATTCTTTAGGTTGCTTTTTCATTTGTTGATGCTTTTCTTTGCTGTGTAGAAGGATTTTAGTATGATGTAGCCCAGTGGATTGTGTTTGCTTTTGTTGCCTTTGTTTTTGGTGTCAGATTCAAAAAATTATTGGCAAGACCTATGTCAAGGAGCTTCCTGCTAATGTTTTATTCTAGGAGTTTGATAGTTTCAGGTCTTACATATAGTTTAATTTTGTGTATGGTATAAGATAGGGGTCCAATTTCATACTTTTGCACATGATTATGTAGCTTGCCAAACACCAGTTATTGAAGAGACCTCTTTAGTCATATATTAATTGACTATATGGTTCAGTTTATTTTTGAACTCTTTATCCTGTTAAATTGATCTGTGTATCTGTTTTTATGCGCATACCATACTGTTTTGATTGCTATAGCTTCATAATATAGTTTGAAATCGGGTAGCATGATGCCTCCGTCTTTGTTGTTGTTTTGAGAGTGCTTTGGCTATTGAGGTCACTTACGGTTCCATACAAATAGTAGGTTGGTTTGTTCTATTTCTGTAAAAACTGCCATTGGAATTTTGATAGGGATTGCACTGAATCTGTAATTCACTTTGAGTAGTATGGGTATTTTAACAATATTGAGTCTTCTAATCTATGAGCATGAAGTATCTTTCCAACTATTTGTGTGTTCTTCAATTTACTCCATTAATGTCTAATCATTTTCAGCATATGAGTCTGTCACATCCTTGATTAAATTGAGTGAGGTATTTTATTCTTTTTGATGCAGTTGTACATGCAGTTGTTTTCTTGATTTATCTTTCTGATCATTTATTCTTAGTGTACAATGATGTAACGGATTTCTATATATTGTATTGCAATGAATCCCAGACTCCTCAATGCGGTCCACGCTGCTTCTGCACAATCTAGCCCCAGCCTCTTCTGCTGCCATTCCCTTCACCTGCTATGTCCCAACACACCAGCCTCCTGGGAGTTTCTCCAAGAATTCAGTCTCTTTTCTGGTTGCATTAGTTGGGCAAGGAGGCTTAGGTGTTGTGTCAATGTGTTTGTAAACTGCTTTCTGATAAATGCGAAGGAAGGAAAAAGCTGGAAGTGTATGCACCCATTGTTCCCAAGATCAGTGGTTCAAAGCTGACCAAGTAATAGGCCTTAATTAGTCAGGGACCTTTTGATGTGGAAACAAGAAAAGAAATTCTAGACTGATTCTTACAGGATAGGTGTCCACACCCACCCGATTATACCTACTGGGCTTATTTCCTTCCACCTATGTAATCATCACCCATCCATCAAAGTGTCCGTGAGCACTGTGGGAGAAAATGAAATGCCATGGAAATATTAGGACAAAAGGAGGATGCAATGGAAGCTCACCTGTGAGAGTATAGGGTAGTAATTCAGTGCTGAGACTCAGGCCCTTTCTGGCCTCTGCCCTTGAAAATGAACTCTGGGGTACAGACTACACAACTCCCTGAAGAAGTGCCACCCTGACTAATGAAACAGTTAAGCTGTGGAATTTTACTTCTTTAGAATAAGAAGGTGTCTTTTTATTTTTTACCAGAAAGGGGTTTTTCATCCAGAACCATTCACTATCCTCAGAGATTCTAAACTCACCCTCCCTCTTCTGATATATGCACATAGCTTTTCCAGATTGCCCCCCACCTCCACCGCCCAGTAATCCCAGAGCAGAGAGAGAGAGGCGTGGCTGCTTCGTCAGGCATTGGAAAGGCATTGGAAACCAGGCAATGACTGTTGACAACAAACAAGCAAGTCCTTGGCCCCACATGTATTTCATGACACTAACAGGGCCTATCGAGAAGGTGGATATTGGATCTGACAGGACTAAGTGCCCTGCAATGGCTTGAGAATAGACTGTGGCCCACCCACGCACACACCTCTGAGCAAGGGGGAAAGCAACCAGTGTGACAGCTGTGCAGGTGGACCTGGCACTGATGCAGGGACTTTTTCTCCTCGTTAGATTGGGACCCTACTCATCAGATTTAAGCCTAAACCCAAGGGAGGAAAAAAAAAATAGAGCGGCATTCTGATAGATACTTACATGTGTTTGTGAGCATTAGCAAGAAGACCCTCTGATTCAAAACAACCAATCAGATAGCCACAGACAAATAGCGTATTTATGCAGGAGGTGGGTGTGGTAAATTCGGTCTCAGTGTACTCCGAAATAGCAGGAGGCCTTGGGCACCGAAAGGGAAATTGGGGTCAGATTGGGGAAGATTACCACCTGCAGAGGCTACATGTAAAGGCTGATCGCTCAGGCTCAGTCACAAATAGGCCCGAGTGCTCACTGACAACCCCCCCCTCCCAGCAGCACAGAACTCCGCAGCGGCTCCCCACACTGCGCTCCAGGAGCCACATTGCATGTCTTACGACTGTGCCTCGTGGAGGTGGGCTTGTCATTTGGGTTTCATGGGTCTAGAAGACAGAGAATATTGGCTTTTACTTTTTTACATTTTTCTAGGGGTTGGCTGCAGGAAATACGGTTTCTTTGGAGCCAGCTTTGTATAGTCTCTTTGATCCATCTCTGAGTTAAGGAAGGTTTGAGGGGGAGGGAAGTGGTCAGAGGTGCCTGAGGCAAGGTCTGAGTTATCCCCCTGCCTAAGGTTAAGAAAGGCTCATCTGGGGAACAAGGCAGGGAGAGGCAGAGAGGGGAGGACTTAGTGATGTGGAACCTCGCTCCTTTTCATCCCCCACTTCCAGGCTGAATCTACAAGCTGAGCAGGGCTTCTGAGGAAAGGCGCACCTGGTGAGAATGAGGCCGTGAGGGCAGCCATATGAGTCCAAGCGGACGTCCAGGCAGAAGGGTGATTGGTGGGGAACTCAGCAAGGACCAAAGGGAGGTTTCTACCTTCCAGTCCTCACTCAGAAGGGGGAGTGGAGCCGATGTGAATTCCTCTGGAGAAAAGAAACTATCTCTATAGGCCAGCAAATAGCATAGGCTACTGATATTCTGGCCAAGTGTTAGGGGCAACTTTGCAGATTACATGGGTCTAAAAATTTCTCTGGGTAAATTCAGGTAACTGATACCAAAGGATTTTCTATGGTAATTATCAGGAGAGATGGTTCCCACTCATTTTCCCCAGTTGGCCTCCCAGCACTATCCTTTCATAGACTGTGAAGTAAGATAGCGTTTTACAATATTCAGCATGGTGAAGGATAAAGGGTTAGGAATAAAAAGGTAGAAAGCATTGTTTCTCAGTTCTGTATCTTTTAATATTCTGGAAACTTGTCTGGAAGGCAATTGAATTATGTAGATAACTTGACATAAGGAATAAAGAAAAATCATGCTAGTCTCTGATATAATACTATCAAATGGTGGTGGCCAGGAGATAACTGAGGAATTAGGTCTGTGCTATTTAAACGATTTCTGCAAATTCTATTTTTAGATCTGTAGTTATAGACACATGTTCCTGCACGTCTTTAGTTTCATCTCAATTCCTCTCTTGTGTTCTATTGGTACCTCGGCATTACACACACTTCACTATGCTTTAGAACCTCAACAAGGGTCTTCTCCCTCAGAAGACCATCTAGTCACTTCTCCCAAAGGAAGAAGATGATGAGGGAAGGGACATTCTGCACCTACTGTCAGTGGGTAAATGGACTTTTAAAGGAAAAATAGCCCCCCTCTTCACCATGGAAAACACAGACACTGGAGTACGACAATTATGATAATGATATTAATAAGCTCTTCCTTTTATGTTTATGATCTATAAAGTTCTTTTACTTACATTATCTCTGACCCCTGCCACACAACCCTACATTTTACAGTTATAGCGGAAAAGACAAACACTCCCAACACTTGAAGACCAAGTCTATAATCTGGTAGCCACCTGAGAGCTCCTGGCCCACAGAGCGGCGTGCACAAGGTGTTCAAACATTTTCAATGAATTACTAACATTCAGCTCTCAGTGCCACTAATTATGTCATGGTTTTATTCTTTACTTGTTTCTCTCTTTAGTCTATGACAGTGGTTCTCAACCTTGGCTGCACATGAGAATGACCTGGGAATCTTTTTAAAATCCTGATTTCTGGGCCTCATCCTCCGGAAATTCTGTTTCTTTGTTACTAATGTTGTGGCCCCACCCCATAACAAAGAAACAGAATTTCCAGAGGATGAGGCCCAGAAATCAGGATTTTAAAAAGATTCCCAGGTGATTCTACTGTGCAGCCAAGGTTGAGAACCACTGGTCTATGAGATGATACTTTTTGAGCTCAACCCAAGACTCTGAATAATATTCCAAGTTCTCTCTTCCAACTATAATTCCTCTTCTTATCTTTTCCTTTTGGTTGAAACAGATAACTTGTGTGGCATATTGCATATAACTTATTATTGTGGTGGTAAAGGGGCAGGAGGTAAGATGACAGAGGTAATAAGTATAAGAAAGTTCTGCTGTAAAAGAGATTAGCAAGAAGGGATTGGGTTTACCGCTTCATTTGTGAATAGTCACTAGTGGAAATTTAGCTTTTCAGGGACTATTTTAGCTTTTCATTGGTTAATGACTATTCAGTTAGAGAGACTCAAGCACAGGCTTGACAATAATTACCAGAGAGGCCCGCAGAAACTTCCTTCCCTGTCATTCCAGAGTCTGTAAAACTCTCTTGTTGAACAATTGCTCTATTATTAGTATTCTTCTTCTAGCAGTGGTTCTCAACCTTCCTAATGTTGCGACCCTTTAATACAGTTCCTCATGTTGTGGTGACCCCCAACCATACAATTATTTTCGTTGCTACTTCATAACTGTAATTTTGCTACTGTTATGAATCATAATGTAAATATCTGATATGCAGGATGTATTTTCATTATTACAAATTGAACATAATTAAAGCATAGTTATTAATCACAAAAACAATATGTAATTATATATGTTTTCCGATGGTCTTAGGCAACCCCTGTGAAAGGGTCGTTTGACCCCCAAAGGGGCCGCAACCCACAGGTTGAGAACCACTGCTCTATAGTCTCAGGTGCTCTGTGAATGGACAAAGGGGCTCTCAGAGGCAGACACACCTCAGGGTAATCTCTGTGATGGCCAAGTTATAGTAGAGGTCTTGATATTGCATTGTATAATCCTGACTTCAACTTGGAGACAATGGGAAAGGCCCCTTCCTCACACAGCAGGTGACATCACTGCAGAAGGCTTTCAGCCTAACTTCTCCCATTTTCTGTGCCCCATTGGATTGTCATCCAGTCCTACGACTTTAGAAGCTTGAAGTACCACACTCTAGCTATCGCTATAAATAATACTTCTCAGCCTTCCTTTAGATTCACTTTACATATCAACTAAAAGAGCAAGTGGTATATGTTTTCCTTCTAAATATTTGGCTAAATGGTATTAAGACTTGAAATTATTTAACTTCATCAATTCAAGATCAAAGAGAATTTTTGACATTTCTGTGCTCATAACATCCACAGAATCCAGGGGGTGGTAATCTAGCCCCAAACCTATGCTCACATCAAAATGCAGAGTTTCCCTAAAAAGGCATTGAATAAGATATTACAGACATCGTTCCTCTTTACATCATGCCCAGTAATCCATCATCTCTATACAATACTTGTCTGGGCATGTAGTCTCAGCTTTCAAATTCTTTAAGGCAATACCAACGTGCTTTCAAAGGGCACCCCCTGAAATGATCTTCATTCTTGGTTGTGCAAGCAGTTTACATACAGTGATAGTGGCATGACGACAGTGAAAAATCGAGCTGTCCAAACATTGGGTATATTTTTGACTCAGAAAGAAAAGGGGGAGCCATGGGGTTTTGTGGGACAATAAGAATCTGTAAAACCAGGGGGCTTCCCACCTCTGTCTCCTCAGGTTGTGCTCTTAGGAAAACCTTGTAGTTTGAGCTTTATTTTCCTCCTCTGAAAAAGAGAATGCTGTCTACCTTAGAGAATCCACTAAATTAGTTGGTGTCAAAACGCATTATAAACTGCAAATCACTGAAGAAAACTGTGTAGTCGTTATTGCATTTAGTAATGGTGAAGGCCCTGTGCCTGTGGAGCCTCTACTTCCTCCATCACTGAATGGGTTCCCAGGGCACTGTGAAAGCCCATTAACCTTTGCAGAGATTAATGTGTGATTCTGGAACTGGGTCTCACCATCTGCTAAAAAGATGTGTGCCTATTTGAGTGAGGAAGTGTGGAAATGAATGAGGAAGAGGTGGATAAGGAGGAACTCATAATGGAATATTCTTCCGGGGGAGTTTTCTTTCTCTCACTTTCTTACCCTGCGTCTCAGTTCTCGGGGGTATGTCAGTGAGATGTCATCCAGCTTTGCTCAAGAGGACTCTCCATATCTGGACATGGTAGTCCCTGCAGGGAGCAAATACAGCTTTTGGAGTCTGATGAGGTCGTTGTCAGAATTGTCTGATCAGGTTCCGTGGCTGCAGCCTGTGACTAAAGAGTGTGGCAGAGGCTCCCCTGGGAGAGGCTGCTCAGAAACACAGCCTGTCAGTCCGCGCCTTTGAGTTTCCCCACTGATAGTACACTATCTGATGCTGTCACTTCTGCAGCACAGGCTGCGGTGACAGGGCACAGCCACTGTTCCGGTTGACCAACCCCGTCACCACGGCTAGTGGTCCACCATGAGGGCTCCCCGGTTAGGTGCAGCTATGTCAAATGAATTCAAGTCTTGACTCAAAATCTAGGTGTGCCCCCTTTTGACCCAGTAGGGGGCATGCTTTAGCCAAGCCATGTTAGAATTTCCATAAACCACATTCTATTTTTTACTGCTTTCCTTTAGATCAGGGGTCCTCAAACTATGGCCCGCGGGCCACATGCAAATACAAATATTGTATTTGTTCCTGTTTTGTTTTTTTTTTTTTTTTTTTTACTTCAAAATAAGATATGTGCAGTGTGCATAGGAATTTGTTCAATTTTTTTTTTTAAACTATAGTCCTACCCTCCAACTGTCTGAGGGACACTGAACTGGCTCCCTGTTTAAAAAGTTTGAGGACCCCTGTTTTAGATCTTCAGAGAGGCTTTGTGTCTGACTGACTTTTTAATAGGGATTGATGCCTGGGCACTTCAAAATTGCTATTCTCAGGGAAAGCTACTCAAGAAAGGAACACCACATATTTCTTGACCAAATGGCTGGCCAAAGGTGATCAATTCTTTTGTAGGAAACACATCCTGATCGAGACTCCTCCTAATACATCTCTTTCTAGTCTAAACCTTCTTGTTTTGGGGGACATATCTGCAAATATTCATCTTCCTAACCTCTCCATTCCCATTACTCATGCAGTTCTGCTAACCACTCTTTTGAAGACATTTGGAAAAAAACAAAACAAAACACAGACTGCGAGTTTGGGCTGCTTTCCATATCTTTATGCCTTGACCACTAAAGTAAGGGCTCGCTCCATAATCAAACAGAAAGACCATTCCAGGGTATGCTCTCTGCGGAAATTATTCTATTACAGACACTGTTAGTTTTAGTAGATAAAATGCTTAATGTTTTCATGACTTGCCAGACATGCTGATAGATTTGCAACCTGAAGTGGGGCTTGGCATTTCCCATGGTGCACTGAGAAGTTTGTACATGATCGAGTAGTTAGTCAGTACGTGTTCTAAGCTGATTACCTAGCACTCATATCACCATGACTCTGATATTCTCTCTGCATCTACACCCACTTACTGTGGGGGAGAATATTCTATGCTAAGGGGGCATCTGTGGTTAGGGCAGCAGTGGGCAAACTACGGCCCGCGGGCCGGATCTGGCTCGTTTGAAATGAATAAAACTAAATAAAAAAAAAAGACCGTACCCTTTTATGTAATGATGTTTACTTTGAATTTATATTAGTTCACACAAACACTCCATCCATGCTTTTGTTCCGGCCCTCCGGTCCAGTTTAAGAACCCATTGTGGCCCTCGAGTCAAAAAGTTTGCCCACCCCTGGATTAGGGGATTCTCTAAAGCATCTGGACATCTTTATCTTGAATGCCAAGGTCTACTGCATATTTTTAAAGATAAAACTGCTGAAGAATACTTACTACCACCTGCATGATCTGTCTCCCTAGTTACCGCCCTGATAAAGGCAAGCAGGTACCTGATTACTATCTTCACTGAGACCTGACACTTTGAATTATTTCAGCATATTACATGGAAACGTTCTCCTACCTTCTAGAATGAATATGTATTGCCAAACATTTACAGTGTGCTTACTATGTCCAGGCACCATGAGATGCTCAGGAAAGTGAAGATGAGTGGGTCAGAGTCCCTGTCTTCATTTAGTTGAAGTTTAAGGGCAGAGAGAGACAAGGACAGTCGCTCCTGTTATCTTACCACGATTTCCTTCAACAGCTAGGACCTGGGAAGTGGGGCACGAAAAGATGTTATAAAGTAAGTGAGACTCAACTTACATCTTGAAGAATAGGAGTTGAACAAGATAATGAAGGGTATTTCAGGCAAGAGTTAAGTATGCCTGAAGATGAACAACCTATAGTTAAAATGTTGCCAACGACTAATTTTGAAGAAATCCCCATTCTAAGATTTGCTAGGTGTGACCATGTAGCACATTTTCAGAATGATAAAGAAGTCAGATGTACTTCTGTGGCAGAATGAATTAGCTCCTACAGGTCTGTAGCAAGTCTGACTCCTTAGATCAGGATGATGTTACAAGGAGGACTCTGGACCTCAGGTCAGTATGAACAAGGATCGAAGTAATTATCTACTGAAGATGCTACATGCAAAGGCAGTAGGACAGCCTAGCTTTCCATTGAGAAATAATGAACTTCAACTTAAACACTAGTGACCATATCATCTAGAAAAAGTTAATTGAAGATGCCATTTCATTAAAGAGTTAGGCTGGGGTGACAGCCACATGCCACAAAGTTCTTGATGAAACACAGCATTCAACATCCCTCCAGTTCTGCTTGGCTTCAGCCATTGGAGAGATTTAATTCATGTACACTTCCCCATTCTCTTCATGATTTTCTAGTGCCTTCTACTCACTGCCAGTTGTTGTTTTAGTAGTAATAAATTCCTGGATACTTCCTCTCACTTTTATTCCAGAAAACTATTAACACCTCTGCTGATCTATGTAGTAGTCACCAGCCAGATGTGCTATATAAATTTAAATTACATTTAATTAAAATGCAGTATTTTATTCCTTAGGTCCATCAATCACAGAGTAAGTACTCAATAGCCCCATGAGGCCATGGCTACCATAGAGGGCAATGCGGATATAGGAAATTTCCATCACAGAAAATTCTGTTGGGCAGTGCTAATCAATGAACACCCATGATCAATCCCACTTACCCATTTTATAAAAGTATTAGGTCATGCTTTTCAAGAGCTCTTTTGTATCTTTTTACAAACTATTGATTTCTGTGGATAAAGCATTCAAAATATGGATAATGTACCAGTAACCTTGTAAGATCCACAGATTTTCTGGAGGAGAAAAAGTGCATAATTGAATCCTATCCCTTTCCACCTTTAGTGAAAATTTGACAATGTGTTTAATAGCATATTCTTTCAGTTTGCAAATGGGAAAAAGACTTGCCGATGTTTTTGTTGCTGTTTCTTTCGACTCAGGAAAGAATAAGATGATATGTGACAATTTAGTTGATTATAAGCAGTTGGTGGTGAAGAACACAGATGTGAAGTTTGGCTACACTGCCTGGAATAGAATGAAATTAGTATTTAGTTCTGAGCTGAAAGCTACTGCTTCTTTTAGAGGATTATTTCATCCAGATATCACTGACACACAGAGAATGAAGGGAAACAGGAGATGGACTTTTGAGTACGATAGCAAGTGTTAGTCCAATGTTGGAGTTTCCATGTATCTGACTTTATTCCAGGTGAAATAAGATCTACAATGCTTTTTGAATACTAATTAAAAGGAGCATCTTTGTGAGAAAAAAAAAAACAAACATAACACATAAGACAAATTGGAATATTTTTGCTTAGGTTACTGGCAGTGTCAACTGTTATACATAAAACCCAAATGCAAGGTGTAGGACTTTGCTAGTGAAGAAAGAGCCCTACTTATTGGAATGTCATTAAATTGATGAGATTTTGCTTCTAACAAAAGAAGAAAAATAAAATAATAAAAGGTCACCTCAAAAGGGTCTTGTTGATAAATACAAATAAGTTAAAGTAATGGGATGCCTTGCAGAGGAGGAACACTGTTGGTCATTTTGGAAATTTTTGTTAGCATATTCCAGGAGGCGGTTGTGCATCACACACAGGATGAATCTAGTTGCTCTGGTTTTTAGACTCTGTCAGTGGTGGAGGGTCAGAAGGGGTTTCAATATTGAGGTTTACAGAAATTCCAATTATATTTCTCTCTATTCCTTACTACTTCCCCCTTGTTCACAGCACCCTGTTCTGTACACTGGCCTTTGCCCTGGTTTGTCCTTCTCTCTGCTGTTCTCATTTGCAGCCGTGCATTTTAATGATTAAGACAGGGACTGAAACAAAAGTGCCCAATTTCAAATCCTGGGTCCATCAGTTGCTAGCTGTGTATCTTTGGACAAGTTAGTAAACCTCTCTAAATCCTGTTTTCTCAACTATACAATGAGGATAATAATAATGCCTACTTGATCAGGTTGCTATGAAGATGAAAGGAGTAATAACAAAGAGTTCTTGGCATGTTTGCCAACATTTAGCAAAATACTGCAGAAGTAGCACATATATTTTGTTCATATGATCATGATATAAATGAAAGTCTCTTCTACTCTTACATTGGCTTGGACCAGCACCTAGCATGTACCTTCCTCACAGTAGAGATTAATCCATATCTATGGATGACTAACTGATTGATTCCACCTTCTCTGGCTGATCAAATCAAGACACTGTTCCATTTTCTGTTTGTTTCTTGGGGTCACCACCTTTGAAAGGGCTGGCTATCCATTGCAGATTTCTCTATCATTAAGTCCAGGCTGAGGAATAGGTGGTAGACTGATGATTGTCAAGAAGAACAGATGAATTCGATATATAGGAAGTAGAACATGATATCTACATGTGAGAAGTTATTTAAAAAACAGGCATAAAATAGACTTGTTTATGCTCAGCGCACATAACTTAATTACAGTTTCAGCTCCAAGAGATGAAAATTAAACCAGTCAATCAGAAATCACCTGTTCAGCACTAATTAACTCATCTGCCTGATCAATTGAGCCCAGCCCTCCCTAGGGACAGTGACCTTGCAATAACCAACTCCCTTTGTTCCAAGTATAACGTGCTTGTTCCTGCCCCCCTTCTGCCTATAAAAGTCTTTATTTTATACAACTCTTTGAGCTCATTTCTATCTGCTAGATTGGATGCTGCACAACTTATGAATTGTTGAATAAAGCCGATAAGATCTTTCCATTTTACCCAGTTGACATTCTTTTCAGTTTGGTGGCAGTGATGGGGATCCAAGAGAGACTTCTGATGGCTCAAGGACAACAAGCAACACAGGGATTGGCACCCGTGAATCCTTTGCTTTCTCACTGGAAGTCTCTGTAGGTAAGTTCCTCTCAGATCTGAGCTCCACTTTCTTTACATTTAGCTCCTCATCTAATTGGCTTTCCTGTCTAAGTATCCATCGGTCAGTCTAGAGCAGGAGTGGGGAACCTTTTTTCTGCCATGGGTCATACAAAATTATCAACTTAAAAATTAGCCTGCTATATTTGCTCAAATAATTAACTCACCCCTAATGCCTTGGCAGGGCCAGACCAAATGATTTCCTGGGTTGAATGTTCCTCACCCCTCGTCTAGACTGACAGAGGCTTTAACTGAGTGCCAGCCCTTAGTTAGTCCACAGTCCCCATGCATTGGGGTCTGCTGGTTCAGTCTGCACCAGCTAAGGCCTTCTCTTGGCCAGTACCATCTCTTTAATTGCTGCTGGTGTCCATAGTTCCTCAGTTACTGTTGGTCTCTATTAGTGTGGTAAAGAAATAGCGTGTCTATTATTGTTAAGTAGAGGCCCAGTAAACAAATTCATGCACCAGTGGGGTCCCTCGGCCTGGCCTGTGGGATCAGGCCAAAACTGGCTCTTCGACATCCCACGAGGGGTCCCGGATTGCAAGAGGGTGCAGACCAGGCCAAGGGACCCCACCAGTGCATGATCAGGACCTGGGAAGGACTGCCGGAAGGCTCCAGGGCGTGTCTGGCCCATCTCACTCAGTCCCGATCAGCCGGACCCCAGCAGCAAGCTAACCTACTGGTTGGAGCATCTGCCCACTGATGGTCAGTGAACGTCATAGTGAGTGGTATAACAGCCATAGTATATTATGCTTTGATTGGTTGAACAGAAGACCGGACACTTAGCATATTAGGCTTTTATCATATAGGATAAGCCTAAGTTGCAAAATTGGTGGGCATGGGTCAGGTACTTAAAACTTGTTGGAGTGCTCATCATCTAACTCTAAGGTTCCCATGTTAGATAAGTTGGTCACTTATGGGTTAAATTGACATTGGGCTACCTGCCAACATCAAGAAAATGTCCATGCAATAAGGTACACCCCTCTAGGTATAAATCTGACCCAAACAGACACAAGGCTTAGCCAAAGAAATGGGATTAAGTTTCAATGAATTGATTCACCACTTTCCAGCACAATTTCTTATTTCATATCCAAAGAACTACAGTTCCAGAAACTATAAATATCAACAAAAATGTCACAGTCTCACCAAGAGAGGCTAGAATTACAATAACCATTATGGAGAATGTTCCAACCAGACAAGACGGTTCATTTAGGCAGTTCACTTGAAAGCAAGGGCTCCTGAACCAAACAAACAGAATGCGCTACCTATTAATTGGGATGCAGAAGCCTCCAAAAATCTTCCAGATGCTAAAATAGTTTTATTGAAAGATTCATTGCTATAGCTAATGAAAAACTAAAGACACAAGATGTACCTAAGACTATAAAACTGATTGGACTCTTACTTCTCCTTCATCCTCCTTTACCTGAGTACTCAGTCACCTAATCCACTGTCTGAATTGCCTTGGCACTCTGAAGAGACTACAGGACCATAAGCTAAAGTCTCCCAAATTAGTGGCCTTACAGACCACTCCCTAGTCCTGTTCCTCTAGGGTTGACAGGACTCTGAGCGGTTCTTCGATAGGCTACTGTTAGCCCCTTAAAAAACCAAGGGGAAAGGAAAACTACAATTGATGGAAAACCTTTCCCGATTCTGGTAGGTGCTACACTCTCTGAACTCCACTCACATCAGAACCTGCGGATGGAATCCTGGGAAAACAGACAACATCCAGGAAAAGGGGAGAATCCTCCCCAGAGCCAGCTCTCTGCAGGACCAGTTCACGAGAGAAAGGTAACATCTCTCCTTGTCCCTCCCCTTCCAAATCCAGACCCATTAGTTACGGATCCTTTCTCTCCCAGGGACAGTCCTTGCACCTTGTGTCCTGAGAACATGGCAGCCATCAGGTAGGGGGCCCCAACACTATGACTTGACAGAAATGTGGGTTGCACTCCATTTGTAGTTGGGGCCCTACCGACTGTTGCCAGTTCTTAGGGAATTGAAATCTGTCTATTTGGGGGAGTGGATCTCAATCTTAGGAGGGTAGTATCTTTTGTACCCTCTTTGAGGATGTCTCCTGTGTCCGAAGGGTTGTTCAGTACTGCCACAAGTATTTACTAGTTGTCCCAGAGTAAACCTGACAAGATATTTGAAAGCTCTATGGTAAGAAGTTGGCCAAATCAAAGCTGCTATTCAAAGCCTGGTAGACTTTGTGTAAGTCTTCCCTGCTAAGCTACATTAAAAGTATGTACACACCCAGAGAGCAAGAAAAACACTCCAAACACAAAAGCTATAAATCTAGAACATAGAAACCTTTTGATTTTTTTTTTTTTTTATCATAGTCAAGGTCTTTTCCCAGAGAAAAAGAAACACACTGGAAACAATGTCGCTGGAAGGGTGTGTCAGCCTCTTGCTGTTATTCAGCTTGCCACCCAATTCTCTGAGGAATTAAAAACAACTGTTCTATCTGATAGGCTGAGTCTTTACAAGGAAAGAAATGCAGGCTTATCCTGTTTATCTCAAAAGGCTTGTGGATATCCTAAAAGATCCAGACTCGGGGAAGGAAAGTCCTTATTGGTGAAACTTAATTCTTCCTCTGTGCCTTTTGAGATGTAAGTATTTTGCCTGGTCCTCTCTAGGAACCAAATTGAATTCTTACCAAAAAGGGAAAAAAAGTTATTTGAAAACTAGGTCTATGAAAAATCTTTGCCCCAAGTTTTAATAAAAAAGTTTCAGCCAGCTGAGCAAGTAACCTTAATTTTCTCCATCTGCCAGATCCAACTGGTCTTTCATAAACTAGTAAGTTTTTAATTATCCTATCATCACATGGCTAAAATTGTAAAATGAAAGCTATACCATCTCTTTGTCCATGGGAATGTTTATGTTTGTCTATATATATGTACATTACAGATGGGTAATATTTTTTATCTCTGTGTGGTATTACCAAAATTAACTTGTAAAGAGGCATGTCTTTAGACTTAACCAGAATTAAATACTTTTATTCTACCAAGGTTTACTAAAAATCAAATTAGTTCATATTATCTCTGTTGTAGAATCTGTCAGCAAGAGAGGCACCTTAAGAGGATGGTTAGCTGTTTAACGGCTCATGAAATTTTCCTGAGTAATTAAAACATAATTGTTAAGAACAACAAATAAGTTAAATAGATATGTCATAAAAGTTTGTAAATAAAGTTTTCAATAATCATTGTATGTCAAAAGATCACTTCTAAAATATTTTTGGTAACTACAAACCTTAAAGTTATATTGATATAATTTAAACAATGGATATTCATTAAATATCTAAATCATTTTCAAATAAAATATTGAAACATTAATCATTGAATGTAAGTTTATCCACTTTTCCCTGGAGAACTAAAGATATATGGGTCTATTAGTAAACATGTTTTGTGCCACACTAAAATATTTACTATGAAGAATATACTACTATAAATTATGAAATGTACACAGTGGGGCAAAAGTAGTTGTACAGTTGTTCATATGGAAACTAATATAATACAAGAATAAACTGTTTCATGTACTCACAACTGTAAACCTACTTTTGCTCACTTAATATAACACAAAACACTAGTGCAGCAGACAATTGCTTACTTCTTAGTTTTCAGTTGCAATTAAAGATTCCAAGGGTAAAGTGTTCTAATTAATATATATGTAATTAAAACTACTTAGAAATAATCAGAATGAAAGGAAACAGCTATGTATAACAAGTAGGTTAGGAAAGAAAAATGACTGGTTGTAATAAACTGAAAAAAAATAGGACAAAATCTAAATGGATATAAAAAAGTTTTGCGGAAAAGGGGTCTTGGGAAAGGAATTTCATGTGCAGTCAATCAAGCTGGCAAGGATTGGAGTGAACTTATTTAATGTTTAAAAAAATAAGTTTTAATATCAAAAGTATACTGTTATAAAACTAGAATTTAGTTTTCTGTCTGCTAAGAGGACAACATTTTCTTTTGGGCCCTAGAAAAATCTCAAAAGATTTATCTCTCACCTAGTATGATGTCAAATAATTAGGTTTATTTAATATACTTAATTATATGGGAAGCACTATCAAATAGAAGTGATGTTAACCTTAGATTATATTTGTATGGGTGCACCCTGTATAATAAAAGCATAATATACTAATGATATGCTAAGGCCACTCAACCACTGACCACCAGGGGGTAGACAGTCAACTGGTCAACCAGTCGCTATGATGACACTGATCACCAGGGGGCAGATGCTATGACCGGTAGGTTAGCTTGCTGCTGGGGTCTGGCTGATTGGGACTGAGCGAGATGGGCCAGACACAGCCCGGAGCCCTCCTGCAGGCCCTCCCTGGCCCCTGCTGTGCACTGGTGGGGTCCCTCGGCCTGGCCTGCGCCCTCCCGCAATCTAGGACCCCTCAGGGGATGTCAGAGAGCTGGTTTCGGCCCAATCCCACAGGCCAGGCCAAGGGTCCCCACTGGTGCATGAATTTGTGCACCGGTCTCTAGTGCTGTTATAATAATTGTTCTAGAAACTGTATGAAATTCCTAGAAATCTGATATGTCCTAGTGTTATCAGTTATAAGTCCAGTTATCTTAAAATGTTACAATCCACAGAAATAACCAAATGTCCTTGTCGATTCCATTATAATGCACTCTCAGCATTTCTTTAACCGTGGGTATTTTTAAGTCTTTTGTCATTTACAGACAGTTATTGTTTTACTCTGAGGCTTTTGTAAAAGTGAGATTCCTAGGAAGGACCCTCCCAGTGACCCTGGACACCCCTGCTAGATTTCAAGGTGTAGAACCTTGGTCACATAGTGCACACATGTTGGAGGCTCCACCTGCCATCCGGTCCTTGCAAACCCTGGAAACCTCACAATGAACTCGACTAGGAAGCGAAGTAGCTGACATCCAGGTAGACTGCTTCCGCCCAAGAAATCAGATCAAGAACATTTCTTTCCATTCCTCCTCCCCTCTATTAACATTATTTTCCTAATTTTTCCACTATGACGGTCTTTTTAAGTCTTTTTGACCACCTTTTGCCTTGATCTGACCTGGACAGATAATGCCATTGTTCACATATCCCAGGCCGCTGCAAAGGGCCTTAGTCAACCTCCAAGCAATGGTTGGATTTACCAAAATACTGGTGACCCTATAGTCTTTTGCTTGTCACTAACTTCTCCCTGATTTTCAATGCCTCAGTTTCTCTGCAACAAACTCAGCACCGTCTATTTTGTGCCAGACCCCCTAACTCTGGGGTCCTTTTCCCCTCTCTGGTTAACAACCCCTACAACAGGGAACCTCATGTCCAGGTTCTGTATGAAGAAAGGGAGGTAATGCAAGGCTCACCAGAATAAAACCACCTCTGTAGGCTACAGACTCTTAAACTTAAGAGACCTCCAATGCTCTTACTTTTCTAGTCTTTAGTCTTGAGGCGAAGAATTTGTGATTTAAATTACTTCCTTTGGCAGATATATACTCTAGACATTGGGAATTATCCTGCTTATGGCCGTCTCCCTGGTACACTGCATTCTCTCAAAAGCTTCAAATGCATGTTCACAGCTGCTACCCACCAAGTAAATGTTCTCCCTAAAACCAGAGCAGCAGACAAGGAATGAGCAACTTCATGTGAGCCCGACATCACAACCTGTAAATACCAGACAGAGATTCATCAAAGTCATTAGAACAGCAGAGTGGTAGCTGGGAGTAGCACTGAGGCCTTAAGTTTTGATCACATCCCACTGTTAAGTCAGAGATTGATCAAAGGGGGAGAATTGTTAAAACCAAGACAAGAGACTCAAAGTGGAGTTGCTTATGCTGTCCCACATTACTAAACCAAGACGTATCTCAATTACAGCTTTGGCTCTCCTAGAAATAGAATCATAACCTAGGCAATCAGGAATTGCTTGATCAGCACTAGATTAGGTAATCTGCCTGCTAGAACCCTGCCCTCTTCTAGGAAGGTAACCTTACAACAACCCACTTGTTTATCTAGTGTAAGTTCCTTGTTCCTGTTCCCTTCTGCCTATAAAACCTTTCATTTTGTACAGCTCATTTCTATCTGCTAGAGTAGATGTTGCCCAATTCATAAATCATTGAATAAAGCCAATAAGATCTATAAATTTTCACTCATTTGAATTCTGTGCTTTTAAACAAAGTTAATGTGATTTTTCTTGATAGCAATAATTAAAATAATTATGTCCATAACTCTCTTTGTTTCTGTCATTGGAATTAGGCTTTACTTAAGCATCTCAATCTTCAGTAACACATGTTGAAGGCATTCTACTTTGATCTTCATTTTACAAATTGAAAAACAGTCCCCAAAGCAATATTCACATGGATCTTAACACTTAGCCATTTTGATGTTGGGCCATCATCATTTCTTCTTTATTCCATTATTTAAGATAAGGTTTTGTTGCACATTCATTTCCTTGCATTGAGAAAGGTTCTTCCATATTGTCTTTGGTCTTCTCTTCCTTTACTTTCTACCCTCTCTAGTCACCTAGCATAAGTTAAACATGCAAAGAGCCTTCACACAATAGAAAGAGAATAATAATGCTGACTTAGGCTCTACTATACTTCATCTATGCCAACTAGATCTTCTGTACCATAAGGGGAAATTGGTTGCTTTTAAAATGTCAGCCAAGTCATGTATCTTTCTTGCTTGAAATTCACCCAAGTCTTCCTACCACAATTATAATACAATCTGTACTCCTATCACAGTCCCCTAAGCCCTTCATTATGGAACCTTCGTCTCCCTCTGGCCCCTCCACTCACACTGGCCTGCTGTGGTTCCATGAATGGATCAAGCTCTGCCATGTTCTTTCTGGAACACTCCTGTATTCCATGTTTTAAATGTCACCTTTTCAGAGACTGTCCATAACCATCTAACCTAAATCCATTCTATAAATTTTTCTCTCAGCTAGTGCCGTATTTGTTTCCTTTGTGATACTTATAACTTAAAAATACCTATATATACATATAATTTTTGTTAGTTACTTACAGTTTAGCCTAGCTCAACTGTAGAAAATTTTGCCCTAACTCCACTTATCCGGCAATATCTGGAGACAGGTTTAGTTGTCACGACCAGGGAAGGTGGGTTGCTATTGGCATCTAGTGGGTAGAGGCCAGGGATGCTGTTGTACATCCTACAATGCCCCGATCAGTTCTCCCCCTCTCCACCCCAACACAGAACGTCAATCATGCTCAAGTTGGAAAACCCTGGTGTACTCCCACCTTTACAATGAAAGCTTTATGATCACTGTTGTCCCAGAAGCTAGCAGATGTCCCAGCAGGTGAATGGGTGAATTATAATAAAGAAGCGGGACAAAAGCCTCTGACAGCTAGAGGCTCTATAAAGGCAGAGGTGTGAGGTGCCACCAGGAGCCCCATTCTGTTGGGAATGGTCCCAGGGACATAAGCATCCTCAGCTGGGACCCTCTAACATTCCCCATCGCAGGCTGTTTCTGCCCGAGACACCAAGAGTTCCTCTGCCGAAATCCTCATCTTATGCAAAGCCAGGGATTGGTCACAGGAACAGACCTCCCCAAAGGTGCGGACTGCAGGGCACAGGAGAAAGCGCTGTGGGCCCTGGCCAGCTGCCTGCTCACCAGTGGCCTGTGCGGCACGCCCCCCTCTATATTAGTTTGTCATTGGAGTGGCCAATTATACCCCTGCAGCTAAAAAGGCAATGGTCTCTGCTGCAGCAGCCAGAATGTTCGCAAGCACTTGGCTCTGAATCACAGCACAGGTCCAGAGGGGGCTGGGATGGCGACTTCACAGTAATTTCCCCTTTTACAACACCGGAGGGTGCAGTGAGGATTACATTTGTCATTTCTAGAGGAGTCCTGTCACCATTTGGCAAAGAATTCCCCCTCTACCTATTGCACTGGACACTTGGTAGCAACACAGATGAGAAACTATGGAACTTGCATCAAATGCCCCTGAATGGCGCGGAACGTCGCCTATCCAGCTACTCCCTGAGAGTCAACAGTTTTCTACCAAATTCATGTCTGTTAAATTGTGAAATGTGGCATGTGCTTAACAGTTCTTGATACAGGGTCAGGCTGTCCTCCTATAAAAGAGGTTATTTGGCTCCACCGATAATGTCAAATTTTCTCATTGGAAACTGAGGTCGGCTACCTGAATTCGGGGGGGTAGGATGAGGCCGCCTTCTAATGAGTCAGAAGGGACAAGCTCCACCTGTCTTCCCTGCGCAAGTGACTTCTAGAAGCCTTCGGCGCAGTTGGGACACACTCTTTGATAGCGCTCGTCTCTTTCTCCTGTTTTCTTCCCTCTGTCTGATCAGGAAGAAGTGCCTCTGGCCACGCTGTCAGAGTGCCATGAGTTCCTGCCGCAGATCACCAGGGAAACCTGGTTTTTGGAAATCGGCACAGCACTGTCCAGGTGCTAAAAATCCGGAGGCAGCTCAGTGGGTTCTGTGGTCATGCTTCTTTGTGCTGGCCAGACCTCGCAGGGAAGATGTTTTAGCTTGCTAGAACAGGGAGAAAATTCCTCTTTCTCCACCCTGCAACCTGTATTCCTAAAGGGGCTTTCCTTCATGAGTCTCCCCCACCCTCAAATGATTGAACCTTTAGCTTCGAAATCGACCTTGTCACCTGATGTTTCAGTGCTAAAAATATGTAGAGTGTCAAGCTTAGGTATGACTGACTGCACCTCGGGCTAAATTTTATGTGTCGTGTTATTCTAACAATATGTAACTTGCTTTAAATATCATCTAATTTCTAACTCTGAAGAGAGTCTAATGATTATTCAAATTAAACTACTCCAAAGCCAAAGTGGTATGTGTTATAAAACATCGGAGTGAGCTGGCTGAAAATTTTTAATTTTCCCTACTTATTAGCTATCTGTTCTGGGAATAAATTGAAGGTGCTAATTTCCTGGGTTTAAAATCTATTTTAAAATGCACTAGGCTGCGAGAGGGGAGGAGGGAAAGGAATGTAGAATAATTTTCTCATCTTTCAGACAGAAGGAACCTGGTTACTTTCAGAATGGTGCTGGCTTTTGAGATAGTATTTTAGAATCCATGGCAAACTCCTATGATACTTAGCATAAGGCAGTGCTTGAACCTCTCTAACAACTTGTTATGGACTAAACTGTCCCTCCCCCCCCCCGCCCCCATTCACATGTTAAAGCCCTAACCCACAATGTGACTTTATTGGGAGGTAATTAGGATTAAATGAAGTCCTAAGAATGAGCCCTAATCAGACAGGACTGATAAGAAGAGGAGGAGACAGCAGATAGCTCTCTCTCTCTCCAGGCACACACAGGAAAGGCCGCAGGAGGACACGGCAAGAAGATGGCATATGCACACCAGACAGACACATCTCACCAGATACCACCCCAGCTGGCACCTTTCCCGCCTCCAGAACTCTGAGAAAATAAATGTCTTTATTGGAGCCACCCAGTCTGTGGTATTTTGTTATGGCAGCCAATCTTATATACAGTCTACCTAATTCTCTTCTTTTGATAGGTTATTACAGTACAGTCTCATCTACAAAGAGATGTGTTTCTTGGGCAATTTTATCACCCTGGGAAATTCAATATTAAATCATGAAAACAGCTGTCCTAAAGCACATGCATTTTGAGCAGCTATACACACTTCCTTAACAGAGTTTTATAAATAACATTATCTACTAGCCTACTATTATCCTCCTGTCCTTTCTAGATTATAGCAAGTTTGAGGGATAGGGTTGGTGGAGATGTGGAATATATATCCCCATGCACACTCTAAACAGGATAGCAGTAGCGGGTGAATAAATACCAAACACCCCCATTACCTAAAGGCCAGCAGTCTAAGGTGCACACAAGTAAGAAGCCACCCTGTGGCCTGAATAATGCCCCTGCATGTTCCTGAGGGTGAGCAGACTTGGATCCCAATGCCAACATGGTGGCCAGGGCTTGGGCCACGTTCTGGGAGCACACTAGGTTTGCTATCAGTTCTGATCCTTCCACTGTCCTAAATGCCCCTCAACTAACTCTCACGGATGATGAACCTCAAACGCTTCCTCCTCCCAGAAGGCCTCCCTGATTCCCCAAGCCCGAGTTAGACACAGAATTAGTGAATTGGAAGTCCCCTTAGAGATTCACAATCTAAATGACACTATTTTACAATGGAAGAAACTAAGGCGAGGGAGATTGTTGGCAAGGCTGCACAGGACCAAGACTCCTGGCCCAACACTGGCCTCACCTCAGTACACTGAAACATTTATATCCAAATGGTTTGTAAGTTGTAATTGGAAGAAAGAAGGGGACCAGTTTGTAATGAGTGCTAAGTGCCAAGTAATGGGGATACAGATATGCAGGAGAAATGGCTCCAGGTCCCTCTGAAGGCATGGCCTAGGCAAGCTGGGAAGTACCCTGGAGGCTATGAGAGGAAGAACTGCATCTGAAGATCCTGGGCTGGCACACGGTAGAGCCTCAGGAAAAGCGTGCGGAAGAAATGAGCTAATATCTATAATAGCATCCAAGTACACACCGCCTATTTTAAGAGGAAGAAAAGATGACCCTAAATATCTTGATGAGTCAAGAAAAAAATCCCTCAATTATTATAAAAATCTTCAGAGCTGTGGTTTAGGGGTCTAACGTAGACTGATAGATGTATTCTGCCTGTGAAAAGGACATGCATTTGGACAGGTCAGAGGGCAGAGTGTTATGGGCTGAATTGTGTTCCATAAAATTCATATGTTGAACTCCCAACCTCAGAATGTGACTGTATTTGGAGATGAGGTCTTTAAAGAGGTAATTAAGTTAAATGAGGCCACTGAGGTGAGCCCTCATCTAATAGGACTGGTGTCCTTAGAGGAGGAAATTTGGTGCAGACATAGACTGCGCAGAGGGGAAACCATGCGGAGACAAAAGGAGAGGACAGCCTCCTAAGAAGCCAACCAGCACCTTGATCTCAGATGTCCAGCCTCACTAATTGTGAGAATATACATTTCTGCTGTTTAAGCCACCCGGTCCGTGGTGCTTTGTCATGGCAGCCTAGCAAACCAATACAATTGGGCACACATACCTTGAGATACAAGTTTTCCAGTAAGCCATAGCCATGAGCTTTCAACTCGGACAAATCGAGATTTTGTGGTTTTTCACACTACACGAATAGCTGTCATGCTGACCTTTCTACACCGACAAAGGACCATTTCATTGTCTTATTTTCTTACTTCAACAGAGGATAATTATTTCCTAAGATATCTAACTTTAATAAGCTAACAAGAATATTTGAAGCAGGGGACATGATCTCTGTTCTATATCCACAGAAAGCTAGAGCATTACTTTCTAATCCAGATAACATTTTTCTGAGACGAATTTGCCACTTAACGCATGTGCTTGATTTCAAACATATGTTGACCAATAAGGGGGGAAAAATGACTAGCTTTCTTTTCGGTTTTGTAGTTGTAAACGTGAAGTGACCAAAATAACACTGTGTGCTTTACAGCTTTTCCAATCTCTTTTCACATTTTATTTGATTGGAACCATAATCCTTTGAGGAGGAAGGATAAAGTTCCAATTTATAGATGAGGAAGCTGAGGCTCAAAGACTTACTGAAACAGCCTACTAGTGGTATAGGAGGAACTGTAGTCCAATGATCCTTCTCCCGACCCAACTACTGACCTTTTAAGCCAGCCAAAGAAAGGGAACAGTTATTATCTAAGAGTTTCTAGAAAGAGAAAGATGAACGGAGGTGTTTGTCTAGGACCTGGGCTGCTATGAAAACAAGCTAATGTAGGATCCTGACATGACAAAGCTTCTGGACCTCCTTATGGGACGATTCGTGCCTCTCCCCCTCTAATACATGTGAGGAAGCCCTGACCCTCCTGCCTCAGCATATGGCCTTATTTACATGAAGGGTCACTGTAGGTGTAATTCGTTAAGATGAAGTCATGCCGGAGCAGGGTGGGTCCCTAATCCAATATAACTAGTGTCCTCAGGAAAGAAAGAAATTTGGACCCAGACAGAGAGGTGATGCCATGTGAAGATGAAGCAGAGGGTGGAGTAGTAATGCTTCCCCCAAGGAATGCCAGAGATGGCCAGCCGACCACCAGAAGCGGGGGCAGAGGACGAACAGGTTCTTCCTCAGACTCCAGAAGCAAGCAACCCTAACGACACCTTGCTTTTGGACTTCTCGCTTCCAGAACTGTGAGACGATACATGTCTTTTGTTCCGGCCACCACGTCAGTATCCCCTTGCTGGAGCAGCCCTAGCACACCAATAGGTCCTAATAGCAAAGCTGCCCAGGTGACGAGTTTAGAGCCAACAGGCCCTCTCCGTGTCTGGCCCGGGAACGGCAGTTGTCTCCTCGACATTTCGTCCTCGAGGCTGCAATGTAGCCACATAGTCCCTAGGACTTCAATTTACTACCAAGTAGAATGGTGAGCTTCTAACAAGTACCCCTGAATGAGCCACAATGTCCAAGTTAGGCGCTGGGAGGAAGGGGCCAGGGCTCAGATGGCAGGGACCTCACAGTAGAGAGAGCTGCCCCCGAGAAGCCAGCTCCTGACATGGGCCCACTTTACCTCCACTACTCTGGGCCCACTACTCTCCTAAAACAGCTCCCCTCTCCCTAGAAAACAGCTCGATGATGCCTACCAAGGTGCTTCGCATGGTCTCACAACAGCCTTTCAGCAATAACAGCAATAACGATATGTAACATGTGTCTTCTCCCTCCTCGTCCTGTGTTAACCACATGTGTGTGCTGATATTGTCAGCAAAATGCCTTGATGCACATGGCCCTCTCTAGCCCGACGTCTGTTTGGAAGTCCTAACATTTGAACTGTCTACAGCACATTCCCATTTGGATGTCCAGTCATCGCTTCAATCTAAACCTATAAAGGCAGCAGGTACAGAAGACAGAGCAGAAGCAGAAAGAGGAGACCTTCCTGTTCCAAGCTCTTTGTGCCAGGAGTTGTGTAACTCTTAGAAAACCATTTTTGAGCCTCAATGTTCCCGTCAAAAAAAAAAAAAAAAAAAGCAAATGATTTATAAGGGCTTGTTAGGCTGTAAAATTCAGTTTTTTTAAAAAGAACCATCTAGCTTTTTGCTAGAATTTCATTACTTTTTTCTTATTCTCCAGACTTTGAACTTTGGGTTCTTCTCATTACTGCTTTTTCCAGCAAATCATGTTCATTCCTTTGAAAGGCCCTCTGCAGCATTTGACTCCAAATTCCAAATCTGTTACCACCAGCTGGCCCTTATCACAATCTGACACAAGTTTTTCTGTCCTGGAAACTTATCCCACTGCCCACTGTCTGCAATGATATGTATAAACGGCCTTCCTAAAGCTTTGCTTTCTTTTTGTGCACAAATCCTTCCAAGGTTGCCAGGCAGGTGAAGTTCAAACTTTGAAAGAACACAGGGGACCAACCAGAAGATTATCACTAATCTCATCTGTAGTTAGAATTCTAAGATATATTAATGTTTATTGAGGTTATAAATGTTTCAGACTCTAAGCTAGGGAGTTCCAATGTACTATCTCATTAAGTTTTCTTAACAATTCAGAAACAGTGGATTAGATCACATTTAGTACAGATAATTATGTGAATAGCCCAATCTGTAGAGCCCACAAACTCTTCTAGTACTTTCCATACATTAATATTTTGTAGTGTTTGAGAAATATTATGCAAACTGAAGTCAATGTATGGGTCTTGTTAGGAAGTGTTATTAGAAATTCCTATATTATCAGATACTAGAGTGCTCATACCCAGTAATTCCATAGCTATTTGAATGCCAAATAGCAATGACCTGCAGTTTTTCGGTTTTTGAGAATGCGACATAGATAGGTACATTTATGAATTCCTATGCAGAGTCCTACTTCAATCCTTAATTCATGAAATGCACATAGTATCTCTCATGCTAAGATGGCTTCTCAGAGAGACCCTCCTCATCCTAATATGAAACAGCAACAACTCCTCTCGGATCCCTTGACCGGCTTTATTTTTCTCCATAGTAATCATCATTAGCCTACTTTCTATCTCTTTGCTTGAATGTGACCTCTAAGACTGTTGACTTTGTTTGGTTCATTGTTATATCTAGTTTTCAAAACAACCTTGACAGAGAGACATTATCATGTCTATATTATAAAGGGCTAATGTTCAAAACGGTTTAGTGACTTGTGCCAAGAATCTAACCCAAATCTGATCAACGAGGCCCATGGATGCCCCATAGGCAGTTCAATAAAGTTAACATGTTATTCTCTCTGGAACTTCAGCCCAACCCAGTTCTTGGTTGGAGTGGAACCTCCTACCTACGAAATTGTGTACCTTGCTCTTCCAGGTAATTTGGCTTCTACTTTTTTTTTTGGTCTATAGAATAGACTCCGCCCATCTTGTAGCGCCCTCTGCCTTTCTCTGGACTTGCAGATCCTGGGGCTCATTCTGCCACATACGCATATTCTTTTGCTTAAAAGTTTCACTCGCACACATCTGATCATGGAGGATCATGCTGGGCCCTCATTTCATGCTTGCTGTTCCCTCCTGGGCATGCCCTTGGTATAGGAGGTGCTTCAAGACAGATGGTTGACTTGATTGGTAGTTAGCCAAGAGCAGGTTGACTGCATTGGCCAAACTTACCAGTACAAAAGCCAGAGTTTATTCCTTCATTATGTGCATTCGGTGAACCTGAACTTGGGGTCACTCAGCTTAGAGGAGTTTTTATTCCATTTCATCTTGGCCTAGCTTTATGGAAGTTCCGATAAAGGGAGTCCAATATAGCACTTAATACACTGCAGTATGTTTTGGTAGCAGCAGAAATTAAAGTATGTGAAGCAGGGCCCATTCCCCCAAATCTTAATGAAGACATCAGATTAGTAGAAGAATCACCTCTGAGAGTGAATGGTCTGCACCCTGGTCCCTTTCAGTTCCTCAAGAGTCACATGCCATCCTCCACACCAAGGCCTTGAATAAGTCAGTACCTCTACTTCTCACATCCTGACTTTGTAATGTGGCAACTTGCCTAGGCTAACCTGCAACATTTCTCATATTTGCCTTCCCTGGATGTTTCCAGTTAAGATAACTAGGCCACCAGGGAGGTTCTTGCATGAGACTTAAAAGACAGAAGTGAAGCACCACCATTTGTTAGTTCATGCCCATAATTAACTTATCCTAGGAGCCTACAACTGCCCTGCATTCTTCTGGATCCTCCTTCATGCAGGTGTGGGATGTGGGTGTCTAGCTCCATGACATACCACCAAGGTCAGAAGTACCACACACCAACACAAGTGCCTGTCAGCCCTTATGGGTTCCAGTTTGTCCCTGTTGTCGCCCATGTTACACCCTCTTCCTTACACCACCGCCTGCCCTGTGGGCTTTGAGTTCCAGCATCAAACACCAAGACAACCACCTGACAGACACTACTTCGCCGGCTCCCACAACTGCCTCACGGTCCTGCCACTCATACTGAACCTTGGCTAAGTCTTTCATGTTTTAGCACCATCCTGCTTGAAACGAGGTCAATCCTATCCTGTTCCATGCTCCCTAGTCCTACACCGCTCTCCAGAGCACTCATCACCATTGCAATCTTCCATTTATTTGTGGGGTTACATAAAGAATGGCTGCCTCCTCATCTGACCACAGCTCTTGAAAGCAAGGGCCATGCTCATGTCCCATAGGCAGTTCTGTTGTACCCTTCACTCACTGTATGCATTCAACTGATCTTTGTGGGATGGATGAGGAGGGAGCAGATTTGTCCAAAGACAAGATGGTCCACTGCAGTTTGAAAGGAAGGGCAACATGGCACAGCAAGGACAGTATAGAAAGAAAGTTTCATGGCTAGGTGTTGCTCATCTTTTCATCCCACATGCCTACTAAAGAATAGATCCTTCATAAATATATACATTGAACTATATACACAGACACCCTAATGTCCATCCCTGGGCTATTTATGAAGTTCTGCTCTAGAACCTTGAGAATAAGAATGCCCTGGTGTACTGCTTTGGGGTAAATTATCTTACCTCTCTAAGCACCAGTTCTGTTATCTGAAATATGGAGCTCACCACACCTTCTTCCCGGAACTGAATACTAAGAGAGCTCATAGATGTAGACGTACACTTACAAAGCCTGATGGGGGAGAGCATTTCCCCAGGTCATAAGCAAAATTTAACAACCTCTTCCTACTTTATCTCAGTCCAATCCATCACGTTCTACTTGCTTCTCTTGGTGACAAACCCGCCAGGATTTCAGTGGTGTCAAAACATAGCTGGGCTGCCACAGTTGCGCCCGTGTCAGCTTTTCCCATTATAAATTCCTATTTTCGAGAGCTCGGTGTGTTAGTGGAGTCTCTGTGGTTTCATCATTGCTGTAATTGCTGTGAGCCACCACTCGCTCCCAGGATGTGGGTAAGAAAGACATGTTTGGAATGTATAATAAGCACTTCCTCTCCCTGTCACTCTCATCGGACAGGGCTAATGCCATCCACATTTTACAGGTGCATTCTGGTAGGTGCTAATTCCATCTATGATTCTTTTGGCAGGGTCCAAGTTTGTGTTTAATTAACTAAATGGCTTGAGCCATCTAATTCTTGTTGCCTCCAATGTAGCACAATTAGAGCAAATGGTAGCCATGGAAACCATTGGTTCCATCATAATTCCTAAAACAAGGATGGCTTACATTTGAGCCCAACCAATTCGCGACTCTCCACAGCATACGTTTATGGTTATTGTTAAATGGGGATTTGGTCACTTTGGAATGTGATGTGCAGCTCCTCATTTCAGATGAATGCCATCAGAAGGAGTCTGTCATTTCACTTATGTCTGCCAAGTTCCAATCATTCCCAGATCCCTCATATTTATGTTCAATTAGGGAGAGATTGCAGTCCATAAAAGAAATGGATATGAATTCTCGGTGGGGGTGGGGAAGTGCATCCCTTTTTCCATGATATAAAAGGGAGAAGATAAAAGTCTGTGACGACCTTGAAATTAATTACTTACCTCCTCCCCTAAGGTGGGTTGTTCTCCCTACGCCCTTGTGGCTAGAATATTCGTTTTGGTAATTTTACCACCAGGCTCTGCCCCACCGGAAGGAAAACAGAGGTGCCCTGTGGGAATTCTGGACAAAGCTGTTGTAACATACCGGCAAGGAGATGGAATTGCCTTCTCCTGAACAGAAGTTGCTAAATGGGAGTTTACAAATTGGGTCATTTTAAAGCAATTTCTATACTCTATGACCATATATAAAAAATAAAGAGAAAAGTAAAATACTCCATTCCTCTACCAGTATGTAAGTCGTTTCAGAAATAAAGCCAATATATGTCTACGTGTACCACTTACAGAACACCGGGGCTGGCCCCGGGGCTGGCACGTGGCCTTGTATGCTTTAGGTATAAACTGACCGCGCTGCCATTCTACTCACTTCCCACAGCTCTGTTTCTGGAAAGAACTATGGATTTAAGTCATCATAGTTCACTGAGACAGTCACTTAATTATCTAAAATCCTGAAAAATAACCTTCTATCCTCAAAAGGTGCTATACTTAGTTGAGTTGCCAAATAAAATATAAGACACCTAATTAAGTTTAAATTCCAGATAAACACCAGATGCATTTTTAGTAGATGTCTCAAATAGTGTCTATTTTATACTAAAAATGGTTCACAGTTTACTTAATATTCAAGTTTAATTGTGCATTCTGCATTTTTATTTGTTATATCTGGCAACCCTAGGAGCAAGATTTTTGTAATTTCTTTTTTTTCAGTCCTCAAACACTATAAACACTACTAACAATGCTAAAGGTCTCTCTCTTTTTCCACTTCCTCAGACTAGTGATGAATACTCAGCTCTCCTCAGAGGCCAGGCAACAAGGGGAGTGGGCAAAGGCATGTGGGTGAAGGAGATCTAAAGACCGCTGGGGTTTCTGTGGTCTGTAATCAGTTAGCTGCCCTTTCTAGAAGAGGGGAAAGACAGAATTTTTAGAAAAGTGGCATTTGGCTGCTGAGATATTTTTCCAACATCTGCCTCACTCATCATGCACAATTAAGGCGAGATCTGATGGAAGATGAAGAAAGTGAACTGCGACTATAAGACAAAATGTTATGAGACTACTTTCAACAGTAAAGATTTAAGAAATAAAAAATAGACAAGTATAAAAAATGTTATGAGACTATTTAAAAACACAAGGCTTAGTGTAGGACTGCAAGACATTTGTTCCAAGGGAGACCTTTCTGATAAGAAGTTGCCTTTTAAAAATCTACCTGAGTAAACCCTCTACACATTGACCCCACCATACGCAGGCTCATGTTCCATGAATAAATTTGTTTTGTTAAAAAGGCTCAGCCCGGCTGGTGTGGCTCGGTGGTTGAGCATCAACCCATTGAACTAGGAGGTCACTAGTTCAATTCCTGGTCAGGGGACATGCCCAGGTGGTGGGCTTGATCAGCAGGAGGGATCATGCAGGAGGCAGCCAGTGGATTTTGATGTTTCTCTCTCATCAATGTTTCCATCTCTTTAGCTTCTCCCTTCCTCTTGAACCATTTTTTTTTTTTTTAGAAAAGAAATCCCAGTGTAAAGTTCAGCACAGGGAATATGGTCAATAATATTGTAATAACTATGCTACCAGATGGGTACTTGAGTTATTGGGGGGATCGTGTCATCAATTATATAACTAACCACTGTGCTGTACACCTGAAACTAATATAACATAATATTGAATGTAAAAAAAATTAAAATTAAAAAATTAAATAAAAAATAACATGTTTGCACTTAAAAAAAATAAATTCCTGGATAACTTCCATGTTTAGACTTATATTTACACCTGACATTTAAGTAATATCCCAAACCTTCAATTTCATTAGGTAAGGTCAATTTAGTCTTCACATGAGGTTAATAACCTAAATTGTTAGCAGGAGCTGTGTCATCACTAGGGAGGATAAACTTGTCTTCAAATGACATCTAATTACCTTCATTAAGGACGATAGCATTCCGTGACACGCGTTTGCAAAGTGGGCAGACTAAAATAGACCTCGAGCATCTTGCTTCCTACACCTCCAGGCTTCCTCTCGCCTCCGTCCCGCCTGTGTCTATCGTTGAACTCTCTCGCATTATGGTCACAGGAAACACTGCTCACATACTCTCCAGCTGAAGATGCCATTTTCGGAAAGTGAATCCTTTTTTTGGTCCCTGGACCTCTGATGAGAAAGACTCTCCTAAAGCTGCGCTCTCGAGAGATTTGCATTTTCCTAAGGGACTGAAAGTGGTCATTTCTGCTTGCGGGTTAGTGCCCATGGTCAAGAGAATTGGACCTTCAAATGGCTTTTCTGTCTTATCAGGAAGCAGCCGGGGCCAGGTCCCGCCCACTGTAATCTTACCCTCCAAGGTATGATCTCCTGAATCAGTGAGTACATGGAGCAGGTGATGGCAGCTCCTGGGAAAGAGATGGTGTTTTGAGTTGGTTACTGACACAGAGGAATCTAGGTTACAGTCAAAATAGACTTTTTTTTCCAAATGATAAGAGAAAGTTTATTTAGAAAGTTACAGAAGTAACAGTAGCAGTGAGCCAGCTGGGCTGCGTAGGCTCAGGAAACAAGTTCCAGAAGCAAAAAAATAAAGGGGGGGGGGGGCCTTGGAGCTAAGGGAGGGAAAGGGAAAGGGAGAGGGAAAGCTTTCAGGGGAGGAAGAGGCGGAAGGAAAGGTGCAGGGATCATTCCTAGAGGGGGAGCCCTAAGATGGACTTTTTGAAAGAAGGTTCATCCAGACGCAGTTCAGTAGAGTCTGCTCTTACTCTGTGTGACATTTGATTGGGTGCTTTAAAGTTACAATTGGCAACAGAAATAAACTACTCAGGCCTGCATTCACTGAAACAAACAAACAACAACAAAAACAGCTCCCTCCTCTCTCCCAGCCTGTCTCAGACCACGCAGAAAGCATCCATTTCCTAAACGCTCCTTTTGATAGCGGAGCACACAGCCTTGATTGCCGAGATAGTTTTGGCCAGCCAGACGGGTATTTGGGAATGAATGTATGCTGTGCAAGTCCCAGAGGCCAACGTGCTTTCTAAGTAAGAACTCACTATGCAGAGACTACAATCGCTCCATTTTACAAATGAAGAAACTGAGGCTGGAGAGGTTATGTGATTTACTCAAATTACCCACAGCTCCTTCATGAGGAAATGGGCTTTGATTCTTCTTTTTACAGGAGAGAAAGAACGAAAGTTAGGGACTGAATCGGCCAACAGTGACCATGCACTTGCTGTGTGCCTGCACTGGAACTAAGCTCCAGCCACTCTTCCCTCCAGCATTCGGTGCTGTCAGTATCCCCCCCCCCCCCCCCCTCACCCTCGGCCTTGCATGTGAGACACCAGAAGGCAGGAGACAGGCAAAGAGATTTGCCCAGGAGCCACAGAGCAGGATCAGACTCTTAAAGGCAGCTCTTGGAACCCTGCTCCCACCACCCCTCAGCCCCAGTGCCCTGAGGTTTACTACTAAATTGAAATGGTTTTAATTTACAGAAAAATAAATCCTATTCTTGAAAACAATCAACATTTGCAATCGCTTGTCGTAGAGACTCTCCCAAAATCTCCTCCAGACCCTTGATCTCTGGTGAGATGTTAAGGGACTTGCTGCTTTCCCTGTCACTTTGTTCGCACGATTCTGTCTCGGACCCTGTCCCCTCTGTCTCAGAGTTGTTTGCTATTTGATGGGTTTTCCTCCCTTTGATTTATTTTGTGTTCCGTATTTGCAAGAATTCTTTATATTTTCTTTTCTCTTTGGTTTGCTAACTAGACTTTTGCCCATTCTGTCAAGCTTTTGCTTTATGGTTCCTGAGTTATTGTTTTCTTAGAAAGTTCTTCCCATTCCAATGTTTTTCAAATTTATACTACATATATAGAGATTTTTATTTTAGCTGTCTTATCTCTCTCCAGTTTCCCTTTGTGCAAGATGTGAAGTATGGACTGAAGTAGTTTTTCCTTCTATAATGGACATCCAGCTCATCCCACATCATGCACTGAGCAGAAACACCATTACTTCTTGAGTTGCAATGACACTATGATTAGAAACCCAATTTTCCCAATACACCTGACTGTTTCTGTACTTGCTACTATATCCCACTGAGCACTGTATCTAACCTTACAACAGTATCACAGCATTTTAATTACGTTGGCTTTAACTGTAGTCTTGCCATGTAGTCCGGGAAGTCACTGATAATGCTTTTCCAAACATGTCTTTATTATTTATTTTTTTCTCCCAGATTACCTTTAGAATTGGTTTGTCTAATTCTATTAACATTCTTATCAGTATTGCATTGAATCTATATGTTAATTTGGCACTGACAGTCCTCCTCTCCAAAAGTCTCTCTCTCCATTCAATTTCTTTAAAGCACCGAAGCCATCAATTACGGCAATAAAGCTGAAGAAAACCTGTTGCCAAATTCATCAGTAGCTTCAGGATTTTCCATTGTTTTTGATCAAATGACTTTTGAGGTCCATTTATATGTCTTACCTACATCCTAACAAGTATACTATAAACATGTAGGAGAAACCAAAGCTATCCCCATTTGCTAAGGAGAGCAAAACATACAGACAATAAACGCATGGTCCAGAAGCTAATGCGCTCTAGATGGTGGTCGCAGGAAAGCTCTGTGGTCTGAGTCAGGAAGGACTGATTACCGACTCCTTTTTTCTGTCAATGACCATTTGGATATTCATAACATTATTTGAGGGCCATACGGAATTATCAACTTAAAATCATTCTGCTATATTTGGCCAAACACCTAATTAACTCATCCCGAATGACATGGGCCTTGTAACGGCCCCTGGCCTGGACGTTCCCCACCCCTGATACACAGAGGATGGGAATTTAGCTGGGTCCTGATAGACCTATTGGAAGTTTTGAGCAATAAGTGAAATCACCAAGGTTATATACATTCTGAGTTAGCATTTTCGGATTTAAAGTTCAAGGATAGTCTATGTTACAAGCACACGAACTACAGATTTATGTACTTGAAAATATTCTAAGCTGTAGAGAAAACTTTGTTTTCTTTGCGGGGGGGGGGGGAGTAGAGCATTTAGTGTAGAAACAGCTGGATACTTTCAAATTTAGAAGAGTCAAAAAGTTTGTGCAAAATGTTGTCAGCAGTAAAGTCTGTTAGCATAAGACATTGTATTTTCTGCTTAGAAAGTAAACATTTTTTATTTGGCCTTTAAGTAGTAGCTAAATATAGTATCATTAAAAATTATATTGCAAGGCATGCCTGCTCATAGCATACTAGGTCCTTCATTTCAACTCTTCCACTGAGGATAACTAGAGAAATTGAAGAAATATTTTAAAATTTATCTAGCTAGCTATCTAATCTATTTTAAGACACTGAAGAGTTAAAAAAGCAGAGAAGAAATATGGGGAAAGGACCCTAACCAGTTTGACTCAGATAGAGCGTTGGCCTGCAGACTCAAGGGTCCAGACTCGATTCTGGTCAAGGGCATGTACCTTGGTTGCGGGCACATCCCCAGTAGGAGATGTGCAGGAGGCAGCTGATCAATGTTTCACTCTCATCGATGTTCTGACTCTCTATCCCTCTCCCTTCCTCTCTGTAAAAAATCAATAAAATATATATACTTAAAAAAAAAAGAAATATGGGGAAAGGATCCTAAGAAAAGTGGGGGGGGGAGGAGTGGGGAGTCAGAGAAGTAATTCTTGTATTCTGAGAAGTTTTTTTTGTTGTTGTTATTGTTTTAACTTTTCCCTCCTCTATTTGTTTTCCCAAGAGCCATCTGATTATGGAAAACCATATATATATATTTGGGTTTGAGACCTTAAAGGCCTTAAACTAGCACTATGGACTACTTAGAAATATACCAGCATTAATAGGGAATAGCTTAGGCTTGCTTAGTAGTGAACATTCACCTTCTCTGGGGAAAATATTATCTACTTCTAATTATCTATATGAATCATTAGGTATTAATTACTAGGTATTCAAGGAAATGGGATTGAAAAGTGCATAGGCCTAATGGTAGATTAATTAGGACACAGCTCAAAAGAAAACAGATGGATTAGAAAATTATGGAAAATAAGAGATGCATAAGACATTCCTAGTTACTTAAACTTAAGAGTCTTAGTATAAATTGAAAGTGAGAATGGGAAAGAAGTAATATTTAAATAGATAATGGCTGAGAGTTTCTAAAACTGATAAAAGATGATGAAAGAGAATAACACACAGATTCCAAAAGTGTTAAAAACCCTACGACAGGATGGGCACGCGCGCGCGCGCATACACTCACACACACACACACACACACACACACACACACACACAAAATTTATGAAAACCAAAGAGGAAATCTTGGAAATCATGAGAGGGGAAAAAGAATAACCATAATACTTTCAAAGGAGGAAAAAAATAACTTGTATCTCAACAGAAAAACAATAAGTCTAAGACCACATAACGCATCTTTAAAGTGGAACTAAATTTCCAAACAAAAACTAAAGTGTTCAGTGGGTATGACACAGGCAGAAGGAAAACTGAGTTCAGATCACAGTTCAGAGATTTAAGAAGAAATGAAGGATCAGGAAGAATAAATAAGTGGGTAGATATACAGGAATCTTAAATTTATTATACAGTAATAGTGTCTTTGGGGGTATAAAATGCAAGATCGCAGTAGCATTTAAATAAAGGAGGAAATTCATGCAATTGCTATTCTGACACCAGCATAATCAGAAGAAATGGTAAAAGCAATAATTAATATTAGAATTCTATTCCATACCTGTTGTAATTGTTCTAAACACTCACATAAAAGGTTGATGCAGGAGAGTGAAAGGAAATACACATACACACACATACACACACACATATATGTATATATATAATATTCTTTCTTGCTGTACTTTGGATTAATGAAAAATGACAAACTCAAAGTGAACTGAAAGGAAAAGAATAAGCTCACCTGATAAGATTATAAAATGCTTTCCAACTGCCCATTTTAAATATAAGGGCATGGAGATTTGAAAGTAAAAGAATAAAAAATATACCTTCCTCTTGAGCTCTTGAAATTCATTTGGGGAGTGGGCCAGTCAAGATCATGGATTCTAGGTTTCTACCACCGATTTTTCCAGCACAACAACCATACTGAGGAGCGAGGGACAGGACAGAGGGAGCAGGGGACTTCTGGGATGCTAGAACTGTTCTGATTAGTAATTTGGATGCTGGTTATCTGGAGGTTCATTTTATGAAAACATCTGTGCCTATATGATTCAGGGACTTAATTTATCAGTTAGTTATTTTTTAAAGTAAGGTTTTCTACAAGTTCACAGTGGTATTATCAGAAATTATAAACACAGGGTGGGGCAAAAGTCGGGTTACAGTTGTTCATATGAAAATATAATAATTGCCCGAACCAATATGCTCAATTAATATTTGACAAAGGAGGCAAGAACATACAATGGAGCCAAGATAGTCTCTTCAATAAATGGTGTTGGGAAAATTGGACAGATATATGCAAGAAAATGAAACTAGACCACCAACTTACACCATACACAAAAATAAACTCAAAATGGATAAAGGACTTAAATGTATGACAGGATACCATAAAAATTCTAGAAGAATCCAAAGGCAAGAAAATTTCAGACATATGCCGAAGCAATTTCTTCACTGATACAGCTCCTAGGGCACTTGAAACGAAAGAGAAAATGAACAAATGGGACTACATCAAAATAAAAAGCTTCTGCACAGCAAAAGAAACCATCAACAAAACAACGAGAAAACCCACTGTGTGGGAAAACATATTTGCCAATGACATATCTGATAAGGGCCTAATCTCCAAAATTTATAGGGAACTCATACAACTTAACAAAAGGAAGATAAACAATCCAATCAAAAAATGGGCAAAGGACCTAAATAGACACCTTTCAAAAGAGGACATTCAGAAAGCCAAGAGACATATGAAAACATGCTCAAAGTCACTAATCATCCGAGAAATGCAAATCAAAACAGCAATGAGGTACCATCTCACACCTGTCAGACTGGCTATCATCAACAAATCAACAAACGACAAGTGCTGGAGAGGTTGTGGAGAAAAAGGAACACTTGTGCACTGCTGGTGGGAATGCAGACTGGTGCAGCCACTATGGAAGACAGTATGGAGTTTCCTTAAAAAACTGAAAATGGAACTCCCATTTGACCCTGTGATCCCACTTCTAGGAATATATCCCAAGAAACCAGAAACACCAATCAGAAAGGATATATGCACCCCTATGTTCATAGCAGCACAATTCACCATAGCTAAGATCTGGAAACAGCCTAAGTGCCCATCAGTAGATGAATGGATTAGAAAACTGTGGTACATCTACACGATGGAATACTATGCTGCTGTAAAAAGGAAGGAACTCTTACCATTTGCAACGTCATGGATGGAACTGGAGAGCATTATGCTAAGTGAAATGAGCCAGTCAATAAAGGAAAAATACCACATGATCTCACTCATTCATGGACAATAGAGACCATTATAAACTTTTGAACAATAATAGATACAGAGGCAGAGCTGCCTCAAACAGATTGTCAAACTGCAGCGGGAAGGCCGGGTAGGGTTGGGGGGCAGGAGGTAGTGGGGTAAGAGATCAACTAAAGGACTTGTATGCATGCATATAAGCATAACCAATGGACATAAGACACTGGGTGATAGGGGAGGCTAGGGGACTGTCTAGGGCGGGGGGATAAAATGGATACATATGTAATACCCTTTGTAATACTTTAAGCAATAAAAAAAAAAGAAAATATAATAATTAATAAATAATAATACAAGAATAAATTCTGTGTTTCACATACTCATACCTGTGAGCCTACCTTTGCCCTACCCTATAGAAAAAATAGGTTTTCCCAGACTTCCCCAATTCCTGGACTTAGGCATGGTATGCAGATCCGTCCAAGTGTCAAAACATGAGCTCTTGATGTCAGAGGTTGAGACATTAGTAATATTAGTACCTTCTGAATTGGTTTAAATGATGCTGGCACACAGTGTTTGTCTGGAAGGGGTCTAGAGAGGAGACTGAGGCCCAGGTCTTCTACTTGTCCAGGCACAGGACATGGGTTTGGGAGAATGCAGAAAGATGTTCTTCTTTGTCAAAGTAAAACATAAAGATTCTTCTACTTTTAGGGAAAAACAGCAACTCTGTATGTACCCTGGGACCATGTGGACATTTTCTCCTCCACTTCCCTGTCCTGGGAGAAGTGGTTGCCTTATGTTTATTTTCTGAGTGTCAGGGATGAATAATGCCACATATTAAAGTGTTCATCAAATGTCCAGTCACCATCTGGGCTAGAATCTAGCTGCCTTTCAAATGTTTTGCCAGCTATAATTGAATCGTGTTGAAATATGCCTGGCATATGTACATTACGGTTGGGATGTTCAATGCATAGAGTAAGTCTTAGTGGAGAACAATAATGGAGGCATGCTTTTTTTATTGACAAAATAAACCAAACACTTCTATCTGTGCCTTTAAGCAAAATCTCATTAATCTGGTAGTCACTGATTCCAAACCCACATTCATTCAGACTGAATGAAATAGGCAGAATTTAACTCAGCAAATGAAGGGTATTTCCTAGGTAAATCGAAAGGGTAAATGTATTGAAAAATTGTTTTGAAGGTCTTTACATCATATAAATACATTTTAAAAGACTTAGAGACACCAATTATATATTCATGTTGCTGATAATTATATGTTCATATTATCTGTTCATTAAAGCAGCTCATTAATGTACTCTGAAAGAATAATTGGTTTAAGTTGCTATGCATATTTTAAAGAAATGAAACTCTGCTTCCTTAAAGATAAGCAATGGCTCTTTCACTGAATCTAATTGGTCTTCTCCACAAATTAATTCAAATTCACACAGTTTTACTGAAGTTGTCTTTAAGACAACTTGGTGCCAAGTAAATTACTTTCTCTCTTCTAAATCTAAATCTTCCCAGAAATTAACAGGTCTGAATGTCTAGCTCCAAAATCGTTAGTAGTCATCCATCCAAAATCCCTTCTAACCTTCCTCTTAATTCTGCTATTATGTCTCTTCAGCTGTCTTACTTTCTTCAAGTTTAATATATTCCATTTCCTCCCAAAGTCAGAGCTTAGTTTTTCCGTGATCCTTTTGAACTTGGCCACCCACTGGAAACCAGACCTACTCTGACTTGAACAGTTCTGGGAGTTTCCACCCTCCCCAAAAGCTGGGCTCCTCTTTGACTTCTGCACATCTTAGCCCGGGGCCTGGCATATGGAATACATATCATTCAATGGTTTTAAACACTTCATAATATTATCTTAATTTAATTCTGAAAACAAATGAAGGAAGTACTGCAATTATCTGTATGCCCATTTTATAGATGAAGAAATTGAGGCACAGAGAGGTTAAATAAACCTAAGTATTGACAAATTGGGCCTTTGAAGTTTGACTCTGGAGCTAGGCTCTTTACTGCCAAGCTACCAAGGACTCTGCCATGCTGTACCATTAATACTATGAACACGGATTACACTCCAAGACTTTAAAAGGGTGTAAGAAAGCAATCTAGCAAAGCCACACAGATTAAGGGATGAGTCTAAGAAAAGTCAAGGGACTTCAAGGTGATAAAATTAGATTAAAATTCCAGGATATTGCCATAGTACAAAGGTCTTTCTACAATAGTCTTCATGGAAATTATGAATTTATTTAAAAACTGTCCATAGCTATTGATTGATGATTTTGCACTATCAAACTGTGAATTGACTTTCAAATCCCAGCTCTCTAGACATATCTTCTGTTTGTAAGACTAGGTGCATAAAGCTGTGCTTTTCTATCTTTAATGGGCACATACAGATCACATGAAGATCTTGTTAAAATACAGATTCTGGTTCAGGAATCAGGCCTAAGATCATTCTGCATTTCTGCAAGCCTCCCACATGTGCTAATATGATTAGTCTAAGGGTCCAGATTTAGGAGCAAGAACACAGTTGTTCCAGTTCTTTGGGCTCCATTTTCCATTTCCTGTCATTTGGAGCCTTGGCCTCAGGAATTAAAAAATCCCCATTGGGCTCTAGTAAGTCTATGACAATTTTACTTGTTTCTCCCTGGCCCCTCTCTTCTGATTTCTTTATCCTTTTGGCTGACTTTCCAACTTGTCCTATGGAACTAACTAAGCAGAACCATGTGATCTACAGTGACCTGGGAGGCAATGACTGAGTAGGAATGAGAGCCACTCTCCATAGCACAATCAGGGAGGGCTTCTCTGAGTAGGTGACTTTTGTGCTTAGACCAGAGGAGTCAGAGATACTTAAGAGAGTTCTGTAGTGATCAGGATGTCGTACAGAAACAAAGTGTAATAGCAACCGAGCATCACGTGTTCCACAAATAGAAAGAGAAAGCTTGGGGAGGAGGGCAGCACACTGGATGAGCATGGTTAAAAGAGCAGGGACCATGCCCAGTGGGTCCTTGTAGTCTCTAAATTCTATACTTTCTACATAGAGTGGTGGATGCAATGAGAAGCTACTAGAAGGTTTTAATGGGGTAAAAACATAATCTTTTACATTTAAAAAATCACTTTCACACTTTTGTGGAGAAGAAAGGATGGGAATGAGGATAGAATTGGAGAGCCCAGTCCAGAGCTGCCATGATGGCTAGGAAGGGCGGAGGTGTGGACTCAGGTGGCAGCAGTGAAGACCTGGAGAGCAGCGGGTGACAGGTACATTTTGGAGTAAGGACTTGATCAGAGGCCATTTCCTCTTCCCCAAAGGGTGCTCTGCATCCCCACGTTTCCTTCCTAAATTCCCTGTTTCCTCCTCACCACATCACACATTCGTCTGTATGTCATGGCTCACTCTTCTCACCACCGCCCTTCTCTATCAGTTACCTGCCCCTTGATACAGTAAGATAACAGTTTTCTATAATGATTATTCATCACTACTGGTCAGGCACTGTTCAAAAAAAATGCTATTGAATCATTCCATTTAATCCAAGAAGATAAGTACTAATAGCCTCTCTACTCATAGATGAGGAATATGAGGCTCAGCAAACATACTGTGCACAAGGTTTGGAATATTCATACACATTTGCAGAATTAAATTAAATATGTTCCATGAGGAAATGCACAAGTCCTTTCTACACATTTTCTCAGATTGCTTTGCATACAAATGCTATATAAATATTTGAGGTTGACAGTACTCCATTGACTCAGCTACGTCTAGGGAACAAAAACACTATTAGTATACATTCAATATCTTTTTAATGGCATTTGTTTTTTAGTTGCTCAGTTGAGGATGGTCCAAGCACAGTTTCAGCTAACCATATCCTGTTGGTTATAATCTCCCATTCCAAGGCGCAGTGTGATGACTACAGGAGAAAACAAAAACAAAAGCAAGAAGCTTGCACCTCGAAGAACATGTGGCCCTGGGGGTTATCTGGAGGCTGAGAAAGGTGACCATTTAGATTGCTATTGGGACAACAGAATAGGCCAGATATAATGACCTGAATCATGACTAAGAAACAAAGTCCCAAAATGCTCCTTGTGCCTACTCCATTTTGTCACCTTTGCAATGGCTGACTTGCATTTTTCTGTTGCTTCTTTCTGTTAGGCTATTACCCACTGGAAACTAAAAATTCTCCCCAAATAGATAGGAGGTCATTTAGTTCTCAGTAGTAATTTCATGGCCATTGCCATGTATTTTAATAGAAATTAGAACATAAATGAAAATGCCTTATGACATGGCAGAGATTAGAAAATGCAATCTGGTTGTTTCATCTGCAGGGTAATTGCTTCATTGGACTAGACTGAAACCAATGTCAGCAGGGCTGCTGGAAATTTCTGGTAACGGGACTGTCAAGTCAACTGGTATTAGAGGAGTGTCCAAATTACTTTGTAAAGCATCTCTATTAAGACTAAATCTTTATTCAGTAGATAATTCCTGAGTGGCTTTGCATATTTTTAAAGAAATAATTCCTTGAGGTAACTACCACCACCAAGAATCAAAACCTTACACTATTTTAGACTTAAAACCAACGCAATCTTTTAACCCAAGTTAGTTGGCCAAGAATTCTTCCAAGTGCCTTACATTCTGTTTACTATTGTCGGTGGCAGTTTTTGTACTACAGTAACAGAGCTGAGTAGTCATGACAGAGACCTTATACCACAACAGTCTAAAGATTCCTCTTTGACCTACAGAAAAAGTTTACCAATGACTGGGATGCTGTTTATAATACATAATTTCAGTTATTATTTAAAGTGTTTTCTTGGCCACAGCCTCACATCTTTTATTTAAATCTAGTATTTCCTAGGACAATGGAGTTAAGTTAGGGATATACACCAGCCATACCTATGAGGTTTTGTAAAAATGGGCCTACTGCAGATGGACTTAATCTCATTACTTGACGTGCTTACCATATAGTTGCTATGCCATTGGTATCCATGTATATGCGGTCTCAGGATTATTATATGTTATCTATCAAGATGTTTTCCTCTATAAAATTATTTTCTTTTTTTTTATTTTTACAAATGATAGGTAGCATCTCTTTTCTTTGCAAGTAGCATTAATCGTTATTCGTAGGGACATTTGCCTAAAACTTCTTTGGATAGGCTTTGTTATCTTGCTTTGCATGCTGCAGAAACAACTAAATTTCCTAGTGAGTTGCAGTATTCTCGATATGAACTCTATTCAGACCTCTCACATTTGAAAATGGCCCATAATCAATAACTGTGGCCGGTGTAAGGCTCTTTGTTTTCCTCTGATTTTCCTAAAGGCTTTGCAATCAGCTATAGTCCCTCTCAGAGCCCCGAGGAAAAGGACTGTATCAGATTTGGATGGCATCATTTGGACAAAACCAGGATTTCCAGGACTCTTTTTCATAAAAAACAAACAAACGGCTTCAAGAGACTACTACCCAAGAGTACAAAGGAACAAACATTAATTATCTAGGACTGAATGAACTAATAAGGGAAATTTTATTATTTGTTTGCAATATTGTTGATGTTGGCTTACTGTCCTATCATTTGAATAGATAAGGAGTCCCTTTTCTTTCTTGTTAAGCTATCTGTAACTCATAACAATGTGGTAAGCTCTGCTTTTGTAAACTGAAATTAAACATCTGATCTTCAGCTTTTCACACACTCTCCCAACTCCAATTCAGAAACTTGTATTGAATTTACTTACTTTACATGACTCTTGGTTGTTTGCATAGATTCAATATTAGTCTTCCCATCCCTTTTACCGAAATATTGGTTATGTGACCAAAGCCTGGCCTGGCATATCATATTTGAGGATGACGTCCATTTAATCAGGCATAGCAAGCCACTTTTTTCAAAGAAGTAAGATTGACTTTCATGTGGGATATGAAATTGAAAGTAACAAATGAACAAACAAGGAAAATAAACAAAAACTCATAGACACAGACAACAGTATGGTGGTTCCCAGAGGGAATGAGGGTAGGGGAGTGGTAAAGGGTAAAAGGGGCCCAGTGTATGGTGATGGAAGATGACTTGACTTTGGGTGGTGGGCACACAACGCAATATAAAGATCATGTATAATAGAAGTGTACACTTGAAGCCTATATGATCTTATTAAACGATGTCACCCCAACCAATTTAATTTTAAAAACTTGACTTTTATGGAGCCCTCGCAAGAACACTGGCCTATACCTGCCATAATAGGGGCTCAGCATTACAGGTGGTAAAGAATATCACTTTCTGACAGGGCAAAAATATTTGAATAATTTGGGAGACTTGAGTAGAGAGAAACCCACATTTATAGATACTGCAGGGAAATCTGGTAAAGTTTTTGGACTTGGCCTTCTAGCTTCAGAATGGCAAATGTTAGGGACTTTCAAAGCCAGTCTGAGATTTCTTATGGAAATTTCCAGCAAAGCCAACTTAAGCTGTCTTGAATAGCAAATTAATACTTGCTGCACCTATGTAAATAACCAAGCTAAACCTACTGAGACCAGTCTTATTTTTTAATCAAGAACAATCTCTTTATTTTTTGAGATTACTATTGGTCAAAAGCAGGGAAGACTATAAAAAAATTGGGAATAAGCAAATGATTCTGATGTTTCCCAAGAAAAACTATACATTTTAGAGCAAGGCATCCTAGATTATCTCGTCTGTATCATAGACATGTACACTTGAAACCCACACAATATTAAGCAATGTCACCCTTTGAAGCCTTTCAACTATTTCACAATCTTTAACTGATAGTTAACTCACTGGAATGAAAAATAATCCTTGTCTTTAGTCAAACAGATAAATTTTGTCTATTATGTCCACAAGTCGAATTGCCCACCCCTTGGCAAAAACCGACTTTGTGTCTACTTGCATATTTATTTCAACTTTTCTTTACTGTATTTAAATTTGTGCTTCTTTGATTTGTTCTTTGAATTGTTTACAAAAATCTTCCCGGTGCCCCCATTATCACAGTGTTATGAGTTACATAATAAAATCTTAAACATGTGCATTAGCATTTTTAAAATAATTACTTGCAAAGTTGGATTTTTTAAATAGTACCAAATTAGCTTGCATCCAAAATGCAGTACTGAGGAGCAAACAAAAATCCTATCATTCTAGAACTTACATTCTAAAGGAGGGAGAGGAACAATTAATTAAATGTAAGTGCATTAACTCACAGAGTGCATTTGAAGGTTACAGTGCTATGAGAGATATACAAGACACCATCTCTTTGAACTGCTGCTCTGGAAATAAACTCACTTGCACATTTTTTCTCTGGAAGGTAGCAGAACCTAGAAAGATAACTTTTAAAATTCTAGTGTTACTTGTGGCTTATCAGAAGTCTTGATCTCTGTGACATATATCACAAAACAGTAGAAAATTTGGGGCTGGGGACACTTAGAAAAGCAAAGAAATAATTTCCAATAAGGTACATACCATGTTAACCAGTGATAAACTTCCCTTCCCGATTACAAAAGGCAGCTTCAGATATGTGAATTAGGTTTTTGATTTGGCAGATAGATTGATTTTTTTTTCTTTCATTAAACAAGTAAAGGGTTGCCCTTGAACATGTGTATGTACAGGTCTTTGGGAAAAGAAACCTGAGCTCTATTGTACCAACTAAAAATAGACAGGTTGCTTGAGAAACACATATGTGGGCATTGGGGCAAACTTCAATGGTGGTTCTAACTAGACAGAATTTCTTTCAGAAGTAGAGTCTACATCACAGATTTGTCGGAAATCACATGGCTGCGATTTTACGTCTGATTTACCAATACCAGCAGTTCACGAGATATCACCCTTTTGTGCTTTGCTTATCAGAGTAAGTTACAACTTTTAACAGCTTGACTGACTAACTCATACCCAAATGCCAGCAAGGCTCTGGAAGCAGTGTAGGTGGCTGGATTACTCATAGGTGGTAGGTATGGCAGAAAATCCTGATTTCCTGCTAAAAACATCAAAGCATGAAACTCTTCTGCTTCAAAGAATTTCACATTGACTGCTAGCCTACCTTAGAGAATTCTAATTTACGAAAACGTAATTTCATGTGCAATAACTTTCTTTATTATGAACAGAAGCAGGCAAATTGCATCTTCATAAAGATTTCTATTCCAAGAGCTCAAATCTCAGGAACTCAATGAAAGGCTAATTATGCGTGAGTAGTCCCTGATGCTGAAAGCAAGCAGGACACAGGGGACAGTGCTGGAGAGACGTGAATTGTTACCTCTGTGAGATAGTATCTCTCTTTCTGGTAGCAGGCATATGAATCTGTCAGTAATTACAGGGAGACGCATTCTGACATCCAGTTCTTTCTTTTTTATCTCTTCTGTAGATGATAATCAGAGAGATGGATGCTGAATGAATATGAAGAATAAAATATGACAAAACAGAACAGAGCTGTGTTCAATCTTGGTGCTCATTTTGTATCCTTTCTTTCACGGTGTGTAAAGCCGGATTCACAGTGTGCCACCTGACGTGGTGAGGGGAGGATGGTGGTAATTCAGAGGTGTGGAATGCTGCTACCTCCCTGCATGTGCTTGTGTGAAATTCCACTCTAAAGGCACCAAAAGCAGGTCTGCTTATAAATATTATCTCCTTACAGACTTGCTCTCCCCTTATCTTCTTTCCCAAAGATAAATGTTGAACAAACACAGTGATTTTTTTTTTGTCCTGCGGATACGTGTCCTCTGACGAGCCTCCCTAAGGAGATGTGTGTCCCTGGCCCTGCTGGTTGCCTACCCAGCATTCCCCCTGCCTGTTACCAGCATGGCTTGCTGTTTGTTCATGTTTTAATCTGCCCCACTTGGGCTGCCAGTGGACACAGATCAGTCTTACCCAATCAGCAGGTGGCAGTCCCCTGGCCGCCACTCCTGGTCCAAGGAATGACATTCCTTCTAATTTGGCTCAATGAAATTGAAGGGAAGACTCTATGTCAGTGGTTTTCCACCGTGGCTGCACATTAGAATCACCTGGGAATCTTTTTAGAATCCTGATTTCTGGGCCTCATCCTCCGGAAATTCTGTTTCTTTGTTATGGGGTGAGGCTACAACATTAGTAACAAAGAAACAGAATTTCCGGAGGATGAGGCCCAGAAATCAGGATTTTAAAAAGATTCCCAGGTGATTCTAATGTGCAGCCAAGGTTGAGAACCACCTGCTCTATGTCCTGTGGTAGCTGAACAGAGACCGAGGGGCACATGGCCTCAGTTGCCACTGGAGGCATCTTGTGAGCGTGACTGCAGACAGTAGGGTAGAGACATAGAAAAAACCTGAATTCTCGTTGACTCACGGAGACACTGACACAGTGCCTGAAGCCTGACCACCGCTGGATTCATGAACACACATCTTCTTGGTATTCAAGCCACCCTGAGTCAGGTTTCTGTTCTTTGCATTCCACAACATTCTAATTAAATGCAAGGTATAATGTATCTCTTCTCCAAGAACTCAATGTCCCCAGGTTAAGTCAAGTAATCCCGAATGAAGGCTTTTCATCTCCAACCTTCTATGTTTGCATTTATTCACTCAACAAACATTTATGTAGCACCTGCGGTCAGCCACAAACTTTGATACACAAAACCAGATACAGGCCTGACTCTCTATAACATATAATCTAATACAGATGTTCTCAAGCTTCTGGGTACCAAAGGCATCTTGGGCAGTCTGGGGAAACCTATGGACCTATTCTTAGAATATTACCTAGAATAAGACACATAGCATTACAAAGAAAGCCAGATATGTTAACCTATAGTTATCAAATTGCTATTAAAAATTGTGACATTGTGACTTACACACACACACACACACACACACACGCACACACACACACAAGGCTTCTTTGTCAATGCCTTAAATAACAAGATAAAAGCAATGGGTTTAATGGCCTGCATAACTTTGAAGTAATCATGAGCATAAATGATATTTTGAGGTAGCTGCAACAAGTATAACATGAGTTGAATATGTCTGTTGTTGTTTTTTAACACGTGCAAAGACCCTGTGGCAGAACAAAACATAGGAAGTATTAAGGACTAAGGCTAGTGTGGTTGGATCCCAGGGTGATGGCAAAGAGGGGTATGAATGAGGTTGCTTCGGTGGAAAAGGGTTGTTCTCTCTCTCTCTCTCTCTCTCTCTCTCTCTCTCTCTCTCTCTCTCTCTCGCTCTCTCTCTCTCACACACACACACATACACACACACACACACACACACACACGTACACCAAAATAACTGTCATAAGGAAATAGCACATGAATGGGCTGAAACAGCACATGAAATGGCAATGAAATAACTATAGAAAGGAAATTGTAGATGCAGTTTTTGAAATGAATGGGTCTACTGATCAATTCAGTTAAACAAGAATTTTCCCCAGGGACTATAATCTATAGTTGATTATAATAAAAAACCTTGGTTGAGAGGATATGGGCAAATTATAAGACATTTTCCCAGTTAACTGAAGAATCACGGGCTTGCAATGATGTTAAACCCATTTTATGGATGGGGAAACTGATGCGCAGAGAGAAGAAATAATTGCAGGAAGCCACACAGGTAGAGCTAGGCCTGAGCCCTGGTCCTTTAACTGTAATCACTGCATCCTGCTGCTGCTGCTGCTGCTGCGGAACACCCAGCTCAACAGCACAGGCATAGCCAGGTCATTTGTGTTGCTTACCGGGAGCTTTTATTGACAACTAAGAGCTCTAAGGAGAAATTCAAACTGAATTATCAAAATCTAAACTTGTCCGGCTACCAGCCCCATCTCCCCACCTCAACCCCTGGGATCGAGAATGAGAATTTTATTTGGTGTGTCTCTCATCTATTCTACATTACTCTGTGATAAAGAAAATCCATTTCCCACTAAATTACAATTGCTTTTTCATCCTAACAAACACTATACCCCTGGTACACACCAGAATAAAAATAAATTGATTTTTAAGTATCCCTGAAAAAAAGAAAAAACAAACAAACAATAAGAAGCATAAAAATCGTGGTGCCATTGTGTGCCTTTGGAACAACTTAGCTATGAAAATGGATTCCGTCCCTGGAGACAGCAATTGTACCTCTATGAGGGCAACGTTTCTGGGCAGTTCAGTAGCTGAGTAAAAACTAGTTTTCCAGACAGTTTGCATACGTGAAGCTAAATGATTGTGTGCTTGAACTGTTGCTAAGAAAATAGGACAGTTAATAAAAGAGAGGGGCTTTTCTCCTCACTGGAAACCCTCACGACCCCTGTATGTTAGGGTCTGAAAACTTAGCCCTCAACAGCAGGTAAGTGACAATTTTATCTAGGGCTGCATGGGCTCAGGTGGCCACCGATCCACTGAGATCCTATGTCAGTTACTCTCTGACAATCCCCGCTCCATCATCACTTCCATAAAGACTGCTTCCTCATGCAATGCCCTGCTGGTCACTGAGCCACCCTCCGTCCTTTGGTACTGAAGCAAGCACAGTTGTCCCTGCATCAGCCTAAAGCTCCCACACCGCATGTCAATGCAAAAACTGAACACTCATGTTTTGAGGAGCAAGAGTTCTCATCACTCACCAAGACACAGACACTGAAGTTTAAACAGATGTTCACCACCTATCACCACGTGGTGCTCAAAAACTCTCCGAGGATGCACAGTAACCAGTGTGAATGAAACAAATGTATTTCAGCGTCTTGTTAAGAACAAAGAACAAAAGGATAATTAAAGTTCCAAGTACTTAATTTTGTATGGTAAACATCTAATCTAATAATAGACAAACATGGTAATTGACTGTACCTTCGCTACGCCTCCCATTGGCTAATCAGCACAATATGCAAATTAACCACCAACAAAGATGGCGGCTAATTTGCATACTGCAGGCACAGCGGGACAGGCCATCCCACCTGCCCTGCCGCCATCCGGGCCTGCTATCTGCGACCCAGGGCGGTGGGCATCCCGTGTGCAATCCGACCTGTGGGTGGTGGGTGGGACCGCGGCTGGCGGGCTGGAAGGCGGCTCCGGCCGGAGCAAAGGCCTGGGTCCCGGGTACCAGAGGAAAACCGGTGCCGGCAGCCAGGAGGAGGGAAGGTGTATTGCAGGAATCTTTTCGTGCAACAGGCCTCTAGTTAATTTATAATAAAAAACAACAATTAAAAGCACCTCTAAAAATAGTGAAAAAAAACACCTATCTAAAGATATTGAGATGCCATCAGTGCGTTATGGGAAACGTAATTTATATGCATCCCATTGAATGAAATCGATGCTGCCCCTGATGATGGGCCCCTAGCAGGTCACTTTAAATCTGAGTCTCTGCTCTCACCTGTAGAATGACAGGGCTGGCCTAGATTATGTCCACAGTTCCTTCCAATTCAAAGATCCTGTGAGTGGGGATTCTCTTCCAAGAAGCATACATGAAGATTTAAGAAAGAAGAATTAGGTCCCTGTACCCTTGCCCTTTGCCCTCATGAACTCCAGATGTCTCATTGCATCCAAGCATGTCACCCTTCTGGAAAGACAGATTCACGTTTCAGGTCAGCACTGCCCCACTGTTCATCACCACTGTCATCTCTGGTGATACCACTACTGATGGGAATACTTGTTTGTTTCCAGGAAGTATCTGTGCCACGGCCACTCTGCAGTGTGCCGTGTTAAATCCAGAATTGCCAGCAGGATTTTCAGAAGCTTGAGCAAAGGTCACAACTGTTTAAATGGATTTTACTATGGTTCCAAGGATAAAAAAGTCCTGTATAATTTAATGTCACAGGAAGGACAACTTCAAGACCTTTGTAACCAAAGCTCACGGTAGAGACCCCTCTTATGATCATCGATACAATTGTTTTAAATAAAGTTTCTTTCCTTTATTATAAGGGTTGGGGCGTTGTGGCTTCCTGAGGAGGCCCTATCATCAGTGGGTGGGGCATGCAAACTGAACGTGCCTGTGTGATCAAAGTGCAGGTTGTTGGTGACCGTGAATGCTGCAGCACAGTCAGTGCTCAGCAAATGTCTGTGGACTCCCCGACATCTCCCATTCTCTCTGACTCCTCCCCTGCGACTGAAACCTCAGAAGCATGTGTCCCAGAGAGCATAGCTAGAGGATAGACATAGCTGCCCAACCTTCATGATGCTTTCCTTTGTCTCCAGCCACTGGAATATGGGGATTTGTCTGTGTCATGCCCTAGCCCAGTAGTTCTCAACGTTGGCTGCACATTAGAATCACCTGGAATCTTTTTAAAATCCTGATTTCTGGGCCTCATCCTCCAGAAATTCTGTTTCTTTGTTACTAATGGTGTGGCCTCCCCCCATAACAAAGAAACAGAATTTCTGGAGGATGAGGCCCAGAAATCAGGATTTTAAAAAGATTCCCAGGTGATTCTAATGTGCAGCCAAGGCTGAGAACCACTGCCCTAGCCTATACTGACAGATGCAAGTCTTTTATTGACATGCCCAGGCGCTATGTGGCCACTGCTCCTCCCCACTAAGTTCCCCAGCATTGCTCTCCTATCTGTGATATGCTAGATAATGCTGAGTGAAGGACAGAAGCCTGAGATCCAGACAAGGTTGTGATTTGCATGCACATTTCATGCTTAATGAGGCTTGAAACCCTGCATGAATGGTCAAGGGAGTTTGTCTTCTGGCCTTCCAGAGAATCAAAATCTCTCAATCTCTCTCTCTCTCTCTCTCTCTCTCTCTCTCTCTCTCTCTCTCTCTCTCTGACAGAAAAGGGATCCTTGCTATCTCAGCTATAACAAGGCTCTGTTGTCCAGAATGTCCCCTTTCCCTCATCTGTGATGTGTGTGGCTTTCTATCCTAGGTTTCCTCCACTCCTATTACCTGCCAGCACCGTTAAGATGTATTTTGAAAGTTGCAATTCTAAATTCTAAGTCCATCCCTGGATCCAGCAAATAATATACTTTTACATTTCATCCTCGTGTAAGAAAACAAACGAAAATAAGGTGAGCCACACAAAGGACAAAGGGATCCTGGATCAAAGCCTTACTATGGACACCATTCACTGGATGGAGACACCATACCCTCCACACAGGCAAGCACCACAGGAATTGATGTGCTAAAACCAGTATGTTCAATTCTAGTCAAGGAAGACAACGTACCAGTCCAACAGACTGCAGGGGTCAGAAAACTAAGGCCCTGAGCCAAATGTGCTCTGTACTCAGACTACTTTTATATGGCCTACAAGCTAAGAATGGTCTTTACATTCTTAAAAAGGTTTTTCTCTATGTGTGTTTTGTGTGTGTGTGTGTGTGTGTGTGTGTGTGTGTGTGTGTATGTTTAAACTCTTTATTGTTGCAAGTATTACATATGTCCCCTTTTTTCCCTATTGACCCCATCTAGCCTGTCCCCACCCACCACACCATGCCTTTACCGCCCTATTGTCTGTGTCCATGGGTTATACATATATACATGTAAGTACTTTGGTTGATCATTCCCCACCTACCCAACAACGTTGACTAATAAAGGAACAAGAGATGGAAGGGTGAGATGAAGGCTAAAGGAAAGTATCTGGCACCTCAGTGTGAATGAGTTTAACAGATCATGTTAGCCCTCTGGATCCTTCTCATCACTAATTCATCTTAAATATCACCTCCTCGCTGAAGCCTTCCATGACTACCATATCTAAAGTGGATGTGGTACTTTTTCCAGCTGTTCTCTATTCCAGTTTTCCTGTTTTAGTTTCTTCAGGGCACACATTACTATCTAAAATCATCTGTTGATTATTTTTTCTCACTAGAATGTATGTTTCATGAAAACACTGACCTTGTCAATTTTGTTCACTGTCCTCAAGGCCTAGAAAGTGCCAGGCACAGAGATGATATTCCTAAATACAACTGACTAGATTATTTTTTTGCAATAGAAGGTATCAGAATATATATGATGAGAAAATTTGGTCCAGGTCGGACACACACACACACACACGTCAGGAACTAGAAGGCAACTTTACCCCCTCTTCCACAGTGAAGTTGAGTTGACACTTTTAACCCCATGATGGATCAGGCAATTCACCATCTGCTGGTTGTTTAGACCATACATCTCATCTTGCTTGTGGTGTGAGGGCTCTGAGCATTGAGGAGAGACTGCAGATGTTTCAGCAGAGGACCAGATGGTGCTCAGAGAAGCGTCTGGAATCTCAAATCAGCCTTGGCTGCAGCTCACCTCTGCTACCTGCTTTGATCTGCAATGCTTCTGATAGGTTTCCAGAATGAATACTGCCAGAAGCTTTCTGGGAGATAGGTTTAGAAGTCCTGCCTTTTTAGAAACATACCCTGCAGTTAGACTAGCCACTTCCATTTCTCCATGAAAGATGTTGATAAGAATAGGAACCCTTCAAAAGACAAGACAAGGTTAATTGCTATAACTTAGGCTCTTGGTTAACTGAAAAAATTGTATCTCCATCATCTCTATTCCCAGTGCTTAGCAAGTGGCAGCCTACAGGTACAGCTGCGCAGGCTATGCACTAGACAAGGCTATGAAGTGGCATTCTAATCCCAGTGTTTGTGAACAGCAGCCCCTGGCACTGTGCAGGATACAATCCTACATGTGATCCCGATTCATGGCATATGGCACACCAAGGTGCTCTGTAAAATGTGCTGAATAAATTAGGGAGATAGAAACCTGGGAGGCTCATTAGTTTTCTGGGAACTCTATCAGATGGCCACTGGGCAGGTGGGTGGAGCCTGAAGTACCCACATCTTTTCGGAAAGAAGGAAAGAACTGGAATCTGTAGTCCAGGAACACTGCCTATAGGATTTGTTGACTTCAAGGAAGTTGTAGAACCGTGCCTATCTAATTGATTTGATAAAATGGGTTCCCCAAAGGTAGGAAAATGTGATGCTTATGTTGTGAGTAAATCAATTTTTGCTACAGTTTTTTCATGTTGCTTCAGTTTTTTTTCATTCCATGGATTGTATCAAGCGTTCTATAAAATGGGTAGATGCTTATAAAACTTCTATCTGGTCTCGCTTACTCGGCTTTTATCCCCTTACAGTTTTCTCCTTACAACAAATCCAAGTTGTCTTTCTAAAACATAAATCAGGCTCTGAAGCTCCCTATTTTACCCCCATCTTGCTCAGAATGAATTCAAAATACCTGCATGCACATCCCCTGGCCCACCCCATTCCATTTTCTACCTCTAATCTTTACACTCCAGCTTATACTTATCAAGCCAATTACACGCTCACCTGAGTGACTTTCCCTCTGTTATGTCATTTTATGCAGATTTCAGCTTGAAAAGTACCTTCTCCAAGAAGGCCTCCCTGACCACCTCCATCTAAAACAGAGGCCCCTGTAATGTGTATTTCAGACCCCCCTTTGCTTCTCCCATTTCTTCTTATATTTTCCCCATTTTTTCTTGTATTTTGTCTCATTATACTACTAGAATGTTATCCCCATAAGGGTAGAGATTTGTCCGCTTCTCTGTTCTGTCCCCAATACCAAGAAAAGTACCTGGCACATAGTCAGTTTTCAAAAAATATTTGAGAAATGAATGCTGGAAACTGAAAATTGTCAAAAACAGCAAACTGTATAAACACAGAAAATCATGGTAAAATAAAACTGTTTCTTTCACTATTTGCTATTAACTACCACACACACACACACATATGCACCACAAAATAGAAAATTACAAGCCAATATCCTTGATGTAAATAAATGCAAAAATTCTCAACAAAATATTAGCAAATTGGATTCAACAATACATTAAAGGATTCTACACTATGACCAGTGGCATTCACCCCAGGGATGCAAGGATGGTTCAACATCCATAAATCAATCAATGTGTTCTATTACATTAATGACAACAAAAAGTAATCATCTCAATAAATGCAGAATAATCATTTGATAAAATTCAACATCCTTTTATGAAAAACCCTCAACAAAGTAGCTATAAAAGGAACATATCTTAATATAATAAAGGCAATCTATGACAAACCCACAAGTAATATCATACTCCATGTTAAAAAGCTGAAAAGCTTTTCCTCTAAGGTCAGAAACAAGACAAGAATGCTCACTATCACTACTTCTTTTCAACAGAGTATTGGATTTCCTAGCCTCAACAGTCAGACAAGGCAAAGAAATAAAAGGCATCTAAGTTGGAAAGGAAGAAGTAAAACTCTCATTAGTTACAGATGATGGATTACCATATCAAGAAAACCCTAAAGATTCCATAAAAAAAAAACCAAAACAGAACTAATAAATGACTTCAGTAAAGTTTCAGGATACAGAGGCAATATACAGCAATATGTTGTGTTTCTATACACCAATGACAAGTAATCAGAAGGAAAAAATAATTTTAAATCTAATTTACAATTGCATCAAAAAATATTGAATACCTAAGAATAAATTTAATCACAGAGAGGAAATAGCTACACTCTGAAAATTGTAAGACACTGAAGAAAGAAATTAAAGAAGATACAATTAAATGGAAGGATATAGCTTGCTCACAGATTGAAAAAATTAATATTGTTCAAATGTCCTTACTACCTAAAGTAATATACAGATTCAAAATACCAATGGTATTCTTCTCAGAACTAGAAAATTTAATCCTAAAAGTAATATGGAGCAACAAAGACTCCTAAGACCCCCCAAAAAACCTGGAGAAAGAACAAGGTGGGAGGTATCAGGCTCCCTGACATCAAATTACACTACAAAGCTACAATAATCAAAACAGTATGGTACTGGCATAAAAAAAGATATACAAATCAATGGAATAGAATCAAGAGCCCAGAATTAAATCCATGCTTATAATGGTTAATCTATAGCAAAAGAGGCAAAAATATGCAATGCAATAAAGACAGTCTTTTCAATAAGTGGTGTCTGCAAAACTGGACAGATAAATGAAAGAAAAGAAATTGGATCACTTTCTAACGCCATAACAAAAATAAACTCAAAATGGATTAAAGACAAAAATGTTGGATCTAGGGAGAAACCAAGATGGCGGCATAGGTAAACACCTGAAATTGCTGCCTTGCACAACCACTTCAAAAATACAACTAAAAGACAAAACGGACATCATCCAGAACCACAGGAAGGCTGGCTGAGTGGAAATTCTACAACTACAAGGGAAAGAGAAAAGCACACTGAGACTCAGAGGAGGTGTTGAAGTAAAGTGCAGAGGTACGGAGGCACACGTGGAAAGGGCTGGCACCTGAGGACGTGGTTGTCTTTCAATCCAGAGGAAGTCTCAAGCTCCTGACTGCTCTGAACTCCAGTTCCAGGTGAGTCTCTGGGGACCCAGACTCATACAGGGAGAAACTGGACTGTCTGGCGTCAGGGGTGGCTTTCTCTCAGAGGTGCTTGCAGGGATTACCGTGGGACACTGAGAGATTACCTCAGGACACTGAGACCCAGGGCCTCTTAGGGTAGGACTGAGGATCAGCCATAGGTGTTTGCTCCGCCCTGTTGATTCCCTGAGACCCTGCCCCACCCAAGCTGTGTACAAAGGCTTTTGCATATGAATGGCCTGGCCCTTTGCAATCTAAAATTACCTAACAAACTGCAGCTGGGTCAGAGACCCAAACCATCCAAAAGAAGGCCTAAGGCCCCACAGCAGCTTGCATTGCTTGACAGCTGGGCCTCATCTGGGCACTTCCAAACCCCAAACAAAGAAGAGGAATCTGCAGATCTCTCTGTAGCTCCTGCTGGGTAGCCTCAGGCAGAGGCTAAATTAGCACCTCCTTAGAGATCCATGAGCTAGTGTACCCAGTGGTCAGAGTGGGACCATCCAGATTATAACTCCTCAGATCCATAAGTGACACACACAGGGAGCAGACTCAGTGAGCACCAGAGCCCCACTGAAGCAAGTCTTGCCCTATAAGGGTGTCTCCAGCACAGAAGTTCTCCCACCGTAAACACAGCTGATTCTCACAGCCAATTGGCCTGGAGGTCAATTCCTCCTAGTGATAACTACAACAATCAAGAGTTAACTACAACAAGATTGTGCACAAAGCCCACAAAGCAGTGCACCAAGAGTGTGCACCTCAGGTAATTGGGGAGGCTGAGCCACTGGGCCCTAAAAGACACCTAGCACACAAAGCCACTCTATCAACACAGGGAAGCACAAAAAATGCAGAGACAAACAGGTCACAAATGACAGAAATGGAGGAAAGCAAACTACTGGATATAGAGTTCAAAACCACACTTATAAGGTTTTCCAACAATTTTCTAGAAACCATCGATAAATTTAGTGAGACCCTCAAGTATATGAAAAAGGACCAACTAGAAATTCAGCATACACTGACTGAAATAAAACAAATATATATATTATACAGAGATCCAACAGCAGACTAGAGGATCACAAGAATCAAGTCAAAGATTTGAAATACGAAGAAGCAAAAAACACCCAACCAGAAAAGCAAAAAGAAAAAAGAATCCAAAAATATGAAGATAGTGTAAGGAGCCTCTGGGACAACTTCAAGTGTACCAACATCTGAATTATGGGGGTGCCAGAGGAAGGGAGAGAGCAAGATATTGAAAACGTATTTGAAGAAATAATGACAGAAAACTTCCCCTACCTGGTGAAAGAAATAGACTTACAAGTTCGGTATGCAGAGAGAACTCCAAACAAAATGAATCCAAAGAGGACCACACCAAGACACATCAGAATTAAAATGCCAAGAGCAAGAGACAAAGAGAGAATTTTAAAAGAAACCCGAGAAAAACAGTTAGTTACCTATAAGGGAGTACCCATATGACTGTCAGCTGATTTCTCAACAGAAACTATGCAGGCCAGAAGGGAGTGGCAAGAAATATTCAAAGTGATGAATAGCAAGAACCTACAACCAAGATTACTTTACCCAGCAAAGCTATCATTCAGAATTGAAGGTCAGATAAAGAGCTTCACAGATAAGAAAAAGCTAACAGAGTTCATCGCCACCAAACCAGCATTATATGAAATGCTGAAAGGTATCCTTTAAGAAGAGGAAGAAGAAGAAAAAGGTAAAGATAAAAATTATGAACAACAAACAAATACACATCTATCAACAAATGAGTCTAAAAATCAAGTGAATAAATAATCTGATGAACAGAGTAAACTGGTGAATATAATAGAATCAGGGGCATAGAATGGGAGTGGACTGACAATTCTCAGGGGGAAAGGGATGTGGGGGGTGCTAGAAGAGACTGGAAAAAATCGTACACCTATGGATCAGGACAGTGCGGGGGGCGGGGATAAGGGCAGAGGGTGGGGTGGGAACCCGGTGGAGGGGAGAGCTATGGGGGAAATAGAGGAACAACTGTAATAATCTGAACAATAAATATTTAATTAAAATAAAAAAATGTTGGATCTAAAATCATAACACTCCTAGGAGAAACATGGGCAATAAGTCATAACGTTGTTCTTAGCAGTACATTTTTTTATATGTCTCCTTGAGCAAGACAAACAAAAGAAAAAATTAACAATGGGATTATGTCAAACTAAATATGTTTTTCACAGTGAAAGAAACCATCAATAAAACAAAGAGACAACCTACTGAATGGGAGAAGATATGCACAAATGATATATACAATAAGGTTTAAATCTCCAAAACATATAAAGAACTCATACAACTTAACACCAATCCAATTAAATAATGGTCAGAGGACCTGAATAGACATTTCTTCCAAGAGGACATACAGATATCCAACAGATATATAAGAACATACTCAACATCATTAATCATCAGGGAAAAATCACAATAGTCAGAATGGCTATCATCACTAAATCAACAAATGACAAGTGTTGGATAGGATGTAGAGAAAAAGGAACCCTTTTACACTGTTGGTGGGAATGTAAGTTGATACAGTCACTATGGAAAATAGTGTGAACTTTCCTCAAAAACATTAAAAATAGATATACCATATAATCCAGCAATTCTACTTCTGGAAATATATCCAAAGGAAACAAAATCACTATCTCAAAGAGGTATCTGTACCTCCCTGTTCATTACAGCACTTGGAAACTACCTAACCATTCATGAATGAATAAAGAAAATGTGGTATATATATATACAATGGAATGTTATTCAGTTATAAAAATGTAACGCTCCCAACAATAGGGATGAACCTTGAGGGCATCATACTAAGTGAAATCAGTCAAATACAGAAAGACAAATACTGTATGATCTCACTTATAGATGAATTCTAAACAAACAAAAAAACTCATAGAAATAGAGAACAGATTGGTGTTTACCAGAGGTAAGTTCTGGGGACTGGTGGAAGGGGCCAATAGGTACAAATTTCCAGTTTTAAGATAAATAATTTCTGGAGATGTAATGTACAGCATTGTGACTATAGTTAGCAATACTTATTGTACATTTGAAAGTTGCTAAGAGACTAGATCTTTAAAGTTCTCATCACAAGGAAAGAAAACTATTTGAGTTGATGGATGTTAACTAAACTGACTGTGGCACTCATTTTGCAATACAAGAGCATATCAAATGTGTATACTTTAAACTAATACAATCCCAACCATATATCGATACAACTGAGAAAAATGAGATATAAATATTTACAATTTTTAAAAAATCCAACCCTCCCCCCCAAAAAGGATTTGATCAGTTTAGACATCCACTTGTAGTTCCTAGGAATATCCATTTTTTCATGCATTCACTACCATGGATTTTTGTCATATTTACTATTCTGAAGACTAAAACTGGGGTGTGAGATTGGACATTTATATAGATTCATTACAAATCAATTTCTTTTTTTAAAAATATATTTTATTGATTTTTTACAGAGAGGAAGGGAGAGGGATAGAGAGTTAGAAACATCGATGAGAGAGAAACATCGATCAGCTGCCTCCTGCACATCTCCTACTGGGGAAGTGCCCGCAACCCAGGTACATGCCCTTAACCGGAATCGAACCCGGGACCTTTCAGTCTGCAGGCCAACGCTCTATCCACTGAGCCAAACCGGTTTCGGCACAAATCAATTTCAATAAAGGACTTTCACAATAAGTTAATTCAGTTTAGAATATTTATCCATCTAACAATGCCTGGTCATTCTTGGAGATCAATCTGGTCTGTGTAGTCTTTATAGAGAAACTCTTCCCAAGACTGATCTCTTTCATTTATTGCTATAATTCTACTTGCCTGTGGCTTTATATTGTAGCACTTTTCACAGATATTAGTTTATAGAGCTCTCTGTGCTTTTAAACTATTTATTGATGGCAAGGTCTGTATGTTACTCTACAACAGATTCATTCATTCATTATTTCATTCATTCATCTCAGAGATTTATTGAATACTTACTAAGGCCAGTCACTCACTGGGGCTCTAGGGATCCAGAGAAGAGCCAGAGCGAGCAATTGCTTGCATTCAAGATACTTATATTTATGAGGAGACAATAACCAACATCAGTTAGTGATGGACAATGGCAGTCAGAAACAGAACTTTAACTGGGGTGGAGATAACTTTAACTTGGATGGAGGAGAGTTAAAAGACTCCTTTGTAAGCTGAGATCTGAATGATGACAGAGGCAGTATGAGATGTTCTGGGTGACAGAGGGCACATCTGTGCAAAGGTCCCGGGAAGGAAACTGTCTCAGTATGCTGAGAGAAAGAAAGAAATTCCCAAGACCGAAGCAAAGTCACTAAGAATGAGAAGGAGAAGCAAAATAAATGAGCCTCCGAGAGGTAGGAGGCAGCAGCTCACCTGAGGCAAGGACAACAACCTTTTTGGTAAAGATTCAAATTAAAAATATTTTTCAGCTTTGCAGGCCATATATCCTCACCCTAACGCCTCAAGTCTGACCTTGTAACCTGAAAGCTGCCATTGGCAGTATGTTAATGAGTGAACATGGCTGTGTTTCAATAAAAATTTATTTATAAAAACAAGCAGCTGGTTAGATCTGGCCGGTGGCCCATAGTTTATGACCCTTGATCTTAGTCTTGCAGGCTCTAAGGGAGAGTTTAAACCAGCTGTGGGCAAACTATGGCCCGCGGGCCGGATCCGGCCCGTTTGAAATGAATAAAACTAAAAAAAAAAAAAAAGACCGTACCCTTTTATGTAATGATGTTTACTTTGAATTTATATTAGTTCACAGAAACACTCCATCCATGCTTTTGTTTCAGCCCTCCGGTCAAAAAGTTTGCCCACCCCTGGTTTAAACACTATTGTCATTCCAATGGTGGCAGAGAGGTGATGATGATGATGATGATGATGATGATGATGATGATGATACCAATGGAAGCCACTGGACAATTTATTTTTTAAAGGGAGTGATGTGATTTGCAGGTGTTGTGGTCCATGGCCCTGACATGTAACAGACACATAAAAATAAAAATCATCTGTTAAATAACAAGGCCATTCTAAAAAAAAAAAAAAAAGAAAAGCTATTTTAAAACTCTCTCCCCCAGAATATTAGCTCAGGGGAGCTAATTGATGGAGAACAAAAACCTTTCCTATTTGCTTTTTCAGTACATCTACTAACCTGCTTTCTTAAGACCTGTGTGATGGAAGGCCCTGGATCAGAAAACTGACTGTTTGTTCTAAGCCAAACAATCAATTATAACATAGAGCTGAAAGGAGCGCATGAGACGTGTGACAGACGATCTTCCACTTTAGACACCTGAGGACCCATTCCTGAAGCCAGTGCCTCTGAGCCGGGCAGATGGGTTGCCAGCGTCTTCATTAAGGAATCATCTCCTTACATTTTCTCTTCCCAGCAGAGGTAGTGGGGAACTGCCTTCTGCGACAACATGAAATGATAGGCCCTTCCATTTTGCAGAGCTCTGTATGAGGACCCAAAATTTAATGAGTGTATGTTCCAATTATCCACACAGCTCTTAACCCCGGAATCAGGCAGTGAAGACACAGGCATTCCTAGAGTTTTCAGTTCAATTTCTGGGTCGGCAGTTTGCCTCTATTTGCTGTTTGTTAGCTTTTTATGCCTGGTTTTCAATATTGGAAAAACTAAAGATTCTGACCCTATTCCCCACTGCACTGTAACCAGGAAATTTCCCAATTTAAAAACTAATATAAAAGATCCAAGATCTTATAAAACACGTACCCCTATCCCTGTCCAGCCATCTGGCAAGGATTCTGGGGAAAAATGGATTAAAAACCAAAGTAAATTTTACTACACAAATTGGAAGCATCTATGTGGTTCCTTGCCCCTGTTTACCATCTTAAAGAAAATACACAAGAAACTTCAGGATCTGCAACATTAAACAAAGAGGGAACAATATGATTTCTGAGTTAAAACTAAGTGCTCCATTCATCTGGTATTTGGTCCAGCACAAGGCAGCAACCCAGGCCTCATCAACAAGGCAATTTGGCCATGGAGTTTCAACCCAGTCACTTTGACAGGGCACTGGGAAGATTACCAGACAAACAATGGAATTGAAGTACTGGAAGGCAGATTCAGCCAGCCTCAATATCTGGTCTTGGACACTAACATCCAATAATTACAAACTGATCTGGGGCTTTAGGTCTGTTTGCCAGAATTTCCCAGGTGTGAACAACTGACACCTTATATATAAATCAAGCCTCTTTGGAAACAATATTAGCTTCTTGCAAGTGACAAATTAGAAAAAAGCCACCACATCAATGATCTAAGTGACGATTAGAGAGTCTGCAATACAGAAAAGAAAACGGGACTCTGTTTTAGTCATTCAACTATTTACCAGCAGATTTTTAAGGATGGCCCTCTGTGCCTGAGGTTCCCCCTTCAGGTATGTAAAGACTTTTGAGAACCTCAAGGAATTGTTCATTTAGTGGTACTGACTTGTATTTTCCCTTCTTTGCCACAGCGTACTCTCAACCTTGCCCAACAATTCTTCTGTTGATTAATTGTGTTCCTTTCTCTTCCCTAATACCTTCATGTGGCTGAGACTTGAATGTGAAAATGCAACTTTTGTTCAATCAGAGAAATTCCACACGAGCCCTCCTTGAAGTCTGTGATTGAATTATCATTTATTTAGGCTATTTCACTCCCTGATGCACTGACTTATCAATTGCTTTGTGGCCAAACCCAGTCAGATCTGGGGAGCCCAATGTGGTGCTGAGCTGGGGTAAAGAGCTATCAAAGACATAGGTTAACAAGCTGGGGTCTTAGGGGATACATAACCTCATAGCAGATGTCATTCACTCTGCATTCTCATACGCAAGTGCCAATCAGCTGAGAACAGCTGTATTCATTAGGAACTACTTACGGTTGAAAAGCTAGAGAAACCCATTATCCTTGGGGGAAACTAAAGTAGTGGCAACACAGTGACAATACCCAAATCAAGGGAGACTGTGTATGAACAGTAATTATAGTATATAGATACTCTTCAAAACCATCTCTGATACCATTATATATATATATATATATATATATATATATATATATATATATATATATATATATATATATATATATCATAACTGCTGGATTGCAGCCTCATCCACGGGCCCCTCTCTGTACTTGGGGAGAAGAGTGTGTATGTGGAAGGCAGTGTTCCCAAGTCCCCTTCCTACTATGACCTTATGGAGCAGAATTTTAATTCCCAGGTCCCCACTAACATTCTACGGTGTGGGAGGTTTGCTGGCCCCATTACTGAACAGGTGGAGAAGGGGGGTAGTACCACTGGCTATCAGCTCTGATCCAATTTTTTCCTCCAAGAAACTGTTCTCAGTCTTCCGCATCCCCCTGGTTCTATATACTATTATGGGTCTAAAAGTCTGAGCAGAAGAAAAATCCCTTTAAATCATCATTGGTAACCACTGTCTGTCATCCCAGAATAGAATTTTATATATTCAGTTTAAAAGATTCTGTACCCAATTATACATATTAAGTTTAAAAGATTCTATACACAACTTCCCCCATACCACCACACAAGGGTATCCTACACTTCAACTCAATTCTGACTCTATTTACCCAGAGATAACCTCATATTCCAGAGGTTAAGGATTCAGTCCCACAAGACTGCTCCCCACCTAACTTCAGATGCCAATTCCAAGTCTAGACTGTCACCTGTGCTTTGGACCTACCAACTATGGATTGGAGGTTCCAAATTCAGAGAAACATTTTACTTACTAGATTGCCAATTTTCTTTTTAATAAAAGGGTGTAACCCAGGAATAGTCAACTTGAAGAGATGCATAGTATACACGTATGGGGAAAGGATGCAGAATTTCTGTGCTCTCCCAGCCCACCACTCTCCCCAAATCCACAAATGTTCACCAACCCAGAAGCTCCCAAATCCCGTCCTTTGTGTTTTTATGGAGGCTTCATTACAGAGGCATTATTAATTAAGTCACTGGCCACTGACAATGGATTCAACTTTTAGGCACTCTCTTCTCCCTGGAGATGGGTGTTGGGAGGAGGGGGGTTGGACTGAAAAGGTCCAACTCTGTAATCACGTGGTTGGTTGTCCTAGCAACCAGCCCCCATTCATAGGTGTAGTCCAAAAGTCATCTCATTAACATAACAAAAGACACCTTTATTACTCTTATCACTTAAATTCCAAAGGTTACCGGAGCCCTGTGACAGAAAACAGACAAAGACCAAATACTAGAATATATATTTGATATTATTAATAAAAATATTATATGCCCTAACCTGTTTGGCTCAGTGGATAGAGAGTTGGCCTGCGGACTAAAGGGTCCCAGGTTCGATTCCAGCCAAGGGCACATGTCTGGGTTGTGGGCTAGAACCCCCCAGTAAGGGGTATGCAGGAGGCAGCCAACCAATGATTGTATCTCATCATTGATGTTTCTGTTTCTCTATCTCTCTCCCTTCCTCTCTGAGATCAATATATATATATATATATCACAATATTATAGCTATCATGCAAACTGTTACTCATAAGCAATGAATAATCTTTGTAAAGCATAACTCCAACAATGTCATACTTCACTGCCAACTCACTGAAGCACACTCCTCCCTTACCTAAAAAAGTCAAGGGTCCTCCAAGATTTCACCTCTACCACCTCTCCAGAGTTTGATCTTGTCATCCCCTAATCCATATTATAGCCTGTACTTATGATTTCCCAAATACCTTCTGCTTACTCTTCTGCCAATGTCTGACAGAAATTGTTTTGCTAAGAGGAGACTACTGTGGAAGGATATAGTTCTTTATTGAGCCTTTACCATGTACCAGAGAGTGTCTGAAGCCTTCTTTATACACTAATTCATTTATACAATTCTAGTTTCAAGAGAAAGGAGGAAGAGGAGAGAAAAGAAAGGGTTTCTGTGCAAAGCATTTTTTCATGGTTTTATTGATGTATACTTTGTTTTAAAAAAAAAAAAGCAACGGGCCTAAAATGAAGTCACTTGTACTAAACCAACATCACCCAACTGAGACTTAATATCTAACCTAATTGTGGTTTCAACCTCTCCCAGGAATGTAATCTCATGGAGAAAGTCTATACTAGTCAATACTAGTAAGGTAATCCACCTGATAAACCACTGTTTTCCCCCAAGGAAGGTGACCTTGCCTGAAACAATCCACTCTTTGCTTGTTTGAAGTTTGATTATCCCCAAGATCACAGCAGGAAGCAGAAAGGAGATGGCTAGTAACTTTCTTGTCCCAACCTCTTGTGCCTACAAGTCTTTCATCTTACACAGCTCTTCAGCACTTTTTCCTATTTGCTGCCCAATTCATGGATCATTGAATAAAGCCAATCAGATTTTTAAATTTTACTTAGCTAAGTTTTTTTTTTTAACAAACTGATATGTAATAAACTACACATATTTGAAGTATGCAATTTGATCAACTTTGATAAATGTATTCATCTGTGAAGCCATCATCAAAATCAAAGAACCCAGGAGGATGACACATCCAAATATATATAATGTTTAGGTTCAGAGCACCATAGAACGATGAGGAGGATAGGCATGAGGCCAGCTCCTAGCACAAGATTTCTTGTGCTTTGAGAAAAGTTCTTTCTCAAAATAATAGGTGGCCTCTGATGCACTAGTAAATGCCACAGGACAGAGGTTTGTTTGATGATCCTGGTATTAGTTCTAAAGGCAAGGCCTGGGTCCCTAAGGATGGATCTCGTGGTGGCTGAATTCTCAAAGAGGAAAATACCTAATAGGAAAAGTGTGCTCCAGGGAGCACCCCAACTGGGGGCAGATTCAAGGTCTCTTGTTGAATCTTCCCTTTTAGCAGAACTTTCTCTCGTTGGAGCAACTCTGTTCAAATCTCAAATGGTCAAGACCTTTGTTTTAATGTCCTAAGCTCTTTCCTTATCCTAGCTCTGTTCAATTTAATGCAAGCTCTTGAATTTACCTGCTGAACTAGTTATTCGTGCTGAAGGAAGAGACTAAGATGATGAAGGCTCCTACTATCCTAGGTGACTGCAGTGGAACTTAGCTGATACATCATAAAGGTATAAAGGTGGACTGCACCACCAAAAGGCACTGGCTAATACCAGCTGGTTTCAGAGGGCTGTTTAGAGAGAAGTTACCACCAAGATCACAGCAGGAAGCAGAAAGGAGATGGTTTCATATGCTACTGATATAACCAGAAACAGACAAAGTAAACAACAGAAGTAAGATCTCAACCACCAGTCTCCATGCCCATCAGAGCATGGGTGCACAGCCTTGTATAAACTATGGATCGGAACATTTCTCTCCACTGTGTTGTGATGCACCCCAGAAGGAAAAATAAGGATTTTTCTTTTAAAAAGAAGTTTGTGTATGTGTGTGACTATGTGCATATTTATGCATCTAGAAGTAGAGACGTCAGACTGTTGACAATGAGTCTCTCTAGGATGGAGTCCTTTTTCTTCATTTACATGCTATTTGTAAAAGGCTAAAAAAGAAATGTGACTTTCATAATAAAAAAGAGAACCTGGAAAGTTCTGAATAAACACAGCATCTGTACGGTGTCTCAGGTTTGGGCTGGGTGGCCTGTGTCCCTCCCAACCTGAAGGTGCTTCTTTTCTAGGTGGCAGGCAAAACTCTCCGAATAGATGTATCCGCAAGCCAAGCCTTTGTTTCTCATGGAAAAACAATCCAGTCCTCCAACGAACAGTGTCACTATTTAACAATGGGATATTACCACAGCTCACTAACCAACTAGCTCCTACCGTGCTACTGCCCTGCCACTGGTGATCTTCCCAAGAATCATTAGTCACCTAAACAGAAATTCTACAACCAGGAACGGTTCTTTACGGCTTAGGCTTACATCTTTCCTCCCCAGCCATGTTGTAAGGTACTCACCCTAGAGCAGTGATGGCGAACCTATGACACACGTGTCAGGGGTGACACGCGAACTCATTTTTTTGGTTGATTTTTCTTTGTTAAATGGCATTTAAATATATAAAATAAATATCAAAAATAGAAATCTTTGTTTTACTATGGTTGCAAATATCAAAAAAATTCTAGATGTGACACGGCACCAGAGCTAAGTTAGGGTTTTTTAAAATGCTGACACGCTGAGCTCAAAAGGTTCGCCATCACTGGCCTAGAAGGTACAGGGTTAACAAAGACAAATAAAACAAGATAGCATCTTCCTTAACAAGAGGAAGTTGTTTTGCAAGAAAGAAGGAGCATTCCTCATACTTTATGCTGTGCTAATAAACTCAGTGGATGAGAAATTTCACAAAGATATACATAGCATAATCAAAATAAATTAAATTTCCTGAAACAGTAAATAGTTATTACTGAATTCACTGCCTAATTGCCCCCCCCCCCCATTATAATAAAATGCTTCAATTTGAAACAAAACTGTTAAACCTAAACAAAAAAGGAGGGGTTATGTTTGCTAGTTTGGTAAGAATGCCTTTTGCTGTGACCTCTTTGCTGCATTTGGCAGTTTGTCACCTTCCACAATTTAAAGTCCATGGTTTTATGTCCATTAAATATAGGGTGCCCCCAAAAGGTATACATGCACTTTAAATAGTTATAAAGGCAGTGTTTATTAAAACATATTTCATTTTTCAAAATTGAGCTGCTAAAGGGTGTATACATTTTTTTGAAACACCCAGTATTCTTAATTGATCACTCATGCTTGTCTAGTTATATGCCTATTATTGAGGTGTGTGCATTTTCACATAACAATTCACTATTCCCATTTGACAATTCAGTACCTTTGTGCCAATCAACCATGTAGAACACCATAGCCCACTGAGGGTGTACAAAGGCGAATATGTGCCGTCTAAACTCAAGGATTAAAAAGCTCATTGCTTGAAGAAAGTTTCATTTTTCCTGTAGTCCAGAGCTACCAGCATATTTACTAGAACAACCAGAATACATGAATTCAATTTCAAAAATTTTGTATCATTTACAGGTTTTTTAATGAGTAAATTATAACCCCTAACCTTCCTGAAAAGATTCATAGTCATGACTGGAAATGGATAGAAATGATAAATGATATGGTAGACATACTAGTAGATCGTCAAACATGCATTACAAAAAGGCTCATCTATAAAACAACCACAGTTATTTCTCCCTTTTATATGCCTCAAGAACAAATTTTCAAGAAAAGGACTTAATGTTTCCTAACCTCTTGCATGGAGAACTATGTTTGTTTTCATAAGAAAATGATCATTACCTCCACAGGCTTGGATGATGCATATCATGCCCCATAAAAAGTTCAATGGTTATGGACTTACCTGGATACATTTGGAGAATTTTTTTCCTTCTTCTCTCTATTGCATTTCACTACCCTGACTCATATTTTACTACCCCCTTGGCTCAGGGATAGATAGATGCAATAAAATGAAAGTCAAGTTGGTTTCACAGACAGTAAACATGCATTATGAATATGAAACATACCATCAGATACATATTATGCTCATTGAGCATACATTTTAGACCTTCCTTCGAGACACTTTATGACTAAAACCGTAATCTGGAACCATTTACTGTCCTTAGCTTTAGAATTCTGCATGGTTTCATGAGATGTTCACTTTAAAAAATGCAGTCTAAACTTATAGCTTTTGAATCAAACAATATAGGTGAAAGACATTTTTAGTTGAAAAACCAGAAAAATAACCACTAATCCTGTTTCACAATGAAACAGAGAACAGAAGTAACAATAAAATATCAGATTCAACTAATAGAGTAAGAAATCTGTAGACAGTCCTATTTCACTCTTTGTTTGCTCCACTTTGGGAACTAAGCCCCTGAATGCTTAAGAGACTTCTCCAAAATAACATGGTATCAGGCTGAACCCCCAACATCCCAGCTTCTAATCAAACTATAACTATGCTTTCTCCTACAGAATGTTCAAGCTAGGACTCTGAGTCTCAGTTCTGGCTTCAGTTATATCAACATGTCAGACTGCATTCACTGAGTGAAGGACACCACATCTTAAGATCAATATATTCAAATGGCCCAATTTGCATATACACAAAATTATAGGCAGATAGGGGTGGGTATAGAAGTCAGATGTGTATGAATCACATACACACAAAACCATCACCTTAGTGTTGCTGTATTTGCATGCAAATTGAACCTGCAGCTAGTTATACATGAATTGCATTAAGAATCAACATATTAGGGCTGCTTAATTTTCAGAAGCATAAAAACTTATAATTATACATGGGGATCATATGCAGTGACTATATTTAAGACCAACATATTAGGGTCCACTAATTTTAAAAACTTTGAACTTTCACAGTTTGAAGATATTTGTTCTACTGTGTGTGTGTGTGTACAAATTTGAGTCTCTGGTATCACTCTGAAGCACTTGATGTGATTAATATACCTAACAACACAACACATTTCTCAGAATGTATCCCCACAGTTAAGCAGTAGATGATGGTATATATATATATATATATATATATATATATATATATATATATATATATATATATATATATATATCCATCACCACAAACATGCAGTTGAGCAACTCTAATAGTTTGTATAGCTCACGTACTAGATCCAATCCACAGTGACAACCTAAAGAGCCACTGAGGAGAAAGCGAGTGAACTAGGAATGACCATCCTGATCCTGGAGGATGAGGAACTGTGGCCCCCCTCTCCTGTCCCTCAGAAATATGTGTAGAGAGAGTGGAAAATTAATTATAGGAAGGATTACTTTGAATAGATTAGATCATTTCATACTGGATAATCTCTTGCTACATTGAGTATTTCTATAATAAAGTAACTGGAAAATGCTACCACTGGTTGGCTTTCTCTACTCTTAGGAATACCATTCTGCATATATAAAACCTCTTGCTCTCTTCAATTAATTTGGTTTCCATCTTTACAAAAATGAACACATTTGAAATGCATGGTGTGGGGTGCATTTTCACTTACCTTTTCCGCTGACTGAGCGGTGCCAAAAAAAATTGGAATGAAGGCAAGCCATACTATACATGTCGTGTACATAGTGAATCCAATGGGCTTGGCTTCGTTAAAGTTCTCTGGGACACCCCGAGTTTTGATGGCGTACACAGTACATGTGACCATGAGAAGAATGCTATATCCCAACGAGCAAATGATTTGCAGATCTGTGATGTCACATTTGAGAACTCCCCTGGCCAGCTCGGGGTTCATTGTCTTATGTTCATCATAGTCTACGATGATGTTGGGTGGGTCAACGCCAAACCAAATGAAAACACCTAGAAGCTGAACTGATATTAAACTTGAAGTGATCGCCAGCTGTGATGTCGGGCTGATGAGTCTGGGAGCTGTCACTGATTTCTTGCCCTGCTCAAATATGCGATAAATCCGGTTGGTCTTTGTCAAGAGGGCTGCATAACTGATGCACATCCCCAAGCCCAAGAACACTCTCCGGAAGGAACACACCGCCACGTCAGGCTTGGCTATCATCAGGAAAGTGATGATGTAGCAGAGAAAGATGCCCGTCAGCAGAACGTAGCTGAGTTCCCGCCCAGATGCCCGGACTATGGGCGTGTCGTTGTAGCGGATGAACGTGGCCATGACAAAGATGGTGGCGATGATGCCCAGCATCGCTAAGAAGACGGGGATGACGGCCCAGGGGGAATGCCACTCCAGCTTGATGATGGGGATATCCTGGCAGCCAGTCCGGTTCTCATTGGGCCGCTGGTCATACGGGCAATGCTGGCACGTGTTCTCATCGAACTGGTACTGGTAGCCGTCACAGGGCTCGCAGGTCCAGCAGCAGGGCGTTCCCTTCTGGGTCTTCTTTCTCTGGCCGGGTTTGCAGGGCAGAGTGCACACGGAGTGCGGGATCTCCCGGACTCCTCTACCCCATTGCATGTCCTCGATCTGCAGTGTAAGGGATACGAATGCAACAGCGCATTATTCGAGAGAAAAGGGAACGACTAGCAACAAACATAAGAGAAGTATTTGACCACCTGATGAGGTCATGTGATTTACTCCTCTAGTAGGATCTACAACCAAGATTTGACCCCCTACCAATCCATTGCAACATCCTTACCATTCACATAGTCGTAGATATGTTCCAAACATACTTAATTCTAAGAAATTCCTGTGACAATTTTAAAGAATACTAGTAAAAATTCTTTGTCTCCATTCCTGACCTCCCAAATAAGAATATCCTGAAAAAGAGCCTTTGGATCTACTTTTAAGAAGTGCCCTGGGAGTCCTATGATTAGATAAATTGAGAAATATCCACATGCTCTCTACTGCCTTCTCCAGGATAAATGCAAATGTCTCAAACCACAGTAAGAAACACACACACACATACACACACACACACACTGAAGTAATATAAAAAGCTAAATTCATCTCCATTATTAGGTGCTTTATTTTATTTTTTTATTAAATCTTTATTGTTCAGATTATTACATTTGTTCCTCTTTTTCCCCCCATAGCTCCCCTCCACCCAGTTCCCACCCCACCCTCTGCCCTTACCCCCCCCCCCACTGTCCTCATCCATAGGTGCACAATTTTTGTCCAGTCTCTTCCCGCATCTCCCACACCCCTTATTTAAAAATGTTTTAAAATTACTTTAAATTCTGTAGCATCACTGCCATTGTCATTGAGAAATTGTGAAGCAGAGTAAGCCTTTCATTTCATTTGTCACCCAGGAGTGAGAAGGTTCACTTTGAGGGCTTTAATTCTAGTGGAGGATATCCTAAGAGTTCAGGAAGCATTCGATCAGAAAATAATACGGTCTGGAAACCTTTCAAGATTGGCCATGTACCTATTTGGAGATGAAAATTAAACTAAAACACTCTAACTTAGAAGAGGATAGACAAGTGTTTGCTTAATTAGAATATTGATTTTCTGGAAGGGAATCCATAATCGGCAGTGTTCTGAGAAATAATGGCATTAGAAATACAACACTTTACTATTGGGCTGGAATTCCTGGTGGTGGTTACTGCTCAGCTTTGCCAGAATGGCAGCTACTGTTCTTCTTTTCTGAGGCCATTTTCTCAGAGCTCTTTTCTGTGAAAGTTACATGGAAGCTCCGGGGGCAGCACACAGGACACAAGCGTGGCCAATGAGTAGACCACAGTGGATCCCAAGCCTGAGTGTACATCAGAACCACTTGGCGGACTTGTTGCAACCCAGTCTGCTGGCCCTACTTTCTAATTCTCAGATGCACTGGGTATGTAATGAGCCCTGAGAATATGTATTTATAACAATATCTCAGGTGCTGTTGCTGAGCATTCTCTAGGGACCACACTTCACCCACCACTGATACATTCTCCTCCCAGAGCCTGGGTCAGGGATGGGATTGCCTTGGAATGGCACAGGATTTAATTTCATGTTTTTTATTGAGATTGTACAGATTAAAAATCTTTGGTTTTGTTGGGCTTGCAGTTTCCAGCATGTAGGGATGCTGGCTGGTGCTTAGGGCTACAAGAAGGAAGACGTTTGTCAGGGAAAGAGGGAAACACAGAGGAAAGCAATGCAGAAAGTTGAAGACAAAGATTACTCTTGAGC